>NW_028274818.1:14475000-14781250 GCF_037043125.1 Eumetopias jubatus
GTGAAGACCACTACATAGATCCCTGCTTATTTTTCCTCTGTCTTTTCCCCTTTTCTGGTCCTACTTTATCACAGTATCCATGAGGATTTCCACAATCTTATTAATATTTAACATTTATTGTTAGTCTCTTGAGCCACCACAGAGACATATATTATCTCTTTGCAAGATTTAATGTCACCCTTAGTGATTCATATTCTCAATGGTGCGCTTTCTACTTAGGAAAAAAAAAAAACTTCTTCATCTCCAAATTAAAGCATTCTGTGCCCAGCTGAAGTTCCAATGCTTGGGCAGAAGGAGTGGGCAGTAGACAATGAGGTTATTTATACTTTATCCACCAGGGATCAGAAGTTTTTCACAGGAACTTTTGGAATTATTCGACTCATGTCCTGTATTTATGTTTCTTTTGAAGTGCCTTAAAATATAGGCTTTAATTAAATTAAAAACTTAGAAAGGCCAGACGTTTAACTTTGCCCTGTCTTATAAGCAAAGTTTCCTCAGCAAGCAAGTATTATAAACTCAATATCATGGAATTGATTTACTTATCAATGGGAACAGATTATTTTTTAATATTTTCACAGGACCTCTCTACATAGCAACTGTTAGTGTGCTAATTAAAATAATTCTTATTTATTCAAAACTACAGTCTGCACATCTCACTTGGAAATGTTTGGTTGGCTTACTTTGAGAAATATCAACTCCGAAGACATACCCCTGGTTTCTTTTTTAAAAATATTTTCCAGGGCTGATTCCTATATTCCAAATTAGTCATTCACCTAACTAGTGTTTTTGGCTCCAACCCTACAAGAAGAAATACGAATTTGAATTTGCTCTATAGTTTATCCAGTTCAAAGCATCTATGTTTGGATGTCAGACAGACCTCATTCCAATACTGACTTCATCCTTTCCTTATTGTGTGACCTAAAGAACAAACATTGAATCTCTTCAAAAATATTAATTAGCGTAATACAAAAATAACAATTGTATTCATTGAGCTACAACTATGTTTGAGTAACTTTCAGTGGGGCATCTGCCAGTCATTTCTGGTGGATGGGAAAGTTCACCCTGGCCACATCCCTGAGCTCTACACAAAAACACATTATATCACAGTGTTACAGCAATTTCTCCCTGCCTCGGGGAAACTACATGTAAAGTTTGGTGAATTTAATAAAAGATCAGAGTGTCCCTGGTGGTCCAAGGTAAGTGTTTTGTTCTCTTTATAGGGATGTCATTATTATTGTTTTTCCAGAAGCATCTTATGTGTCTGCAGATGATCTTAAATGGAAAGGATGTTTCATCTCCAAATATTCAGCCTGTGATTCAAAAGTATCTCTATAATGTCTTTCTTTTTATTCACTTAGTATTCGGCTTTGATCTGTTTGAATTGGATATTGCATTTTTGCCTCCTCTTGAACATTTAGGATAAACTGCCCTAATCTCAAGAATTAGTCAGAGAGATCTAGTCTGGAGTTTGAACAATAAGCTAGAAAGCATAAGAGAACAATCTACTTTCCTAGATATTCTCTTTGCTTTAACAACTAATGTTTATTAAGTACTTACTAACATTATCTTTCCCATTGTATGGATTAAGAAAGGGAAGCCCCCGGAGGTTGAATGACTTGTCCACACTCACATACTTTAATAAAGGACAGAGCCAAGATTCATACAGGGCACATTGCCTCTTGAGCTTGAGTTTGTAAACTTTGGCCTGTCTTGTCTCCTCTTTTAATCCAAAAAATTCATGTCAACCCCTTTTATTTTATTTTCTCACTTGAGATTCTGTCTCTACTTCTTCAGTGTACTCCATAGGAACAAATTACTATGCTCCTGCCCATCTGTCCCATCTCTCTCCAATAAGCATCTCAGGTAGGTTCAGCTCACTAAATGTTACTCATGAATTCCCTGAGAACTCTACATTCTCCAAACATCTTCATAAAATTATCCCATCAAGGTTCTTTGTTTGTAGGGGGAGTAGTATAAACAGCACATGCTTTTTACTTTTCCAAGTTAATAACCAATTGTCATATAGAAACAGGAGACAGACAAGTAGATTTTCATTGGATTGTTTTTTTTTATTGTTGGAGTTTTAAGCATGCTCTGTGATTTTGTATACTAATCATTTAGCATATATGTGTTTTACAAATCTTTTCTCCCAGTCTGTGGCTTGTCTTCTGATTTTCTTTTTTATTTATTTATTTATTTATTTGACAGAGAGAGAGACACAGCGAGAGAGGGAACACAAGCAGGGGGAGTGGGAGAGGGAGAAGCAGCCTCCCTGTGCAGGAAGCCCAACGTGGGGCTCAATCCCAGGACTCTGGGCTCATGACCTGAGCGAAGGCAGACACTTAATGACTGAGCCACCCAGGTGCCCCTTGTCTTGTGATTTTCTTCACGGTGTCTTTTGCAGGGTACAAGTTTCTAATTTTAATTTAAATTTTTCTAATTTCTAATTTTAATGAAGTCCAATTTATCTTTTTTTTTTCTTTCATGAATCATGCTCTTGTTGTATTTAAAATGTCATTGCCAAGCCCAAGGTCATCTTAATTTTCTCCTATGTTATCTTCTAGGAGTTTTATACTTTTGCATTTTACATTTAATCCATTTTGAGTTAATTTTTGTGAAAGATGTAAGGTCTGGATCTAGATTCATTTTTGCAGGTGAATATTCACATGTTCCAGCACCATTTGTTGAAAAGACTATCATTGTTCCATTGTATTCCCTTTGCTCCTTTGTCAAAGATCAGTTGACTATATTTATGTAGTCTATTTCTGGGCTCTCTATTCTATTCCATTGATCTATTTGTCTATTCTTTCTCCAATACCACATTGTCTTGATTACTGTAGCTTTATAGTAAGTCTTATAAGTCAGGTACTGTCAGTTCTCTGACTTTGTTCTTCTCCTTCAATATTGCATTGGCTATTCTGGGTCCTTTGCCTTTCCATATAAACTTCAAAATCAGTTTATCAATATCCACAAAATAACTTGCTATGATTTTGATTGGGATTGCAGTGAATCTATAGATCAAGTTGGGAAGAACTGACATTTTGACAATGTCGAGTCTTCTTGTCCACATACATGGAATATCTCTACCTTTATTCAGATCTCCTTTGATTTCTTTTGATCAGAATTTCACAGTTTCCTTCATATAGATTTTGTACATATTTTATTAGATTTATACCTAAGTATTTCTTTTTGTTTTTGGTACTAATACAAAAGGTAGTGTTTTATTTCAAATTCAAGTTGTTCATTGGCAGCATATAAGAAAACAGTTACTTGTGTACATAGACATAGATTTTAAAGATCATATTTATTACTGAGTGAAGCTGGATTTGAGGCTATGAATATAATTCTGGCTCTGCAACACCATGGTTTGTAGACCATCTTGTCTACACAGACACCACCGGAGAGGAATAAGCGTCCAAGAGACTGCCCCAGGGAGATCACTAAAGAGAGGAGCTGAGAATGAGTCCTGTGGACAGGGCCCTTTACAAAGGGAGAGAGAAGCCCAGAGGGACAGACCTAGCCTTATGATACTTCTCAGGGGCAAGAGTGGGTCTGGGACGGAGAGAAGGCAGGGACATGTGAGACTGTGGAATAGAAATGCCCTCCGAAATTTCTTATTAGCCTCTTCAGTTTTTTGTTTGTTTTTGTTTTTTTGTTTAGATTTATTTATTTATTTGAGAGAGTGAGAATGAGAGAGAGAGAGTACATGAGAGGGGGGAGGGTCAGAGGGAGAAGCAGGCTCCTTGCCGAGCAGGGAGCCCAATGCGGGACTCGATCCCGGGACTCCAGGATCATGACCTGAGCCGAAGGCAGTCGCTTAACCAACTGAGCCACCCAGGCCTCTTCAGTTTAATAATTAAGACAGAAAGCCAAAGCTGAAAGTGGTCTCAAAAAGTAATTTACTGTATATTTTTGTTTGCATGTGTGTATGTGTGTGTGTATTAGTACATCTCTCATATCGTGTATATCAAACTTCCATGAAATCAGTCCTATTTAAAATATTGTCTCCTAAGATCTGGGCATCTTATGTATACAGTATCTCACCAGGAATTCTGCTTTTTTCTTTTTTTAAGTAATGTGCCACTTAATAATAAATTCTTTTTTTTAAGATTTTTTACTTATTTATATGACACAGAGAGAGAGAGAGAGTGCACAAGCAGGGGGAGTGAGAGAGGGAGAAACAGGCTCCCCAATGAGCAGGGAGCCTGATGCGGGACTCGATCCCCAGACCCTGGAATCATGACCTGAGCCAAAGACAGATGCTCAACCAACTGAGCCACCAAGGTGCCCCTAATAATAAATTCTTAATTATAAAAGTGGACCAGAAAAAGCACAAATATATAAGCTGTGGGACACATGGGTGGCTCAGGAGGTTAAGCATCTGTCTTTGGCTCAGGTCATGATCCCAGGGTCTGGGGATCGAGTCCCGCATCAGGCTCCTTGCTCAGCAGGGAGCCTGCTTCTCCCTCTCCCTCTGCTGCTCCCCCTGCTTGTGCTCTTTATCTCTCTCTCTCTCTCTGTCAAATAAATAAATAAAATCTTTAAAAAAATAGAATATATAAACTGCTATTATGTCACTGCTCAGTGTTCAATATTTTCCTTTATGTAAATATATATACATATACATACGTATTTTTAAAAAGGATTGATTGCAACATGTATATGTTTTATAATCTGTTCTTTAACTTCATATATCTTGAAAATTTCTACATCATTAAATAGTCTTCTACAAGATGGATATGTGTATGTACTATAATTTAGTAAGTCAACCCCCTATTGTTAGATTATTGTTTATAGTTTTTCTCTATCTTAAACAATGCTATCATGAACATCTATGTTCATAAATCATTGCACAATTGTCTAATTATTTCCTGAAGCTACAATCCTAAAAATAAGCTTCCTGCATCACTAGGTATGTCCATTTTTTTAGGTTTTTGAAATATTTTGTCAAACTATATTCTCACAAACAACTCTTAATGAATGCATTCTCCTGGTTTTTGAGTTACTCACTGGTAGTGGATTTGCCACCTTTGAAAAAAAATTTTTTTACAGCTATTGGGGTTAGGCTTAGATCATGGACACAAGATTTATTGAAATCATTCTGAAAAATAATTAAATTAATGTAAATTCTTAAGTTAGGCAATAGCTGAGATACAGATCTAACCCGGTGAATACTGCGGCACATCCACAGTTCGGCTTTTCTCAAACTTTCTAAACTTCTCAGAGAAACTGAGACTGCTCCTTTGGATAAAATGCCATATGGAGAGAAACTCCTTAAGCTCTGAAATACCATTTTACCTAGATCCTGATAGACAGCAAAAATCTGTGGTGTGACAAATGGCACCTGACATCCAGGAAGGAACATATCCTGAAAAAAGAAATCCATATCTCTCTTCCATCTCTAATTTCAGGGGACAGGCTCTCATGCAAGATCCGTATCTGCCTCTGCCTTCCACAAACACCAAGCCTTAGTTTTCTGGCCCTGTAATCAACTTGGCTGACACATAGCTACAACCCAATCTTAGTTAAACTTTGTTCCCATGAAGAGCCCTGACATACTGCTTGTCTAAAATTGATTTTTAAGAAGAAAAATATAAGTAAGCCATCATTTAAAAAACACATATTTTAAACTGGTTATTAAAAATGGGTTTAAAGAATCCATATTTGTGTGTGTGTGTGTGTGTATATGCGTGTGTGTTTATACCTATATTTATCGATCAATCAGTAGAATGATATCAATGTGTTTGTGATAGAACAATATCAATGGTATCAATGAGATATTTTTGAGAAGAATATTTATAATAGATATTATGTACTTAGGATCTTTCTTATGAGTAATTCAAAGCACAGTACTGTTAAAAATTAAATATGTATTCATTCCTTTTGTAAACATTATTGTGTTCCTACTATGTGCCAGTTTATATTTGTTCCTAGAAATAGTAAAATAAATAATATTTGGATCCCACAATTAAGAATCTCCTTATATAGGTAAGAAACTGCTCAGTGTCATTAGTCATGCTGAGGAACATGACTAATTGGTAGTCAGTGCAGTCAAACCAAAACTACAATGAGGTAGCCCTTTATACTCACTAAGATGACTATAATAAAAAAGATGAACAATTACAAGTGTTGCCAAGGATGTAGAGAATTTCATGTGTCGCTGGTGGGATGGTAAAGTGGTGCAGCTACTTTGGACAACAGGTTGTCAGTTCCTTGAAATGTCAAATGTAGAGTGACCATATGACCCAGCAACTCCACTCCCAGGTGTCTACCCAAGAGAACTGAAAACAGATGGCCCCACAAAATTGGTACTTCATTGTGTACGGCAGCGTTATTCATAATAGCCAAAAAGTGGGAACCACACTGAATTACCATTGACTGATGAATCAATAAACAAAATATGGTATATCCATACAATGGAATATTATTTGGCGATAAAAAGGAATGCCACGCTATAACATGGGTGACTCTTAAAAATTTTAAGTGAAAGAAACCAGGCACAAAATGCCATACATTATGACTTTATTATATGAAGTATACAAAGTAGGCCAATCCACAGAGACAGGAAGTAAATTTGTGGTTGCCAAGAGCTGGCGGGGAGGAGGGAGTGAGAAGTGAGTGATAATGGTATGGGGTTTGTTTTGGGGTGATAAAAATGCTCTGGAATTAGATAGTGGGGATCAATGTATGACCCAGTGAATATCTGAAATACTATTGAATTGTACTCTTTAAAAGAATGAACTTTGTGATACATGAATTATATCTAAATAAAAATGTTATTTAAAAGAAAAAATTCCGGGATAATAGGATTCATTCCACCAGGAAAACGGGGTAAAAGAAGGGTGGGGGCACTAATATCTGCCCTAAATAGTCAAGGATGAGTAGGAGTAAAGTTGACGAAAGGAACAGAAAAGGACAAGTAGATAAAAGGAACGATTCAAGCACCTAATAGATTTTAAATAAATATTTTTGAACGAATTAATGATTTTGGAGAATTACATGACTTGAAAATGTCATAATAGTCCCTTCTCCATGTGCCAAATCATGTGACCAAATGGGGTGAGGAACCACTGTCCTTTGGCAGATTGCACAATGACGAAACTATGACCTTATTTCGTCATAGGTCGCCTGGGTGGCTCAGTCGGTTAGGCGCTTGTCTGCCTTTGGCTCAGGTTATCACTCTCTCTATCTCTCTCACTGGACTGACCTCAGATGAACTCTTAGAAGACACTATTGCTATTCCTCCCATCCTAGACTGTGTCTACAAATACAGACCTAAAGTTTGGTGAAACATTAAGGAAATGCAAACCATCTCACATCATATAAATGAGCAAAATTAAGCTGAATTTTTTTCCTTTTTAACTTTTGGTGGCTCAGTTGGTTAAGCGACTGCCTTCGGCTCAGGTCATGATCCTGGAGTCCCGGGATCGAGTCCCGCATCGGGCTCCCTGCTCAGGAGGGAGTCTGCTTCTCCCTCTGACCCTCCCCCCTTTCATGTGCTCTCTCTCTCCAACTTCATTCTCACTCTCTCAAATAAATAAATAAATAAAAATCTTTAAATAAAAAAAAACTTTTTAACCAATTTCTTCAGAATAGAGAACTGTAGACCCCTGTCTATAAATTCCACACATTTTCTAAATGATAAGCCATGTTTGTGGAACCCACAACTAATCTCTTCTATTCCTAAATTTTAAGAATACTTAGACAAGCTAAATGTTCAAAATATATTAAAATTAAATTCAAAAACCCACAATTTGGATACCAGTGAAGTTTCAGCTATGGAAATTTAAGTTAAACCAGTGAAGGTAGGGGATGGCAATGAAACGGAGCTGGGTGCTACATAATTTAACTTTGGGAAAAACATAATCAACGTGCATATCATCCTATACAATTGATTATTTCTCAGAAGAAGGTTTGAGGATGGAATAATAAGAACCAACCGAGCAAAAAACATTTTGCCGGAGAACCTGTCAGTGGTTTGCAAACCTGAAGAGGAGAGAATGGGTGTCTGAGAGGTGGGTCAGAAGGTAATAGGATTTTGCCCTACTATGGAAACGTAAGCCACAGATCGGAAAGCTTTTATGTGATACCGCAGTTTGAGTGACAACTGTCGATAGGAGTTAAACAGTAGTGAGGTCAGTATGGATTTTTTTTCCCTGGGTCTCCCTGATGCCATTGCCTGTGATGAGGGTTGTCATTTTCAAATCACTTACACACCTTCAGCTATTTCACTGCATCCAAGGTAGCAAAAACACCGGAGTATTAATAATGACTTGTTTTAAAATTTCTTCCTCTCGGGGCAGATGGGGTTGGGAAATGCTCTGAAGGCTTTTTAAAGCTTCATGCTTTAAAAATAGGTTAATAACCTGCAAGCAAATTTTTTTCAAAGATTTGGATAATTCAATCTTATAGTGTATTTTATGTTTCCTTTAATGAACAGAAAATTACTTTTATTTAAAGACTTTCATTTACTCTATTGTACATTTTTCATCTGATGTAGAGAAAAATCAATTATTTTAAGAGTTAAGTTCTTTCTGGCAGTTCATTTAAGTAAATCCTACTAAGTTAAATGACCATCAGTATTTTTCCCTTATTTATCAACTCCAAGAAAAGTGCTATAATGTACAGAAGTGGAATATAATTTGCTGTTGAGGAAATGGCATTGATTTTCCTGTCAGTTAAAAACTGCTGGTTGGAATGCAAGAATAATATGTTAACTTCTACTTGACAAAATTTACTTGATAATAATTATTCTAGAATTGGAAAAGGAGGTGGCTGTTCTCGTATCCTATATAACCAGTCCATGCCTGATGTATTAAACGCTCAGGTGGGAATAGAAAAAGGGTGTTAAGTTTGGAATAATTATAACCAAAATAATAGCTTACCTTTTATATGTGCATAATATTTTGAAATATATAAAACGCTTTTACATATATGACATAATTTAATTACTAACACATGCATTTTATAGAGTCAGGCAACTAGGTGCCTAAAAGGAAAAACTTTCTTACTGTAAATTAAATTACATAATACATCCTAGGGCTTGTCTGCATTTAATCAAAACACATAATGCACCTATATCTGTTTCATTTCATGAGGTGCTAACATTTGATTAGGTGTCCACAAAACTGTCAAAATATATAAACCAGCAAAACATATAAACTTATATAAACAAAATATGTAAAGAGCCCATCTTTTTATTTGTTGATCTGTCTGTACAGGTCCAGGATAGTGAAGTGAATGATCAGTAACTATTTTGTGTGCTGTTTCTCCCCAGAAACATTAAATAGTGAGGACATGCTTGTTGGAAATTGAGGTGATCCCCGATAGCGTCCCTCATCACCCACGCATTCAAGGCCAGTGGAGAGGTAGACGTGGAGTGAGGCGGAAGCTCTGGAGAATGGGGTTCCGTGGTGCAGTCACAGTGGGCTTCCTGGCAGCCTCACCCAGCCCTTGGAACAGCGAAGGACTGCAGGCCTGCTTCCCAGGGACAGAGCCTCCTGAGGTAAAAACAGTGGCGTGAGGAGCAGAGATGAAAGAAAACGGGTAGTAGAACGAGTTAGGCTATGGAGCTCTTTCTCCTGCCAAACTCACCAATCTGAACCTTGGCGGTGTGAGGGAGGTGGCAGAGAGACACCAGAGGGACTCAAATGGATTTCCTACCATATTAAAGTTCCTCCACTTGGAAACGTGAGGCTTAGGGAAGGGAGGGTACCCCTAACTACTCTCAATAAATAATAGAATATAAATCCACAGCTATATTTCTTTTTTTTCACAGCTATATTTCTTTAACATATAATGTTGCATAATGTGACAGGTCTTTAAAAATAATTTTGTTAGAGTGATTTTGGCGAATATTTGTAAACGATGTGATTAAGCATACCTGTAAAAAAAAAAAAGAGAGAGAGAGAGAGATTCTATTAAGAATGTATCATCTTAAATACCAAAACTATTTGGGAGAAACACCTTCCTGGTTATTCCCTGCACTGTCAGCTACCTCAAGTAGTTTGAAAATATGTATTCAAATATTCACTGGAGAGCGGAAATCCACAAAACTGCTAAAATGTTTGTAATTTCATTGTAGCAAGATGAATCTCAGCCCCCAGACATTGTGAAGACAGGCAACTTTTTTTTACAATTGAACTTCACCTCGATTTCAAGCTTCCATTCCACTAGGGCATGGAGACCCAGTCTCAGGCAATATGGGAATACTTCAGGAACCTTTTGAAACACCAAGACATCAGAGTGAGGATGAGGGGAGCCTTCTGACTTGATATCATCTACTCAGCTGGCATTCCTCATTCCTGAGGTCTATAGGACTCCCCCCTGCCACCTCCACCCACCATGGTCCACTTCTCTGGTTTTGGTTAAGGCCACCAGTGGACTCCATATTGCTAAAGTCAAAAGATATTTTTCTTTTTCTTTTCTTTTCTTTTCTTTTCTTTCTCTTTCTTTCTTTCTTCTTCTTTTCTTCTTCTTCTTCTTCTTCTTCTTCTTCTTCTTCTTCTTCTTCTTCTTTTTCTTTTTTAAGAGAGAGAGTGTGAGCTGGGAGGGAGGGGCAGAGGGAGAGGGCGAGAGAGACTCTGAAGCAGGCTCCGTGCTCAGTATGAGCCCAGTGTGGGACTCGATCTCATATCCCTGAGATCATGACCTGAGCCGAAATCAAGAGTAGGGCACTTAACTGACTGAGCCACCCAGACATCCTGAGAGATATTTTTCATTCTCATCTTACTAAGACACCCATCAACTTGTGACCTAATTGGCCTTTTCTCCTCAAACCAAATTCTTTCCCTAGGCTTCCATATATGATCCTCACCCACTTTTCCTGCGGTCTTTCCTACCAGTTTCTTTTAAGCCTATCTCCTTATTTCTTCTCTCTCTCCATTCTCTCCCTAGATCATAACTTTTATTCCCATTGTTTCATATACAATCTAATTCTAATGACTTAGAATTTGTATCTTTGGGCCAGAGAGAACATCTCAACTTTATACCTGTAGACTCAATGACCAATGTTACATCTCTACTTCATTGTTTTTTTTTTAAGATTTTATTTATTCATTCGACAGAGAGAGAGGGGGAACACAAGCAGGGGGAGTGAGAGAGGGAGAAGCAGGCTTCCCGCTGAGCAGGGAGCCCAACGCGGGGCTTGATCCCAGGACCCCAGGACCATGATCCGAGCCAAAGGCAGAGGCCCAACAACTGAGCCACCCATGTGCCCTACATCTCTACTTTGATGTCTCAAAGATATTGCTGAGAACAAATGCAAAAGTAAATTCATTGCCTCCACAAAACATACTCCTTTTCTAGTTTTTCCACCTAGCACATAGCATATTCTTGACATCTGTCCATTTCATTCCCTCTTCTATACATCAAGTCCTATGACCTTTCCCCTCCAAATATATCTTAAATCTGTCCACATCTTTCAATCTCCGCTACCATGACCTGAGTCCAGGGCATCATCAATTCCTTCCTGGACCACTGCAGTGGCCTCCTACCTGGTGACCTGCATCCAGTCTTGTCTTTTGCCAATTCCTTCTCTACAAAGAAACCAAGATGATCTCTTAAAAATAACTCTAATTACATTACACTCTTCCAAAAACTCTTCAGAAGACTTGTGATTGCCCTTAGAATACTGTCTCTGACATTTAACATAACCTAAAGGACCCGTATGATGTCATCCCTGGCTGCATTTCCTGCCTCATCTTGTGCCACTGATCTCCCACTCACTATGATCCAGACACACTCTCCTGCCAAGCTCCTACATTATCTCAGTGTTGGCAATTTCCTTAGAGTTTTTAGCTTTCCTCTAGTGTAATGGTCTCCATCATCTTCTTTATTTACTTAAGCAATCCTACCCATTGTTTGCTTTATTTGGGGCAAAAGTCTCCCCAAACTCTCAAACTACACTTCCTGTATGCTGTCACGGTAGTATAAGTACAACATTTATTTAATGCCTCTCTCAGCACTGTGTACCCCATGCCTACCTAGCATGGCGCATGGCAAACAGTAGGTATGCAGTAAATAACTGCTGAACACACAAACATATACAACCTGTATTAGTTTCTTGTGGGTGCCATAATAAATTACAAGGAACTTGGTGGCATACAACAATAGAAATTTATTCACTCACAGTTCTGGAGCCTGAAGTCTGAAATCTAGGTGGCAGCAGGTACAGTTTCCTAATGACGGCTCTAGGGAAGAGCCCTTCCTTGCCTCTCCCACGTTCTGGAGACTCCAGGCATTCCTTGGCTTGGGGCTGCATAATTCCAATCTCTGCCTCTGCCGTCACGTGGCTGTGTTCTTGGGTCTCCTCTTTTTGGAAGGCATCAATTATTGGATGTAAGACCCACATGAAACCACGGATCGTTAATTAACTACATCGAAAAAGACTCTATTTCCAAATAAGGTCATATTCTGCAGTTCCAGGTGGACATGAATTTGAGGGGTCACTGTTCACCCCATGGCACAGCCCATCCCCTCGTACAGCTTGCTTTCCCTTCTCCTTCTTCCCGGCCCCCATGAGCTGGCGTTCATTAGAAAACCTGCTCCATCGTTAACATTTACAGCAGAATCTCTTTCGGCTGCTCAATTAGAGCTTAATGCCTGAAATCAAAATAACACCTTAGGGGGGAAAAGTCCCCTGTGATTATTCCTATTGGTGAAGCAGGGAATATCTTTCGAAAATAGATATACTCTGGAGAAGAAAGACAATTATTTAGCTTTCCAAAAGGCTGAGCATAAAAATGTCACCCGGTGCCCTTATTTTGTGTGCCTTGTTTCCAAACAAGAAGTGAACTTAAACATAATGTTGACTTCAATTTATGTGTGAGAATGTGAAAAAGGAAGTGTTTGATTTTTGAAATCCACAGTCATGTAATCAGCTGTGAATAATGAAGGAGGTAAAAACTCTCCCTTGGCCCCAAACAAGAACGAACACAGCTGATGTTTCACTTTGCAGATGTGTCTGGGGGTGAACATTTTATAACGTGGGTCTTCCCATTCATCAAGAAGCCTAACAAGAGGCACTCAGGGTGCCAAATTCATTAAGTAACCCCAACTCTCTGTCCCCAACTTATCACCTGAGAAATATAAGGTAATTATTTTTATGTTTTAGGTTATATTTTTCCACCATTGATGGTCACATATAATTGTCACAAGAAGCTAGTGCCCAAGGCAAGCAAGTAAATAGTGAAGATCTTCCACGCTTACATTCTGGTGGCAATAATAATGAATACAAATCGTTTTTACGGTGATTTCAGGAAATATTTTTAATATAAAATGAACTGTTTATGCCTTCCAAATGTAAGGGATTTACAAACATTTACTAAGCATGGGCCACACTAGGCACCAGGTGGAGGGTAGGCCGAGGCTAAGAAGGAATGGTTCCTGATATCAAGAAGCCCAAGTTCCATAGGGGAAACGGACTTGTAAGTAAATAATTATGACTCAGAAGGACTTGTAAATAGTAGAACTCTGCTCTCGGCTGGGACATCCATCATACCAAAATCAAACCAAAACAAAACAGTAGCCACAGAAAAGGAATGTGTTGAATCCATTTGCATGCAAAGCAGAGAAAGCTTCCCAGAGGAGGTTTCTGAACAGAGTTTAAAGGATGAATGCGAAGGTTTCCAGATAGGCATTCTGGGGAGGGGTGAAGTGAGGGAAGAAGTAAGACTGAGAAAGGAATTCAGTGTGGAAGAGCAGGAGACAGGGGTAACAGGGATTGTCCTGGGATATGAATTATTTGATACTACTGGGACATAAAGTGAGTTTGGTGACCAGAGGATTCTCTCTAGAGGTAGACAAGGTGAGATATGAAAGTCTTGTACATCATGCTAAGGACCATGACTTAGACCAGTGAGAATTTATTGAAGATATTTAAGGTGTGTGTTGGGGGGGCGGAGGGCGGGTAATGGTGGCGGCTGGGGGGAAATATTGTCATATTTAACCCATTAATTTCATTCTTGAAATAACCCTAAAAGGTAAAAACATCTTTATTCATACTAACAAAATTGTAGTCCAATAACAAAAAGAGAGCTTATAATATTCTTGCACATCAAATTAAGGCAATATTATGTCCTATTTAAAGCATAATAAAAGGGGTGCCTGGGTGGCTCAGGTGGTTAAGCGTCTGTCTTCGGCTGAGGTCATGATCCCAGGGTCCTGGGATGGAGCCCTGCATCAGGCTCTTGGCTTAGCCAGGAGCCAGCTTCTCCCTCTCCCTCTGCCTTTCACCCTGCTCATGCTCTCTCTCTCTCTCTCTTTCTCTGTATCTCTGTGTCTCAAATGAATAAATAAAATCTTAAAAAATAAATAAATAAAATAAATAAATAAATAAAGCATAATAAAAGACTTTGTAGCCACACGGGAAAAATTATATATTCTTAAGCATGCTTTAATATGAATAAAATGGGGTACAATACTCATAAACAGTGAAATTATTCTTATATCCAATTCTTTGATTTTCTATTGAATTTCAGATGAAATTATTCAGATGACAAATATCATAGTGAACATAAAATGTTTAATAAAAATTAAAACAGCTAATGTTTATGTGATGGAGCAGAAGGCTAGCTGAGGACAGGCAAAAGCTGATACCCCACAACCCCCCCCACAACCCCCCCCCCATATATGTAACATTCCTTAGGCACTTCTGCCTGCCCTAAAGGAAAAACAAATAGTTAATTTACAGAGATTATAATCCTGCAAGACATGAGTCTCCCTCTGTTTACAAAAGTTTTAGCAATTTACAAGAACAAAGCATTTCTATCAGTGGTCTAGCTTCCGGAAGGGAATATAGATACAATTAAATGTCCTCATAACCTGTAGCCCATTGACAGATACTTGAAGTGGGCAAAGTGTAATGTTCCTCCATTAAGCTCCCAACTATCTTACTGTTAATGCCTAACTAGAAGGAAAAATAACCTTAACTTGACAATGGCCAGGCCTCCAGTATCTTGTGAGTCTTCTTTAAAATACAAAAATCTTTTTGAAACCTCCCTTTTCCATACCTCCCCCAATTCCCAAGTATATAATCAGCCACACCTCACAAACCCGAGGCAGCTTTTTCTGCCCACGGGTCCTATCCCGGTGCTTTAATTAAACCATCTTTTTGCACCAAAGATGTTTCAAGAATTCTTTCTTGGCCTTCGGCTCCAGACCTCACCCCACCGAACTTCACCTGTATTCCAAAGCCCATCCTATGGATGCCATTTGTTAGCAGCATTTTAAAAAACAAAACAAAACAAAAAACACAAAGAACAAAACATTCACTTTTTCAAAGAAAATTCTCAATTGTAATTACATATCATCCAGTAAAATATATTCAAATATTGTCTCTTGTTGTTAATGCCAATAAATGATCATTGTCCTCTTAGTAACTAACTAAACATACCTGCCTAGAAGAAATAAGTGAGTATAAATCGCAATGTTCAATTCCTCTCATCTGTATACTGCTTTGGAATTTGTCAAGGATGTCAGCGTACATTATTAAAGCATGTGTCAGATGCACAGGTATTGCCACATGAGTGAGTTGCTTTATTAAACAAATTATTTCCCGCTTGAGAAATTAAGAGCATTTGGTTATTCAAGAACAGTATTTAGTTTGGGGTCAAACTTCCAACTCTCCAGCCCTTTTCAGAATGAAATATTGCAGTCTCCGAATTCTCTATGCAAAAATAACACGCACTTTACCCTCCCGTATGGCCTGAGACAGGCCACGCTAATGCTCAGGCCACCAGGAAGAGTCTCATGCCATGATGCACTTGATTTTTGAATAATAGGTCAAGTATATCAACTACAGTGAGAAGCCCGGTAAAAACCTAGAATTAATTTATTTGTTCTTTCTAAAGGTTTATTTGGCAACCTAGTAATGCCCAGCATTGTGTCTGAAACTGGAAGGAGTCAAAAGAGATGTAAGAAACTTTGTAGATTACCCAAAACTATTGCATGGTAGGCTCACAATGGGTGAATTTCACAGTATGTAAATTATACCTTAAACAAGCTGTTAGGAAGGAAAGAGGGAGGAAGGAAGGGAAAGCGCAGGGGAAGGGAGGGAGGTGAATCAACTTACCAAATGTTGCAGTGGGGATTCCAAAAGGAAAGGGGCAGCATGGAATGAGTCACTTTCCCCAAATTTTAATCACTCATTGGTAATACCAATGTTTGCCTTATCATGTAACATCTGTACTTACAAGTATTGAATAGTTCTCTATGTTTGGCTATGATTTTTTTAGCTTTATTGCTAATAGTTCCTTTAAAACCAGCTTGTCTTTTCTTTTTAACCTAAATAAATGCATTTAAATAAGAAAAAGAAAAAGAGGTATAAAAGCCACCCTTGCCCTCTAGGAGCTGACAATGTACTTAGGGGAGAAAATATATATAAATATGCTTCCAGATAAAGCAAATTATATAACAAATAAAATTCGATAAAATTTAGTGTCATAATTAATGAGCAGGAAACAAACACTATAGAAATTGAGAGAGGTGAGATTAATGTATTCTCAACTTTTTTTTTTTTAAACATTTTGTTTATTTATTTGACAGAGAGAGACAGCAAGAGAGGGAACACAAGCAGGGGGAGTGGCAGAGGGAGAAGCAGGCTTCCCGCAGAGCAGGGAGCCCGATGTGGGGCTCCGTCCCAGGACCCTGGGATCATGACCTGAGCCGAAGGCAGATGGTTAATGACTGAGCTACCCAGGCGCCCCGTATTCTCTACTTTTGAGTAGAGTAAATCATAGATATTGAGACTTGAGCTGGACATTGCAGACTGGGTACAGTTTGGAAAGGTAGAGGAAAGGAGTTCTATCCAATATGTATCTCTGTGCCCCTACTCTATACTAAATACATTTTGTATTTAGTATTTACTATTAGTGAATGGACAAATTCAAGGTCGCACAATTTAAAAGTGGTTCTTCTTGGGTTCCTGGACCGAATTCCAAAGGGGGTTTCCGTCTACCTGACACCAGGCAATTCTCAGACACCAGGAATGTGTTCGAGAATTCAACCCAATTCTGACACTATCTACCTGAGATTGCATCAGATTTCACAGGTTAGAGCTCAGTCCTGCAAGACTGCATCCATCGCCCACTTCAGACACCAGTTGCAAGCCCCAAGCTGTTACCTGTGCTTCCAACCTATGGGCTGCAGATTGCACTTTCCAACAACCTCCTCCTTAGGTTCTTTTAATTTGCCAGAGCAGCTCACAGAACTCAAAAAAATGCTTACTTATGTTTACCAGTTTGTTAAAGGATATGAGGAAATAATAGGACGAGGTAATGGGAAAGGATGTGGAGCTTCCATGCCCTCTCCAGGCATGCCACGCTCCCCAATCTCTACGTGTTCACCAGCCCAGAAGCTCTTTGAATCCAGTCCTCTTGGGATTTTATGGAGACTTCATTACATAGAAATGATTGACTGTCATTGGCCATTGGTTGATTCAACCTCTAAGCTCTCTCCCCTCTCCAGAGGTGAGTGAGGGGTGGGGAGGTGGGCATGAGGGACCGAAAATTCCAGTTCTCTAATCACATGGTTGGTCCTCTTGGCAGCCAGCCCCCCACCCTTGGGTGGGGTCCAAAAGTCACCCTCATTAATAAAACATAAGACATCTTTATTATTCTCAACACTTAGGTAGGTCCAAGGGTTTGGGGAGCAGTGAGCCATGAACTATGGAAAAAGACCAAGTATACATGAGAAATAGATTTTGGTCATCTGAATAACCAAAGAAATATTTCTTATAAATCACAATATCACAATGGTAAAACCAGATTTCAAATTGATGACTGACAACAAAGACAATGTTTCTTTTGGAGGGAAGAACATTTTAGGTGGGAAGACACAATATGAGTTGGGGCATGAAGTCATGTGTGTGGAATGGGAGGATCCAGTCCTCCTGGGAATAGAAGGTTCTTGAGAAAGGAGCTTATCATCTGTCTCCATAGGATTAAGATCTACTATGATGAGGTATCATTCCACAGAAGGAAAAGGGATGTTTACTATTAGGAGAGAAAGGAGACCTGGATCCCAGGGATTTCTACACTCAGCTAACTGGATGATTTAAGACTGTGTGAATCTCTTTAGCAGCACTTTATTCTTTAATACAATTGTATTTTTTTCCCCCTCCTCGATGGCACTCTTCTTCAATATAATGACAAGTCTACTACAATCATTTTATTATTTCATATGCCAACTGTAGCTCAATAGGAAGAAGTAGCTAGGGAAGAGGTTGAAAAATCCCCAAGAGGTTGAAACCAAGAGGTTTCAAGAGCTTGAACACACACACATACACCCACACGCACATGCACACACACACACGCACACATGCGTGCACACACAGCCATTTGAGGACATGTGAAAAGGACATTTTTTGTTTCTTCACGGTGAAACCTTGCATAAATCATGGGATGAGCAGATAGAATTCCTTTTTGCTTTAAGAGTCAATAATAACATTGTCAGCCTAATTCTCACTATCCAATCTCAGAGGTAATCTGCAGAAATGGAAATATCTAGGTTTAACTTTTTAGATTTTTTTACAGAACTTTAAAAACTTTTTTTGCATTTAACTTTGAGTTTAAAATGATTTATGATTTATTATTCAATTTAGAAAATATGGAAAGGCATAAAGAAAATGAAAATTATCCCAAATTCTACTACTCACAGACAACTGCTATTAATTTTTGGCTAGTACGTCCATTTATTTAAGACCAGGATTTGGCAAACTACTGCCAATGGTCTGTATTTGTATGATCCTAGACATAAAAATGGTCTTTACATTTTTGAAGGGTTGTTAGTAAACAAATACAAACATGCAACAGAAATCGTATCTGTCATGCAAACCTCAAAATATTTACTATCTGGCCTATGCAGAAAAAGTTTGCCAACCCCTGATTTAAGATGATTGCAAATCAAGTTTTTAAAATAAAATTAAGACCATCCTGAAGATCACATTTTAAATGTACTTTTGAAGTCAAGAATAAGAATTATATTATAATCATTTTCTCCTGTTTTCCTCAAACACCTTTTTTATTCGCTATCTAGAATTCCTTTGTAAGATTCACTGTGATTTATTTAGTCAGTCTCTTACTATTAAATAGTTATTAGGTTATTTCTAATTTTTGCTATTATAACTCTGAGATAAATATCTTTGTATTGAAATAATTTTGGACATCCTTAAATGTTTCCTGAGGAAAAATCCCTGGATATGTAATTGCTGGGTTAGGGGAAATGAAATATTTTTTTAAGGCTTTTCATTCACATTTCAAAATTACATTCTAGAAAGATTACATCAGTTTAAACTCCAGCTGTCTTTGAGAATGCCACTTCTCCATGCCAACTCCATGCCACACAAACTGTGTGTCCTATCTTTAAATTTATAAGGGTCTCTATATACTTGTCATTTTCTTATGGGAAAAATGGTATTTCCTTAATTTCATTGAAACCAGTTTGACATTTTATGTTTATTGACCATTTATATTTCTCCTTTTGTAAATTACTTTCAAAAATCATTTTGAATATTGTTATTGGGGTATTTTCTATTTTCCTCATTACTTTATAAGAATTCTCTTTTTGTATTAATAAAATAAATTTTGTTGTATATGTTATAAATGTTTCCCTTCATTTTCATGGATCCTTTAATATGTTTTAAGATTTGGCATAGTGTAATTTATCAGTTTTTTGCCTTATTGTTTCTTCTTTTATTTTTATGTTAGAAATGCCCTCCAAAGCAGATTATTTCATTTTTTATATTTAGTTATTCCATCTATTTTTATTTTGCTTTGTAGTTTGAGGTAAAGATACTCTTCTCTCTGTCTCTCTCCTTTTTTTGTTCAAGAAATTAATTGTGAGTCAGTGAAAAGAGGAACTATTACCCACAGTTTACATAGGAAGAGATTAGGGCTCAGAGGAGTTAATGGACAAATTCAAGGTCCATTTGAATAATCCAGATATAATCCAGATATTTGAATAATCCAGAATAATCCAGATATTTTCCCCACTGAAATGAAAAACCACCAATATTTGAGAATGTTTCCGGACTTTGTCTTCTGTGTCATTTCTGTTTGTCTTTACACAAGTTGCATCTCTATGTTAATTAGCACTGCAATGCATTTTTTCCTATCTTTAGATTTCTTCCTTCTTATCATTTGAAAATATATTCTTCCAGATGAACTTAAAAATCATTACATAGGTTTCCCTTTCCTCGTAAAATTAATGCAGCACAACTGTTATTTTACAGGAGTCACTCAGAATTCCTCCCCACAAAAATCTTTTTTGTGTAGGTCCCTCAAAGTAGTTTTGTACTGTAGATAGGCAAGAAGAAACAATTTTGTACCGGTTGATACATCTTCCCACTCCATGACATATACACCGGTATACCTGCTGGCCACTCCATAACCTTTCTAACGTTAGGGAGGTAGAGTAACTACCGGTATAACTGGGAAGAATAAACTGGGGATACCCAACTTAACTCTGTCCTCCTCCATCTTGGGAGAAAGAGGCTCACGGAAGCAGGCATTCTCCTCAGCTGCAGCAGGACTGGAGGATTTTCTCATCAGGTGAGGCAGGTGGGGAGGGCATGGGGCTGCCATCCCCCAGCCCCCACCCAAGATGGGGCAGGTAAGTCTGCCTGATTCTCTTTGTTTATTAGCAGGTCCATCTGGGTCAAAATACTGCATATGCTATATTGCCCAAGTTATCCTTTGTCATTAATGAAAGTGATATTTTGCTTTTATTTGCTGACTCTTGTCTTTTTCCTCAACTGGCTCAGAATTCACAGGAGCAAGAATATGATTTCTTTTTCATCAGTAGCAGTGTCTTCACCATTCTCTTTCTCTAGTTTTGTTTGTTGTCTTTCTCTTATGACAACAGAAACCAAAAGTCCATTGTAAAATCCTTGAAGAAATGTGCTATATAAGAAATGTGCTATAGTTTTGTAACATCAGCCGAGCTCAATTCCCATAGTTGACACTTTGTGCAGGATAGTAAACACATACTTCTTAATTTAGCTCATCTTCTATGTATTTCTCCAACATTATCCACATTGTTGCTTTAGTGTGTCATATTTGATGCATCATATGGCTCCAGGACACATTTTAAGTTTGTCTTCCAAATTCACTCTGCAGCAAGAGCCCTTCTTGTTGCATTTCTAGTTCTAGTGATTGCCAGAGAGAATGTTTAGAGAGAGGCTGCATTTATCATTTCTGTTATCATAATTTGAGATAGTTTGCAGAATTTATTTTTCTCTTAAGACAGGGTTTAGAGAAGAGCAGAGCAAAATTTAGATTTTATAGTAATGAATGTAGGAAAAGATCTATACATAATCAGACCGCAAGAACATTTAGTTCACTGCTCAGGATAGTTTGTCCCATTTCATGGCAGCAAAGAACTACTTGGCAATGATAGAAATATTTTTTCTCCTGGCTAAAAATTGTGAATTTATTCTGAATGCCAGTGTTGATGCTCTTCACATCGTTATTGTGAATCTATTTCCATACCAAAGTTGATATCACCTTCAGCTTTGTTTTGTTCTCTACTGCTTTCCCTGGGTTGCTCGAACACAGTGCAGTGTTTCTGTCGAGTATAGCAAAAAAACTTCCTTTGGTTAGTTATCATAAATGGATTCTAAAGGATGTTTTATACAAGATATTTATTCAACTAGTTGATTTTTAAAAATCAAGATCTGAATAAGATTTCTGTACAATTGACCCTATGCTGCAGGGTCAAATGACTAAGTAGTCCCCATATTGCCAATGCTAAAACTGACTCACCTTGGCTATGTCTACTCAGTTCAGCAATTCAGTTCAACAAACATTCATTGAGGGCTTCTTCTATGCCCTACACAGTGATAGGCCAGAAACAAATGCCCATTCCCCTTGGTGTCAATCAAGTAAACAGTTACTTTCAAATCAGTTTGATTTGTTAGCATCATAAAAATATTTTTATCTGTTTAGGGTTTTTCTTTTCCATGCCACGCAAACTACAGCTACTTGTCACATTCCTTGACTGAAGAATTTCTAAGTATGTACTGGGCAGACAGCAGATGACAAGGAACATCATGGATCAGCCATTTGGAGATTACAAATTTTAGTAAATGACAAAATTTTTAGAAATCCATAATTTTTAAATTCCAAAGAGAAACTAGCATGACTTAGAATATAGATTTCTCTGATTTTGCTTCACTTCCCATTGGGTTTGTATTCTGTGAGGTGCACTGTATGAAAGTCCAGCCAGAAGTGTGTACATACCTTCAGGTCTCAGTTAAAGACCTTGTCTAATGCAACTGGACAATGAACGTAAGGGACCAGGCAGCTGGCAAATTCAAATCCTCCTGCTTTTGGTGACATGTGCGTGCATGCATGCACATGCACACACGCGCACGCGCGTGCGCACACACACACACACACTACAGAATAACTATGAAGAAAATAAATTATAATAACGATAAGAAACAAAGAACTATGAATACAAGGAAAAAGAGTCTATCAATATTGCTTTTAAAAAGGCCCTTTATGGGGTGGGTACCTGGGTGGCTCAGTGGGTTAAGTGCCCTACTCTTGATTTCAGCTCAGGTCATGATCTCAGGGGTGTGAGATCGAGCCCCGCCTAGGGTTCCACGCTGGGCATGGAGCCTGCTTGAGATTCTATCTCTCCCTCCCACTCCGCTCTGGCTCACTCTAAAAAAAATTTAAAAAATAAATAAAAAGGCCCATTATGACTCTAAATACCACATAAGCTTTCACAAATGCCTGCGTTCAAACACAGTACAATGATCTGGTAAGGATAAACTATATTATTCTTCATGTAACCAGTACTGTCACTTTTTAACTTTTCTAGAAAAGGGGGAAATAATTTCTCCATTCATTTTTTTCCTCAACACTTACGTGGTACTTTGTGCCAGATTGCATGAAACATGCTGCAAATAGAAAGTAAAATTGGGTTTCTTGCCTCGGGGGCTAACAGTCTGTTTGGAAAGACAGACATCTAAATTCACAAAAAACAGTTTTACATAATTTGTGCCATAAATATGGCTCCTAGTGGCAGTGTAAATTTTTTACATTGTATATTTTGCCTTAAAATCATAAAAAATGATGGTGGTTCCCATAGGTGGGAGGTGGGGGGAGGGTAATAGGTGAAACAGATAGAGGGGGTTAAGAGTACATTTATCGTGATGAGCACTGAGTAAGGTATAGAATTAATGAATCATTATATCATACACCTGAAACTAATATAACACTGTATATTAATCATATTGGAGTGAAAAATAAAAAAAATTTTTTTTTAAATCACCAAAATGACAAATCAAAAAACCAGGCAGGAGAAAGTAATTGTGGTGAACTTTGTTAATTCTCGTGTATCACAGAATCTTCTGGATGGAAAGACTGTTCCTCTTTAGTTTTGTGTTCCCCGAGGATACTGAAAATGGTTGAAAATTGATAAATACCTTACTTAATGCTCCTATATATGAGATCTTTGGGCTTTCTATTACCACAAATAGCTTACCTTTGCTGAGCAATGATTATCTGAAAGCGTCTTTGTAGGTCTTATCTTATTTAGGCCTCATAGCAACCCTAAAATGTAGAATTTTACACATGAGCTGCCCAAGGCTTGAAGAGGTTGAGCAACTTGTCCAGGATTTCACACCTAGTCAATGGTAAAGTAAGTATTTGAACCAAGGTCAGCCTTAGTCCAAAACCCTGCTCTTAACCTCTAGATTGATGACCTCCTATTTCGTACAGATGTTTGCATCAGCTTTTCTGTGTTCCTGAGGAATGAGTGGAAAAGTCCGAATGAAAGGAAGGAAGTACACAGGTTCTGTGAGTAATTTAGGACATTGGAAGCTATTGAAATTGTAGGGAACTGTAAAAGGAAACCCAAGTCAGGGGCCTCCATGAATGTGCACCTTTGTGGGAACCGATTTGTTGTTCTATTGAAATACACTTTATTCTCCAGCCCAATGAAGTAAAAGTTAGACCAGTGGTTCCTGCTACTCTTTAACAATGTCTTCCCACCCTTGCTTTGAGGAAAGCAGTGAGGGGGAGGCCTTCAAAAACTTGCTGGTTCAGAGTGAGAAATCTGATGGGAAACTTCAGTCCTCTGAAATAGATCGTTTCTTATAATACCCAAGACAGTGTACAGGATGAAAATGAGTCTGGCTGGTGAGCCTATTTATAAAGTGAAGCTTTTGATAAAAATGTATCTTGCAGCACATCTGGTTTGATTTAGCAAAGTCCACAGAAAGAGTGTATTTGCCTTAGAAGACTCATCCTTAGGGGTTTGGGCATACTGAATTATCCATGAATATTATCTAGACATGAATAATACAGTGTTCTTGCCTTTATTAGCTACTAGTCATGAGCATTTATTTTTGATGTGTCATGTTACTTTTCTGATGAGTCATGTTACATTACGTACTCTTTGGCAGGGAAGAGGCATGTCGTTTTGCTGAAATGAGTTACATCCAGACACGGAAACAATGCATAAAATAAAGTACCTCGTCAGAAAAATCACCTGATCAATAGGCCTAAAATATCAAGGAGCTACAATAGAAAGTACAGAATGCTCACACCATAAGCGAGCAAACAGCCCTCATGCAGTATCCTTTTCACATTGCAGTCTCTTTCAGGAATGGAGAAGAGCACCAAGTTTTCAGTTTCTAATACACTTTTTCAACACATCACTCCACTTTAAAACAAAAAGTCAATTCCCTTTTCCCAAAAGCCAAACAATGTTTTATATTGAAAAGAACCCAGCTTGGACTCAGTTCAAAATCCAGGCAGGCTGTTTACTACTTCTAACTTCAGCCAAGTTAGCTATGTTCTCCCAGCTTCTGTATCCTTATATGTAAAACTTCACAGAGTGACTGTGTGTTTTCATGAAATGGTGTGAAAAGGTGGCACAGGATCTAAACTATGAGTCAAAACTACTAATCATGTATGTCCACAAATGAGCCATTAGATTTGTCTGGAATTTCATTTCTCTATAATATGTGGGAACTGGGAATCATCCCAAAGGTTCCTTCCAGCCCTGACTTGCCTATAATCTTATGATTCAAACTTTCAAGAGAGGTAAAACCAGATCAAGGAAATGTTGGGTCCCTGGTTACTCCATTAAATACCAACATAAGCTGGTTAATATCCAGTTTGTGAAACAAGCCTATTGGATGAAAGATTTCTGTAGTCAGAAGACTTGTCGGTTGGGCAAGCAGGCTGGGCACACAGTAAGGGTATCAATGAGTGGTCAAAGAGAAATTGTTCCATAACTGGTTGTGACCCTTTGTCAGTGTGGAGGATGTTATGGGCATGCTGAAAAGGAAGACAAGTGGCGCACCTGGGTGGCTCAGCCGGTCGGGTGTCCTACTCATGATTTTGGCTCAGGTCATGATCTCGTGGATTGAAAGATCGAGCCCCACGTCACGGAGTCTGCTTGGGATTTTCTCCTTCTGCCCCTCCCCCCACTTGCACACACACTCTCTTTCTCTCTAAAATAAATAAATCTTCAAGGAGAAAAAAGGAAGACAAGTTCCTCTATAGACAAACAAGTTATCTATAATGACGGCTAACTGATATTTTTCACAAAAACTTGATATAAATGACATGAAGTGCTAAAAATTAAGACTATTATTGATCATAGGGTCTACTCTTTTATCATTATAATCAACAATAATCATAATTATTTGGTAAGCATCAACAGTATTCAAAATTGAACATATGTTATGACTGGCATGTTCACCAAAGAGAATTTTTATCCTTTGAGGTATCCACAGAGACAGTGAACATTGATATCCACTGGATGAGGACTGTCTTTACGAGGGATCACATTTTCTGAAACGTTAGCTCTATATGGGATTGGGAACCCATGAGGGGAGATGCAGTGACTATCGAAACACTGTGTGGGTGGTAGAACCCTAAAGCTCTGGAGGACCTCCTTCAGCGTCACCACTGGAGATGTGGTGACCTGCTAATGTGTACTTACAGTCTTGGTAATAATGTACTAGCAGCACTCTGGAAGCCTACTTTTATCTGTAAAAATAAGGGATAGTAAGAGTATCAACTTTATAAAATTGCTACAAGGATTAAATAAGATACAGCTTTGCACATAATAAGCACTTAATCAGTGTAAGCTATTATTAGTAGTAATGATAATATACTATGGGAGGAGTACTTGAAAACTTTCTAGAAATCAAAGTTCCCCAATGATCTCATATCTAGGAGTCTAAATAAGATATTTGTAAACCTTCAATGATACTAGGTTTTTTTTCCTCTGATAGATATTAAACTAAGGATACAGAGCAATGATGTTTCTTGAGAAGATTCTTTGTATACTCTGGAATTAAGAATTTTTCTAATGAATTTAAGTTCCTACAATTCTTTTCTGAGAATTCAGATTAGAAAGGGGTGGAGTAAGGGCACATTGTGGTACTCAGAACTGTTGGAGCAATAAATTCCTCAGGATGAAGGGCATGAATTATAATGCAGGAATGAGCAGGCCTGGCTTCTGATTGGACTTCTTAAGTTTAGGACCCAGGGATGCTCTGAACCATACGTAACAAAGGAATTACCTAAAGAAGAGGCTACCCTTTGCTTGCTTCTGTGATTCAACCAAGGAAGCAACCCAAGAAACGAAATGGGATGTCCTTTTGTGTTAAAGCAACATCACTGATCCTGGCAGAAAGCTATGTAATGTAAGCATTTTTTCCCTTACATACACTTTCGGAACCATTAATTTACCACATAGGATTTGCTTCTGAAAATTCCAGTAAAACTAATAACCCATTAGGAAATTTTCAAGCCTCAGAATAAAAAAAGTTGTGTTACATATGTCTTCAGAGTTGAAAAAAAAAACCCATGTTTATAGGATGTTTGCTTCTTTTTTAATGATTTTTTTTAAACAACCACTTTAAGAATTTCATGTCATTTGGTAATAATAGAGATAAAACTATTATTAACAGTTTGAGCCAGGGATCAATAGCAGAAAAGCATGAATAAAATCTTAGTTGAGTCTACATATATGGTAATGAGTGAAGACATAACTGAATTTGAATCAACTGAAACTGAATTTGAAGATAAGAGAATTTTTTCTTGAAGTGACAATTTTTTTTTAAATATAAATTCCCTTAGGTGCTAATTTTACTACTTGTAAAATTCTGTTTTTCTCACTTTTCTTCAGGCTTGAATTAGGCATCTTACAAGAGATTAGTAAGGCACCCACAAACATTTCATTACTTTGTCTTATTTGGTTTTGACTGCTTCAATGCCACCACCTTACTTCTCCCTTTCTGGCTCCTCTGGACATAATAAAGCTTCTCCAGGAGTCACAGAAACAAAGATATTCTCATCACTGCTCTTGAGGAGAGAAGCAAAATTCTCTCCTCTGTGTACTCAGCAGTGTTTCCCCTTCAGGGACCACCCAAACAGTCTCCACCCAGTGTCATGTGGAGAGATACACTTTTTTAATCCTTTAAGTGTCAACAGACAGATGGAGGTATGCTATTAATTTTGTGTTAGGCTGGACATTCTCTTGCATAAAATTCTAAGTCTATCATAAATATTATATCTTTGGGGAGTATAAGTTGGTGTTTACCAGAGGAGTTCCTTCACAGACACGAAGTCACTGGGAATTTTAGGGACAGTTTTTCATTGTTTTGAAATGGTCCAGTGGTTTCCTAGGGAGTCAGATACCCTAGGCCAGAGCCAACTGTTTTCCTGATAAGATTCTATAGTAGAAGACCTAATCCTTAAATACCACCTGATGTCTTTTTAATTTCTGGTAGCTCCTAGAGTTCCTTAGCTGACCTACACACAACTTTCCCTTTACCGAATTAATATCATTCATCGCCTCAAACA
This sequence comes from Eumetopias jubatus, assembly GCF_037043125.1. Lineage (NCBI taxonomy): Eukaryota > Metazoa > Chordata > Mammalia > Carnivora > Otariidae > Eumetopias > Eumetopias jubatus. Next base: position 14,502,837 of record NW_028274818.1, read on the forward strand.
TCAGGCAGAGTCAGCCTTTCACAAGGAGACTGAGTTTTGAGCTTCAGAATGAGTTTTTCAGAGCCCATAACAGAGATAATGATCTGAAAACTCAAAGGACATTTGGTTTGTAAGAGTCACGTTTATGAGAAAGACACGTTTTAGGGGAATCTAAAAACATGGTCTGCCTGGGTGTTATTTTAAAATTGAGGCCAAGACTCTTTGGTCTATTAGTTCAATGTTCTTTCTGTGCTCATTGTTGAAGTTCAGTGAATGGGCTGAGGGAAGCTGGTGGAGGGAGGCAGAGGAATAGTCTGTGATTTCCTTTAGCTCAAAGCAGTGGACCGGAATATGGGCGAATATAGGGCTTTAGAAGAAGATAAGACTAAGTAGGGAGGCAGAGGTCAGATGATAAAGTGTCCTTCATGCTGTCCTAAGGAATTCAGATTTGATTCCAAAGGATAATAGGGATCCATTGAAAGATTTAATGTTGAGTAATATAGCAGGTTTTCTTTTAGCAAGATTTCTCTGGCAAGAGTGAGGATATTTTGTTGAGAGGTGGGTGTTGAGTTATGGTGCTGGGAAGTTAGGAGGTCCAATAATCCAGAGAGGCATAAAGAGGACATATGTTAAGACAATGGAAGCAGGGCGGGGTGAATTTCAAGACAGATTTTTTTAGGCATAAAATTTGTGGGACCCCTTGACTGAGGATGTAGGATAAAGAAAGAACAGGAGGTTCACGGACTGACTCCCATGTTTCTATTTCAAATAGAAATTTGTCTATTTGTTGTCACACTGTTGTCTCATTCATGGAACAATGGAACTGAGGGCAGAGAACGATGTTGGCATGGCAGGGTGGGGTTGAAGACGGTATGAATTTGGGACATTTTAAGTTTGAGGAGGTGGAAGGAGCTGAAGATTTCCATTTGAGAATCTAAACTTGGTAGCAGGTAATGCCAAACATCCAGGTGGGTTTTTACCTGTATACTCTCTCCCACTCTGATTCAATATCATTTCTATCTCTTTTTCTACAGAAGACCTTACCATATCGTGTTTTCATCCAGTACAGAAGGTATACATTTGATAAAGTGCTTTGAATTTGCTCGGGACACAGGAATCAGGTAAATATGTCCATTATTTTCCAACACAATTTCATTCTATATCTGTGATTCACTGTAAGCTGTTCTAAGGAGAAAATGGATTTGTGTACTTTCCAAGCATACAAATGACCTTTGTATGTCCAGCCTTCATTCTCTTGATTGAGTTCTTAGGGAAGAGTTTTGAATTTGCTTCAAGATCTAGTTTAACTTACTTTATAGGTGAGGAAACTCAATGCCCCCCGCCCGTTCAAGAAGGGCATCCTCTAGCTAGGACTTCGTATTTTCCTCTTTCTTCACTTACCCTTGGCTTAGCTATTTTTCACCTCCAGTTCTTACTGAATTATACATCTTCTTCATTCTTTTCTTTTCCCTTCCCCTGATACTTCTTTCAAGCTTCCTAGATAACAAGTTCTCACCCAGTGAAAAGTTAGATAATGACAATACATGTCAATAATATTTGGTATCTTTATATTGAAAACCTGTGTTCTCTTAGGGTTATCCTAAGCAAATACCACACCCAATATCCCTTAAAAATTACAAGAGGACCATTCTTAACCTTTTATTTGTTATAGGAATTCTTGCACCTTGAAAGAGCCTGATGAGTGTTTTTATATCTACAACATGGTGTTGAAGTAGTCTGGATGATGTATAGTGGTACTGATATATTTTTTATGCTTCATGTACTAAATTTTTAAAAAGTTACACCTGCAGATTTTTATCTGTGTTCCATCAGCATAAACACTCTGGGATCAGCACTTTTCAGTTCTCCCATGAAAAGTGATGAGGTCTTGCAAGGGCTGGGGTCATATGATCTGTCTCAGTGCTGTCTTAAACGGTGCCAGAAGCGAGGGCATAAAGTGAGTGCTATTTTGGCCACACTTTATCGAATTCCCTCTCCAGATGCTCTACATATTTCACAGCAGAATTAGCAACAGCAATCATTGTGGAAGATCATAAATGTCCCAGCTCCTCTCTCAATCCCCAAACCAGTTCAGAGTTACTCCTAGCTGAGGATGATGACAAGCGTAATCCATCCACCTGACAGTGCACAAAGGCTATGTGCTTGAGGGTTGTGGGGTACCAAGGGGGATAGGAGGGAGGTTAAGGGGAACATCCTGGGAGGGCAAGAAGTTCGGCTTTGCAGTCTGAGACTTTTCCTTGCTCAACATTCTGTAGGTTTTACAGGGCCTAAGAGGGCAGCCAATAGCCCTCCACCATGCTTCCTACCCTGGGTCCCAAGCTGGACTTGTCATTTTCATTCCAAACTCACATAATCTTCCCGCAGGCTTTTGCATCCGAATTCATTTTAGCAGGTAATTTGCATAGCCAAACATTTCTTGCTAACTCTCTCTGGGGTGAGTTTACCTGGGAATCTCAACGGTGTCATCGGAAATAAAGTGACCAGGATTTTGGTTTTCATTTAAAACGGTGATCTAGCTCAGCAGTTCTGTCAAAGTGATGTTAATGCACAATCATATTCATAAGAGCTCCTGCCTTGTGGGAGGGTATATTTAGAAGTTTTCCTTTCTGTGTAGCTATTTAAGGCATGTGGATCAGTCTCCTTAGCATGGCATCCCTTCAAATATAGAAGACGACTGTCAGCAAATATGCGGTGAAGTCAAACTGAATCTTCATTTTTACGCGACAAGATGGAAATGAAGTCCACACCTGAAACTCCGGGCTCCGCCATAGTTTTTATTCTGGGTTATCTGTGTGGTCATCATGACCTAGTGAAAACTTTCAGATATATTTCTCAAATATTTATTTTCCTGATCAAGCTCTGTGAAAACATTAAGTGAAGCTACTTCCCATCTCTACATCCATCAATATTTTTTTTAAGATTTTATTTATTTATTTGACAGAGAGAGACACAGTGAGAGAGGGAACACAAGCAGGGGGAGTGGGAGAGGGAAAAGCAGGCTCCCCACTGAGCAGGGAGCCCGACGCGGGGCTCGATCCCAGGACCCTGAGATCATGACCCAAGCCGAAAGCAGATGCTTAAACACTGAGCCACCCAGGCACCCCTCTACATCCATCAGTAATTTTATACCTCCAGTACATGGCTTGTCTCTCTAGTGTCTGCCCTCTGGAGAATTAGAATTGCCAGGAGATTCATTTATGGGAATGATGTACGAATTTTGGGACATATATTTTTTTAAATCCTATGTTTCTTTATTTTCATTCCCAGTGTCTTGGTGCTTAGGCTTTGGAATTAGACTATCGATTTAGGCCAAAAAAATGTCAGATTACCTACTTATTGTAAGTAGCATCCACTAATTTCCCCCAGTTTTCTTGAGTTATTTGATAGTGACCATCAAATCTTGGATTATAACCCTGATGAAAACTGTCACATGAGAAAGCAGTTTTGAGAAGTTTACCCAACAATTTCAGCTCCCTGCATGCTCGATACAGTTGATGAAGCTATTTAAGGTGTGGCTAGAAATGAGCTGATGGGAGAACAACCACATTAGTGGCTTCAAGTTGATTTGAATCACATTGCTTCCCATCTTATTTTGGTTTATTTATGTAAAAGTTCAACCCGCAGGCTTTGTTCAGTTATAGGGGAAACATGTTCTGCCATTCTTAAATCTCTAGAAGAAAAATCATTGATTCTTTGGCCTGGCAGTTATCTTGAGAAACTGCCTTCAAGCAGAAACATATCTGTATCAATCTACATGTTTTTATTTTAATCCTCAAGAAGGAACAATTTCACAGCTGCGCCCAATGCCTATTCCATGGTCCCTTTTCTAGATCCAGAAAGGAATGCCTCCCTTACTTTAAGGCTTCTGCTCTGCATTCAGTCCCTAAAATGTGTGTGTGTGTGTGTGTGTGCGCGCGCGCGCGCACGTGCGCACGCACGCAAGCATGTGTGTGCATGTGTGTGCGGGTACACACACACACACCTGCCTTCACCACCCTCTACAGTTGGTACCCATTTCCTGTAGTTTCCTACTTTACAGAAACCTTCGTATTTATCACCGACTTGATGGCAGTGGAAAACACATCCTGGGTTTCTTATCCAACTTTCTCCTTTGGCTGGGGTTGTGAGGATGTTAATGGCAAACGGTGGAGGTGGAGTGAGGCCCCTGTTATCATGCAAGCAATTGCTAACTGTGGACCTCTGACTTTGTAATTTGTTCTTTATGGACTCGCCTGCAGCCAATAAGCAAAATCAATAGTCTTTGCTGAAAAGTAAGCAAGTGCCAGTGTGTTATGTGACAGGTGAAGATACATGTGCTTACCAGGGGTCAGGGGGCCACAGCAAATTTCTCTCTGACTTCTTTTCAAAAAGCTCAATCCCATTTAGGGAGCATTCGTCACTGGAAAACGTTGCAGCTGGGAATAAGAAAGCCTGCCGCTCTTCTTTTCTCATTTAACGATGTTTGTTTTCAACAGCCTGTTCAATAATGTCACTGAGAAGAAATTATGTGAGAAGAATAAAGTGCTTAGAGTCTATTTATTTATTCATTCATTCATTTCTGTAGAATAACACTAGCTGTTGCTTTCTCATGTATATTAATACAGCTGCGGTTGTCCAAACATTTGTTTGCTCTATTCCTTTCCAAGAAATAGGTAAGTCTCTTTCTATTGCCATGGAATTGATTACCTGTAGTTTAAGTCAGAGGGAAGGTTATATGAGCTTGATGGGAGACATACATATCTCTAAACCAACATTATGGTAGGGTGTAAATCTACTCAATAATTTGGCTCCTGATAAGATGCCAAGAACCTTTTCTGTTTTCTCCTCAGAACCATCAGCCATCAGGCAATTTTGGAGAAGGATATAAAATAAAAGACTAATGAGCACAAGTGGATTCAAAAGAACTAAAATAAAATGGGCTTTTAATCTTTGATATTTTATCATGGCATTTCTCCGTTTGGCTTCTCGTACTCCCATTTGTTTGACTTACCAGCTCAGAAAACAGAGTTTCGCTCGCAAGCAGGATTTCTTAACCTGGTATTAAACTGAAACAAGTAAATAAACAGGGGATCTTCTTTTCCTTTTCCTATTCAGAGCATTTTGCAAAATGTGCAGACTGTGAACCTACGAATCTAGCAGTAACCAGGAGGGGAGGTCAAAGGAAGAGAGAACTCGAACAACAGCCCCAGGGCAGCCCACTGGTGGGGTCTGAGAACACGGTTTCCTGGGGCCTGCAACCTGCTCCTTTGCCTTGGAAATTCTTCTAAAGGAAAAATTAAATTTAAGACATGTTTATGTAGACTCCAGCTTTAGTGGTTTCTGTGGTTCACAGTAGTAAATCTGATTGTGTTTTTCTTTGACAATCCATCAGTCCATATTTTGGCAGTCTGTCATGCTGAGGGCAAACATATATGCTTTAAGAATCAAGATAACACAGCCACTGTGGAAAACAGCATGGAGATTCCTCAAAAAAATAAAAATAGATTCACCATATGATCCAATAATTCCACTCCTCGGTATTTACCCGAAGAGTATGAAAATACTAATTCAGAAAGATATGGGCACCCCTAAGTTGATTGCAGCATTATTTATAACAGCCAAATTATGGAAGCAACCCAAGTTTCCATCGATAGATGGATGGTTAAAGAAGATGTAACACACACACACACAAACACACACACACACACACACACGCCATGGAATCTTAGCCATAAAAAGAATGAAATCTTGCCATTTGCAACAGCATGGATGTATCTAGAGGGTATAATGCTAAGTGAAATAAATCTGTCAGAGAGAGACATACATCATATGATTTCACTAATAATATGTGGGATTTAAGAAATAAAGCAAAGGAAGAGACAAAAAAAAGAGACAAGCAAAAAACAGACTCTTAAATATAGAGAACAAACTGCTGGTTACTAGAGGGGAGGAAGGGGGGGATGGGTGAAACAGGTGAAGGAGATTAAGAATATATTTATGGGGGCACCCGGGTGGCTCAGTCAGTTAGGCATCTGACTCTTGATTTCGGCCCTTGTCATGATCTCAGGGTTCAGGGTTGTGAGATCGAGCCCCGCATCAGGCCCCAAGCTGGGCAGAGCAGCTTGCTTAAGATTCTCTCTCTCCTTCTCTCTGCCCTCCCCGACCTCTTAAAAAAAAAAAGAGTACACTTACAATGAGCCCTGAGCAATATATAGAATTGTTGAATCACTAAATTGTACACCAGAAACTAATAAAACAGTGTATGTTAATTATACTGGAATTATATTTTTTTAATTTTTAAAAAAGAATCAATATAAAAACTAATATGATAACCAGCAAGAGCTGTTTTAGTGGTGCCATGAGTTGCTTTGAAATCCTCTGAGGAATCAAAACTCTATGGCCTCAGAAGTGATACTCAGTAAGATTCAGGGTCTCCCATTACATGAACTTACTGCAATGAAAATTCCTACCTGCCAAAAGGATATATAAAACCCAGTTAATATCCTGCTTTTCTCATGTTATATTTTAACATCACACAGAATTCCAGTGTGCAAATTAACTTGAACAGAGTTGATTGAGCCTCATAAAATTTCTCCCTAAATGTAGTGTAAATTCCCGGAGAGCAGAGACTGCGTCTTATTCTCCTTTGTATCTCCTTAAATTTCAGCTACCAATTCAGGCTTCTATGAGCAAAAGCTGAATCTGGGGGCACCTGGGTGGCCAAGTCAGTTAACTGTCCAACTCCTGATTTTGGCTCAGGTCATGATCTCAGGGTTGTGAGATCAAGCCCTGTGTTAGGCTCCATGCTGGGCATGGATCCTGCTCAGGATTCTCTCTCTCTCCCTCTCCCCCCTGCCCCTTCCCTCTTCCCTCCTTCTCTAAAAAAAAATTTGAATCTGGAATTGAGACTGACATACATACACAAATTTATCTGTTGTGTCTACAAGTACATATGTATATGAATACATAAAGTTATGTTAGATAAGTTGTTTTCGAATTAGCTAAAGGTATTTACATAAGCTTCATTTTCACTAGCACATTATCACATTTATTTTGTTTTATACTATGATAATAAGAAATGGTATAGAAGTCTTTCCTCTAAGGGAATTCAATACCCGTGCCAACAAGTTTTCCCACGGCACTGCCATTAAGTTATTATGAAGGGATGAATATTCTTCTCACCTAGGGATACATAAACTGCCAGAGAGAATGTAAAATTACACGGTGCCGATGTGGTGTCCACATGTGGACACTGAGCACCGTAAATGTGGCAAATCAAAATTGATACATGATTCAAGTGTAAAATGCACACCCAAGTTTGAAGATACTATGAAAAACGTGAAATATCGCATTCATTATTATTGTATCGACTAAATGTTGAAATGACAATATTTTGCATATGTTGAATTAAATAAAATATGTTATTGAAATCAATTTCACCTGTTTCCTTTAATTTCTTTAAATAGGGCTGCTAGAAAATTTAAAGTCTCACTTATGGCTCACATTATATTTCTATTGGACAGAGCTGATAAAGGATCAGTTATCCAACCTAACGTGGGTTGTCAGAACCACATGATTAGATCCACTTAACCATTTATATCAATATCACTTCCTGTTTATATAGGCTATAATTATAAGACTGTCACATCTTTATACATTTTTATGCAAAAAAAGACATCTAAATGAACAACAACATATGGTTAGCTATTTTATTTTCATTATGCTTGTAACAAAATAAATTTCTAAATCAAACGAAAAGCTTTGACTTGGTGTTCTGAGTTTGGAAAAAAAATAGAGTCACACTAGCAATCTGCAACCTTATTTATTGATGGATAGGAATCATCTGCAAGTTTTTCTCAGATTAATTGTATGCACTTAGCTGTTTGCCATCCTCCTCTGGCCTCCGTGTTTTTCCTTCCTGATTAACCCCAACGTCACTGTTTCCTCAAGTTCACTCCAAATGCTCTAAGATGGTATGTTCACATTTGTACATGGTCACAGATCAAAAGTTGGGATGCAGCTTACAATCAGTGACATCATGAGTAGTATGGTGCAGTTTAATTGATTGTTTTTTCTTTCTTGGAGATAGGCAAAAGAATGCTCCCACCATAATTGATGGTATTTTTAGATTTGATGAAACGTGGTGACTCATGTAGAGAAACTTTATAAAATACAGCTTTCAGAGCCCTGCCCCAAACACACTGAGCCATCATGTTTGGGTGGTGCAGCTTCGTGATCTGCTCTTGTTGAACACTCTCTCGGTGACTCTGATAGAGTCCTCAGACCAGCATCTCAAGGAACCACTAATCTCAAGTCCTATTTATCTCCCGACTAATGATGTCAATTCAATTCATACATAAAACAACCAGTGAACCGAGAACAATGTTTACTTAGTACCAACAGCTGCTGGGCTCTGAGCATCAGGTCATAAGAAATGGGTAAGACCATCCTTTTTTTCGAGGAATTGATAACTTGCCTTTCACAGTGCTTCGAGATATTTTACATTCCAGCATTTTCCAGAAGCTCAAATATTGTATCTCAGACAATCAGAAGGGAAGCAGTGTTCCGGGAGGACATGGCTACCACCTTTGTGAAGTGACAGGGCTGTCTGTGGCCTCTCTGGAGGGCCAGGTGACTTGTGGCAAGAAGTGCAAACTGCAGGGCCAGGCCGATGGCAGTGATGTAATTTGAAAGCTGGATCTCAAGCTACACAGGAGGTAATGAGTTCCCACTTTTGGCTTAATTAAGACTTTAATGGTTATAAGGACCAAAGTCTCTCCTTAATTCCATACCAACCGAGGATAGCAATTTCAGTCACTTTTATAATGTTGACCCGAATGTAAAAACAAACAAACAAACAAACAAAAAGACAGGTTGTGAAGGAGGCTGACAGTACTAAGGCTTCTGTTCTATCCAGGTCACTCTGAGCCCTGGGCCAGGAGAACATTACTCTCCCACAGCTTCTGTTACATCCTAACTCAAACCCAGCGGCTTGCCGTAAACCCACCAACGTGCTGAGGCCCTTGAGGGGACGTTGGGAGGAAGATGAGCATTCACATTCACAGAAATGGAGCTGGTATTTGAAGCACTCTGGGAAAGCAAGCAGCTATCCTAGATAATCTACTGAGAGAACTAAGGAGCCCCTTACGTGCATCCACTCAAGAGTGATCGGAAGGAACTTTGCCTCCTACCCAGGAGAAGTGTTCTCTCTGTTCTGTCGCAGATGGAAATTTTTCACTGGAGATTCCTTTGGGTTAAGCTATTTTCTCCTCCAGTCTGCAAATTCACTTAGTACATATGCCATATCAAACTATCATTAATCATCCATAGCTTGAAAGTTGAATACCTAGTAATTCATTCAACCGTTATTTATTGAGCCACAGGTCGGTCACACCCTGTGCTGGGCACTGGGCAGATAACGTGAAGCAAAGGAAGATACAGCTCCTAATTTCATGGAGTTTACGGTCTCATAGTAGAAATGGATATTAACAGAAAAAAATTGCAACAATAAATGTGTGCACATAAACTCAGGTAAATAAAAGAATGTCAGTTTATGCACTAGTCACTAATAACAAAAAGATTTTAAACTAGGAGGTCAAGGAAGGAAAGCTTCTTTGAGGAAGTGACCCTCGAATGATATCTGAAATAGAAATATGGACGGATAGGAATTGATGAGGTAAAGAAGGAAGGCAGTGTTTGACCCGAACTAAAGTAGATTTCAGCTGTCTTAAAGACCGCTTTTTTTGATAGCATTTCTTTTATATATATATATATATATATATTTTATTTATTTATTTGACAGAGAGAGAGAGAGAGAGCACAAGTAGGCAGAGCGGCAGGCAGAGGGAGAAGCAGAATCCCCACTGAGCAGGGAGCCCCATGCAAGGCCCGATCCCAGGACTCTGGGATCATGACCTGAGCCGAAGGCAGACACTTAACCAACTGAGCCACCCAGACACTTCTTATTGGCAAATCAAGGAGGATGGTACATCTGCTGGAACATAAAAATATCTTTGATAGGTTATTTCTAGTGTGTTTGTGAAATGAAACTTCATACATTTATAAAACTTAATTTAATGGTAGGTGGTAAATAGAATTTATTTAAGGGGGTAGAGAATAGATCATTCTTAGACCATTGAAATCTGCAGGTAATAAGTATATTTATTTTAGAAAACATTTTACTTTCTTCTCTGAGCCAGAATTTTCTGGAATGCATGTAAATAACGTGTGTGTGTGTGTGTGTGTGTGTGTGTGTGTGTCCCACTTCTAGTACAGATGCTGCTAAAATAAGAAATGACTGGCCATCAGGAGGGAAACCCAGAAAGGAAAGGAGGCAGGAGTTGAGATAATGCGTTCTCCATGGTGGTAGGAGAAAAAGTCAAGGTTGAGGAGAGAAGGGAAAATATGAGATTCTATTCACTAATGGTTGGACAGTGTGAGAGTTTCCAAGTGGTGGAAACTGAGACCATCAAGTCACTGATGCTGCTATACAACTTCTGAATAGGGCAGCACAAAAAGACTTGTTTTTTTTCCTCAATAAGTTGAACTGACCTAAAGTATGTATGGCAAGTATATTTCATTTTATAAGACAAGTCCTAGGGATCCAAAACACATGCTTAACAGTTGAGTTTAGGATACAGAAACCACTGTATCTGGGCTTAGCAAGAAAGAGAGTCCTAACTGGTGAGCAAAGCCTATCACAGACTAGGAAATAGTGCTGTGATTGTTTGTGTTTCATGGGTTTGCTAGACCTGCTCTAAAATATCCCTGCTCACATTCCCCTTTGGCCACCTAGAGCTATGGCAGGAGACGAGGAAAAGGAAACCATTTTTTATCTCTTTAGAAATTATTATAGAAGCAACATTAGTGTATCAGTATTTTTCCCCCTTTAATGATTTTAGAGAAGAAATAAAATCAGCCCACAGCAAAGGCAATTTTCTTAACATAAAGTTGAAAGTTTCAAAGAAATTTGCATTTCCAGTGCTGGGAAATGTCAGGTCTTTTTTGGACTCAAATCCCTGTATGTCATGCCAGGGCAAGAAGGGTAATGTTTATAACATCTGAATCTCTGAACCAGTGAATAAAAGATATCAGTGTTACTTAGCTGAGACATGAATAAATATTCATAACAATGGCACATGCATAGCTAATTGAATGACTTTTGTTAATATTAAACTAGATATTCATGGACATGTGCCTTTTTTATAATGAAAATACTGCCTTGGGCTAGTTTTGTTTTTCTTGTCGAGAACAATTTATGTGCTTTCACTGAAATGAATATAAACTCCTATTCTCATGACAAAAGAATTCACCATTAATTTGAGGAAAGAATTTCTTTATTCCCTTCGTGGTATACTTTATTGAAAAAGCAAGCCCTAAACTGATCTTAAGACTTTGGTTCATGCATTATGTTTAATTTCAACAACACATTCAATGTCTATAAATAGAGATTTTTTTAGGATTATTAGGACCAGATGTATTGTTATCAGGTCCATAAGAGATTTTCTTTCAATTAATTTAAAAAGTAATAAAAACAAAGCAAAGCAAAATAAAATTCCGACTTGGCTGTTCGTGTGAGCCGGGACCTACTATTTTCCTCCCTTCCTCAGTCTTTTGTTTCCTCATCCTTTTTCTTTTTTGTTTGTTAGCTTTTTCTTTTTTGTTTGTTAGCTTTTATTCTCTCTTCTCAACAGCACCCTGAGATCCTTGTGGAAAGGGAGCTCTCCTTCATAGTGACCAGGCCTAGTCCACCCTCACCCTCTCCCTAGCCCTGGCACCACGGAGGGGGCTGGCCGTGACCTAAGTCTGACCAGTTAGATAGTCTACCTGAGATCTTTGAAGGTGAAACAAGGTAGACGAGGCCAACACGAGCTCCTAGAGGTCTTGCATTGAGCAGTGGTGGTGGCAAGGGTCCTGACCAGCCTGCTCCTGCTAATGAGAGGATCACTCAGTTTCATGCTTTCTAGACCTCTCGGCTTCCCTGGTTTATGCTCATTAACCAGCCTTTTTTTTTTTCCACCTCCAGCCAACTTAATGAGTTCTCCAGTATCTTCCAACAAGCCCACTTTGTTGTAAGGCAGCCAATCTAAGAGTCCAAGAAACCCTGATACACACTCATTTAGTTCCCATTCTGCTCTCTATTAAGTGATGGCATTCATGGCTCAGCCACTGAGGTTATACTTGTTAAACTTGTTAGTTTGCCAATACATTGATTCATCCCCTAACATTTGCCTGACATGACCTGACGAAAAATCTCTGTGACCTAATACTCGGCACACAGGGGTATATAAAATACACAGTGTGACCCAAGGGTTTCTCCAATTAACAATCACTCTGTATTGATGATAACAGAATTGAGCTTGAAGCTGTTGAAGCAACTAGACTTATCATGTCAGAGCCTCAATGTCACTCATTTGTTATTTTCAGGGCCTAGACAACTGACAATATAGAAAGACCTGAAAATATACAAAGGGATTGGTTTCTGTATGACCTACTACTTGGGGCTTGCCCATAGGACTTATTCTAGGGCAGTAATCTCCAAAATTGGCGGGTAAGAAAATTACCTAGGATCTCCTCTACAATCTCCAATTAGACATCATGACCCAATGTTTTGAGCCACTAGGTCTGGGATGGAATCATTATTAGCCAAGGTGTAAAATCTAAAGAGAGGGGGGCTATAGTAGAGGACCCAAAATGAGATGATTTCAGTAGTTCAGAGGAGAAATTTTGAGGTTTCCAATTTAAGAAAATAATAATAGGAAATGAATAGGAAGGAATAGATCTGAAATACATGTAGGAGGTAAAATAAGCCAGCCATACTTATGATTAATTTAATGGGGTCGAAATAAATATGGTCAAGCATGAACTCTAGGTTATTAGTTTATGTAACTGGGTGGATAGTGTCTCATTATTAAGACAGAAATAATGGGGGAAAAGCAAATTTAGAAAAAGGTATATTTGCACTTAATGAAGTAAAAGTCTTTGTGTGATGTCCAGCACAGTCTGAAGCTCAGGTTACAGATAATGTCTAGACATACAAATGTGAGCACTAATTGCAGTCAGGTGGTGGTTCTAATCACAGGAAGAATAAGACCATTCAAGGGAGGTTTGGAAAAGGAAGTGTTGAGTCTGGATTAACCTTTCCGGAACATGAACATTTAGGGAACATCAGAAGAGGAAAGCCAGGATGAGGTCTGAGGTGAAATGTCCAGAAGAAGAAGTAGAAGAAGAGGCAAGTACAGACAAAGGTGAGAATACTATAAAAGAGGAAGAAGTCACCAGGGTCACTACAATGAAGGTCCATCAACATTAAGGCCAAAAAATGCCGGTTGAGTTTGTGGAAGCACTCAATATATTTTTGACCAATATTGTCGGGTGAAATTTTGAGAATAAATTTTAGGTAGAAGTGGGATGAAAAATCAATGAGAAGGCGACGACACATGGAAACAGTTTTTTTGAAGAATCATCAGGTATTCAGATCAGATCTTTCATTCCATGTATAGGCCTCTCTTTGGTTCATGTAACGGCAAGCACTTACATTCAGGGTAAGTAATTCAGTCAGATACTGCCCTACAAGGTCTAACTCTGTGGCAGAGATATTTAGCTGTTCAAAAATTTGTGCTCCCCCTTTCGTGGTGTAGGCTTATTTCTGATTGACAGCTGTGGGGCTACAGACATTTCTAGAGGCCTTTGTATTTAGGCGTGGCCATAAGACTAGATCTCGCCTATGTAATAAGAGGGGAACTGATATTTGTCCCTGCCTGTCTGAGGTTTTTAAGAGGCAAGATTCTCTCCACTCTTTCTTTCCTTCTCTGTCAGGTAAATGTGGAGGATTCCAAGGCCCAAGGTCACTGCTGAGCACAAGATGAAAAGAGTCCATGCATCTAGATCTCTCAAGGGGAAAGCCACCAGCCAGTCAGGAACAACTGCATTGGGTTGTTATGTTATGTTACTGAAATTTGGGTATTTGTTTTCAGATCTTTAATACAAGCCATATCTCAGCATGATATGGACCAAACTTGTAGATAATTGACTTGACCTTTTTTTAATGTTTTACATATATGAATGTATTGGCATAATAGAAATATTATACGTTATAACATTCATTTGATGCAAATCTGTGACATCGTGGTCTGTCTTCAAATTCATTGTTTATAAACTTGACTAATTTAAAGTTTTAGTGTTGCTGTTCAAAGGTAACAAGTAGTGTTAAGCACTAAATTAACTAATCAATTAATTCAATTCAGAAAACAAATTAAGATTGAAATAAAATGCTACTCCTTCCACTAGATGATTAAACCTTAATGATCCTGCAGTTATTATTTTCCTTGTGGGTTACATTAAGATATCTTCAAGCCATTATTCCTCCTCAGGTAATTGTTTAGATAGTATGTCTATGTACTAAAAGAATAGGAATAAATTTGTGATGTTCCTTTTTCTTAAATGCCATATGAAAAAGTAATGCAGGTTTTTGCTTTGGAGCCAGGATGGCCACATATGGCTCTGTCCTTCATAAAGGTATGTGGTTGAGGGGCAAGTATGGCTAAAATTCTCTTCTGCTCCACTTACAGGTCATGGGCCCATGCAAAGGCTGTGCCCATGCAGAAGAAGGTGGCATCTTTTTCTAATTTGCACAAAAGCAACATGTAGGCTAGCACAGACCCTTGAGAGGGACGCTCTCCTCCCCCTTACTCTTGGAGCTCATTTCATAAACATACACAGAAAGCTACATTTTTATTTTTAATGGTGTCATAGATTTGGTTAATGGACATACTGGCTTACTTTCAAATATTTGCTCTTACAGGCAGTACTGCATTGAATATCCTCGTATATATGTGTGAGGATTGCTTTAGGATAAATTTGTCCAACTGGGATTGCTGTATCATTGAACAAATATATTTGTAATTTCAATAGGTACTATTAAGTTACAACTCCATAAATAATTTACAGTCACGCCAGCCACGTATAGGAGTGACTGTTTGCTCTCATCTCCAACAACCAATGTGTTATCTGACTTTCGATTTCTAATAATTTGATAGGTGAACAGCCCTCTCTAGAGTTACTTTATTTTGGAGTGTTCTTATTGTGAGGGTAGGGTCTTTTCATGTGATCAAAAACCAATTTATGTCCTTTCCAGTGAACTTTTTATTTTTATGGTAAACATTTGTAAATTTTTAAATTTTTCTTTTTAAAGATGCATTTATTTATTTTGGAGAGAGACAGAGACAGGGAGAGAGCCCACGAGCCAGGGGAGGGGCAGCGAGAGAAAGAGAATCCTCCAGCAGAATCCCTGCTGAGAGTGGAGCCCAAAGCAGAGCTCGATTCTAGGACCCTGAGATCATGACCTCAGCTGAAATCAAGAGTCAGTCGCTTAACTGACTGAGCCACCCAGGTGTCCCTAAATTTCATTTTCAATGTTTTTTTTGTCAATGTGTTTTAAGTGTGTGTTTATATGTCATATGGTTGGATTTTACATTTTGTACAATGTGAGAGCCTTTATCTTTTAATAGGAAAGCATATACCATTTATATTTATTGATACGAAATATACTTTTCAGTTTTATGTTACCTTTCTATTATTCTTATTTTTATGTCTTTTCCAATCTTCCATTGTATTTCTGTTTTCTTTGCTCTTTTTAAATACATTTCCCCCTGCATGTCTGTATTCTATTTTTAATCTTCTAGGGGTATTATTCACAGCTAAAATGTATTGAATACAATAAATCCTATATATTTAGGCAGTATTTACTGTCTCCTTACCTCAAGCGATGGCAAAATTCGGATATTTATATTTCTTCCTCCCTTTCTTGTGCTGCCTTCCCCACTCTTTGACTAGCCTTCCTTGGAAGCATTTTTTGAAATTGTTTGCATATGAACCCTCATCTCAGGGACTGCTTCTGCAGAATTCCCCTAAGACTGTTGGTACCAGCAGTGGTCTCAGGCAGCAGACTCTGGGGACCAGGTTCTGGAATTAGCTATTCAATGGCCACTTGAAAACAAAGGCACTCTTATTGGTGCTAAGTGGAGTAATATCTTCTTGGCATTAGCATGCAGTTACCAAGCTTTTCACCTGTGTTAGGTTGGGCTGGCATAGAGATGGGAAGGATGCTCTGACTCATACGACATCACTTGCATTTAAAAGATATGAGAAAAATTGTGATTACAAGAACTGTGAAATTGGTTGATGGTTTGCTGAATGCTATTAATGCACCAAGGAGAGACAAATACAGGGTGAGGGCAGTCAATTACCAACTTAAGACACAGTAGGAAACCCAGCAGGACTTTATTTTTTATTTTATTTTTTACTTATTTTTTTTAAAGGATTTTATTGATAGAGAGAGAGAGAGAACACATGAACCAGGGGAGGGGCAGAGAAGCAGACTCCCAGCTGAGTAGGGAGCCCAATGTGGGACTCGATCCCAGGACCTTGGGATTATGACCTGAGCCAAAGGCAGACACTTAACCGACTGAGCCACCCAGGAACCATTTAAGAGTGTTTAAAGTATGCTGAATACCAGGCACTGGGCTCTATTGTAGGAGTAACAAAACTTCAGAAAAGACTGAACTTAAGGACCCTAGCAAATACCCTACACCAAAATCAGAGCCCTAATAAGGAAAGAGGGGAACAATGAAATTCAAGATAGGTATGTCTGAGTGGATATGCTCTAGAGTCTACTGAATCCCCTGGGCCTGCAAAATTGCCAGCTTTTGTTGTCTAAAGGATAAACTTCCCCTTCATGCTTGGAGATGATTCAGAAGGCTCAACTAAGGCAGATGCATTGAAAAGCAATACCTGCTACCCGTGTGATCTCCCCCTATGTTTCTTCCTGGCCAGTAGATAAATAACTAGGGTCCAGCCTCAACATGACCTAACTGGGGAAATTTGGGTCTTATTAAAGGAAGAAGAAATTATTTGCTAAATGCTTTGTAGGGCATGGGTCATATGTATTCTCAGGTTTCTAGGAGGAGGATGTCTAGAAGTAGATATTGAAGAGGTCAGACCAAGATGGTGGATAAGGAAGAGTGCATCATAGCAGTCAATATTTATTGAATACTCACAAATAAAAATATTCCATGACTCAGTATTTAACACTCTGGCAAGGACACCTGGAGCTGGTCCTAATATGCCATCAGAATAGCTCCTGGAAGCTTGGAACAAATAATGACCTGGCAGAGTATTGAGAAAAGGATCAAAAGATTTAGCGGTATAAGCATGACTGTTCCACGTAAGGCCCAGAGGGGAGTTCCTTCACTAGGCAAAGAAGAATGTGCTAGGCAGTGGTGCGTCACAACACGGTTATTTTCAGTAGTGGTTGAGAAAAATCTAGAACAGGTGGTAGAAGAGGGAGATGATAAAATGTCATCACTTTGGGACCAACTGCAGCCATAGAGACTGTAGCTTGTTCAACTAACTCTCAAACTTACAATCTCTCCTCAGAAATTTTGAGTCCCTCTCACCTTCAAGAATGTTTACTAGAATGAAGTGAACAGGAAATGTGAGAGGGTTGAGCAGGGCAAGGGGTGGACTGTAGCAGAAAATATTAATACTTTGCCAATATCCTTTCGGGTTTCTTTTTTCTTTTAAAGATTATATTTATTTATTTGACAGAGAGAGACACAGCGAGAAAGGGAACACAAGCAGGGCGAGTGGGAGAGGGAGATGCATGTTTCCCGCTGAGCAGGGAGCCCGATGCGGGGCTCAATCCCAGGACCCCGGGGATCATGACCTGAGCCGAAGGCAGACGCTTAACGACTGAGCCACCCAGGTGCCCCATCCTTTTGGGCTTCTTATGATATTTTCTGTATACAACCTACAGTGCCTCCAGCACTGACTTCTGTGTACTTGAATTTTTTAATGATTTTATTTATTGATTTGAGAGAGAGAGAGAAAGAAAGAGCATGAGCAGGGGGCATTGCAGAGGGAGAGGGAGAAGCAGACCCCCTACTGAGCAGGAGCCCAATGCGGGGCTCCATCCCAGGACCCTGGGATCATGACCTGAGCCGAAGGCAGATGCTTAACTGATGAGCCACCCAGGCACCAGACTGCTGTGTGCTTTTAATGTCTGAGACTTGAAGCTCTTGTTTGGAAGACTGCCCGCAGGCTACTGGAACTGTTTTACTGCAAAACATACATGCTTGGGACTTAGCTGTCCCCCAAGATGGCCTTTACAAATGACTATCAGGCATTAGAATGTGAAAGTCCAGCTTCCTTGCTTCTGTTTGGGACAATTCTGAGGTTTACTTTATTCTTGAGAGTTCTCCCAAGGAATCAGGCTGAAGCTTAAACTCTATAGCCCTTTGCCTGACAGCACACCTCTGCCTGGCTTCCTTTCTTTCCCGGTCCTGTTGATCACTTCCTGACTGGCCTCCCCTGGAAGCACTTCTTGAATAAATCACTTGCATAAAGATCTTCATATCGCATTTGTTTCCGGAGAACCCAGTCTAAGACCTCAATCCTTATGGCCATATATTGTTGATGGAAGTAAATATTAGTAAGTCTTTTTGGATGGCAGCTTGATGGTATTGCCAAAAACAATCAACAGGCTTTAAAAATGTGTATAACTTTTGAACTATCCCCCCTATATAAATATTTATACACAGTTAGGTTTAATGCAATGTGGTTTATAATAGCAGTGAAAAAGAATAAAAACAATCTAAATAGACAGTAACAGGAGATTTAGCAAGACATGATACATTCACATCATGGAATATTAGTGATTGAAAGTCAAATTATTTAAGAAAAAAGAAGAAATAGATGAACCACAAAAGTTTCTTCCCGTTTGTTAAGATTGATCTTCCCCATCCAACTTATCTACCTGATATCTTCTATTATGTAGAAACTAGTTTGTTTGTAAATCTTAGAGTGTTTTAGGAGGCACTTCTAAATCATCTGGTAGTTAAGTGGGAACAAAGCTGCACTTGGAATGCCAAAATCTTGATTCATACCCCAGTTATTCTATGTACTGCCTATGTGAAGCCTTAAGCAAATCACTTTGCTTTTATGGCTATGAGAAAAATTTGTGTTTCTTCCATTATAAGGGCAATAAACAACAGGGGTTAATCAACAAAAGGATGTGCTAGCTTCTTTGCAGTAGGAGTCAGTTAACTAAGATGTATAGAAAATATTAGCCCCAACTAAGTGGTAACATTATCGAATGGTTTAATCAGAGGATCTAGGGTGAAGCATAACAGCAGGGTTATAAACATTAAATATTTTACTCAGGAATGTCTAAGTCCATGTGAGGGTGTGGGTATAGGAAAGATTGATTGGTGTCACTCAATATGCATTCTTTCCTTCTTCCATAGTAATAGAACTTCTGATTTGGAAAAAAAATAAAGACTACATTTCTCAACTTCCCCTGTAGTTGAGGTTAGCTATGGGATTATGTTCTCCTAATAGGATGCAAGTAAACATAATGTGCAATTTCTGGGTGGAGACTTAAAGAGAAGGGCTGTTTCCTTTTCTTTTCTCATCTTGTAGTTGTGATGTGGACATGGTGGCAAGCCATCTTGAACTATGCAAAAGAAAGTAATGCCCTGCGAATATTTTTATCCATAAGTATTCAATAAATGTTGACTGTTATGATGCACAGATTCTGGTATATAACAGGTACTCAATAAATATTAGTTTATTTTTCTATGAGTCTGCATGGACTATATCACAGAATATAACAGGCTTGGTGGCTTAAACATCAGCAATGTATTTTCTCACAGTTCTGGGGACAAAAATCTGAGATCAAGGTGTCAAGCCAATACCCCAGTTCCTAGTGAGGGCTTTCTTCCTGGCTTGCAGATGGCCACTGTGTCTTCACATGGCCCTTGCTCAATGCACACACACCGAGCACTGGCATCTTTTCCTTTTTTGCCCCCAGTCCTATTGGATTAGGGCCCCTCCCTTATAGCCCTGTTTAACCTGAATTTCCTCCATAAAGGTCATGTCTCCAAATACAGTCACATTGAGTGTAAGGACTTCAACATATGAATTTTGGAAGGACACAGTTCAGTCTTTAATAATTTGTCTCATTCATCAGTCAGTGTCTTTATACGTAATTATTGTAAGGAAGAGACATATTAGTTGATGGGGGAGATTCCTGGTAATAGAGTACACGAATTTTCTAAACGTTGATATATGCTTGTTGAGTTATTTGTGTTGATGTTCTGTCAATCATAATCTATTTCTACCTCTATCTATAAATGTTTGACTTCAGTAGTACATTGTGAGGAACTTGATTTTAAATAAATTCAGTCTGTATAATAAGTTTGACAAAGTCATCATACTACTCTTTTTTGTCCCTGTGTTAACAGAAAAAGTTGAAGTTGGCTAGGAGTCATGTTTGGAAGCTTTTGTCTTTCTCTTTTTCTGAGTATGTTGCTTTGGCCAAACTCTAATCTCGGCAAATGCAGGGAGGATTTATTCCTAGTTGGTCACTGACACTTAGTAGGTGCTCAAGAGTATTTATGAATAAATGAGTCTTGATTTTTCTTCTCTACCTAGACTACATGCCCTCAGGTTCTGTCTTATGCTTCTTTTGATCTTCTTTATGTCACTCAGTGTCTGGCATGCTGGTGGCCATTCAGAAAACCCTTCATAAGGTTGAGTATATATGACAAACTACCTAATGGAATTTTTTTAGAAGTCCAATTGGTAAGACTCCTTGTCTTCAATTTTAGAAGCCTTTCTTTTCTTTTCTTTTCTTTTTTTTTTTACGTATGCACGTTTCACAGAACTCATTGCTTATTTTGGCCACAGGAATATTGAACTATGACCCTTTCTGAGCTGTTCTCAAAAAGTAAAATACAAAAAATAGCCAACATGTTCATGTTATTTACAAAGAATTTCTTTTCCAAGGAGGTAATTTGTCTCCTAATGGAACATTTGTTCAACTTATAATAATATTTCTGTGATTATCAGCTCATTTTAATAGAAAAGCCCTAAAATATCTACAATTCAGATAATAAGGACCGAGAAGTGGGACACACTCCCAGACTCCACCACAGAATGGGAATTCAGTTTTTAGGGATCTATGCACCGAGCACTATAGAAAGGAAGTGGGAGAAGTGCTTGGGAAAGGGCACAAGGTAGGGAGGGGTGGAGGTGGACATTACATGAAGACAGAGACAAGACCAGCCTCAATAAAATAGAGAAAGAATATTTTTATAATTTCCCCAACACTGAGGAAGACTCTTTTCAACTTAAATGTGAAGAATTAGAAAGCCCGTGGGAGTTATGCTCATCATGTGGCTGTATGAAGCCCAGCTCCATCCTTCTGTTCATTCAAGTCTCTTCCTTAAAATAACACACACACACACACACACACACACACACACACACACACACACACACTTCCAGGACCCCACAGGTCCCTCCGGATACTATCTCTCTGCTTGGCAGCTACTTGTATTCTATGTCTTATACCACAAGTTAGCACCTCCTTGTCCTTCAACTTCAGCTCTGTTGTCACCTTCTGACAGGAGTATCTTTGGCCTCACATGAGGCAAATCCCCCCATTATGTGCCCTCATAGCCTCATGCCCCTGTTCTTTTTTAAAACTTAGCACAACTGTAATCTCACATATTTGTGTATGACAATTTGATCAACATCGATAACTCCTCCAGTGTGTCAGCTTCATTAGGGCAGGAATAGTGTCTGTTTGTTATTATTGTTAATTATTATTATTGACTGAATGTTTGTATCCCCCCAATTTTGTGTATCAAAGCCCTACTCCCCAGTGTGATAGTATTTGGAAATGGTGCCTTTGGGAGGTGATTAGATTTAGATGAGGTCTTGAGGAGGAAGCCTCCATGACGGGATTAGTGCCCTGATAGGGAGAGGAAGAGACCTGAGATCCCCCGACCCCGCCGCCACGTGAAGATGCAAGAAAGTGACGACCTGCAAGTGGGGAAAAGAGCCCTCGTCAAGTACTGCATCTACCCGTACCTTAATCTTGGACTTCTTAGCCTCCAGAACTGTAAGAAATAAATGTTGTTTAAGCCACTCAGTCTGTGGTCTTTTGTTTTTTTTTTTTTTAAATATTTTTTTTATTTATTTATTTGAGAGACAGAATGAGATAGAGAGAGTACATGAGAGGGGGTAGGGTCAGAGGGAGAAGCAGACTCCCTGCTGAGCAGGGAGCCCGATGCGGGACTCGATCCCGGGACTCCAGGATCATGACCTGAGCCGAAGGCAGTCGCTGAACCAACTGAGCCACCCAGGCGCCCAGTCTGTGGTCTTTTGTTATAGCAGCCTGAGTTGACTAAAACTAATATTACTACTACTCTTATTATTTCTACTTCCCAGTCACTAACACTTAATTGGAGAAAAAAAAATGTCATTAGGGGCAGGGCACTATGAATTTTGAGCTAGGCCCAGACCCTAAACATCTCCTGTGTGTCACATGAAAGCTATTCCAGTTATTTAGGCTTTGCAGTGCGTTGACATTCTGTGGCATTTTTTGAGGCTGGCAACCAGCGCGACTATAGATTTGTTTTATTATCCACCTGTGGCTCTTCGATTTGCCATGTGCCTGGGCTGCTGTGAGCGCTTCTCTCCATGCTGAGCTTTGCCTTACACAGCCTGTTTCTCATGATGACCAGGTAAGTTTTGGACGTTGCAAATGCCTTACTGGCTTTCCTCCGCATGCTGCTTTGGGTGTTCCTTCCATTTCCAGAAGGGAAGTTGTTGTCAGTCTCCTTAAGGCTGAACCTGAGCAGCCTTGTGTCTATTGTGAATCTCTTTTCTAAGTCTTGCTCAGCTCAACCGATTATGTGTTTCTGGGTCTCTTACAAGCCAGCCGCCAACCAGGCCCCACAGACTACTGGGGAATTGGAGAGAATTGTTAACTGGGAATGGATAGGAGTTTGCCAAGTTCACAGCTCACCCTGACGTTTAGTGGAGACATTAGGCACACTTTGCTCAGTATCCCAGTCCATGCTATTGTTGTTAGGATGATGACTAATTCCTTCCTGGCAGGGGAGAGTTCACTGAACCAAAACGCATGTTCACTGAACCTCCATCTGGCCAGGGGATAGATTTCTCCTGGACACATTTCTAGAACCCACTGGTGGGTCTCATGGAACCTGAGGCCTTCTTGGAGTTTAGATGTCTCATCTGACTATTTGCCACAACTTCTTTGGATGTTATCAATCCTTCTCAGAAAAAAGCAGGGGCATTTTGAAGTTTGCCATTAGGGGCCATGCAGCTCTGACCTCCACTCTGTGCCTCAGTGCATATATAACCTCTGGAGAGAACAATTTAAATGCACCATTAATCCCCTGATGGTCACGAGTCGTTGTATCCTCTGGGGTTTCAGTGGCAGTGAGATTGGCACTCACGTTCTCATGATTTAGCAATGAAGCCAACAAGCTTTTGCTCTGTCTCTTGCTCCTTCTCCCCAGTCTTATCCCTGATTCAATTTATTATTTTTTTTTCCATGAAAACTTTCTTCAGCTTCACATACTTGAGTACCAATGCTTGGACACAAGTATTATGTTTTTGCCTCCTTTAGAAGATGAGCGTGCAAGAGGAAGGACAGGGTCTTATATCCATCTATAGTCTTCTAGTACAATGCCTGAAAGATTGTGGGTGATTGGTACCTAGTGAACTGAACAAAATTATTTTAAGTCTTCTCAGATCAAGGCTCTGTATAGCCTTACTGTATTATTTCGATTCCTTTAACAGGACGTTAGACACCAATTATTATTATGATGATATCATTTTCTCAGATGTTGTGTTGGTCATTATAGAAAGTTTTGTAGGTGTAGTTTTGCTGCTATAGAAATACAATATAGAATAAAATATGGAAGTACAATTCAAGATGGGTAGTGTTGCTCTGGGTCTACGTTGCCAGAAACATAAGAGAATAAAAGCATTAAATCAAAGTGAATGGTCAGGTCATATTTAGGTCGTGTGGGGGATGTTTGAAGTGAGGTCAGGTTGTATTTAGGTGGTGGGGGAGTTGTTTGAAGTCTTATGTATACACATGGGACTTGGGGAGAAATGTGGCTAGGAGGGTTTCTTGCTAACACCAACCATTGAGATGGGAAGCTCATTACACATCTCCAGGAGGCACCTTTCACACTGTGGACTATTGAATAAAGCCTCCCCTGGTGTCCCCTTCTAGAAGGGGTCTACCCTCTCTCTCTGGAATCATTAAAGTAAAGCCTGGAAGAAACAACAGAAAGTATCTAATCGACGTTCTTCATTTTACAAATGAGGAAGTTACCACCCAGACAGGTGAATGACTTGTCCACAGTAATGCAGCCAGCTCCCGGCAGAGTTCTCATAGGGTTTGAATTCTGAAATTCAAAGATAATATACATCAAGTACTCAGAAGAGAACCTGACACATGGGATTCATAGTGATCTTAATGGGTGACCCCAAAAGATAGGTCCACTTCCACACCCTCAAAACTTGGAAATGTTACCATTTGGACAAAGGGTCTTTGCAGATGTAATTAAGTTCAGGGTCTTGAGATGAGATCACCCTGGACGACTTGGGTGGGCCCTAAACCCAATGACAAGTATTCTTACAAGAGACAGAAGCAGAGAAGACAGGGGTAGCAGAGGAGGAGACAGGTGACCACAGAGGCAGAGACTGGAGTGGTGCCTCCACACACAATGTCAACAAGCATCAGAAGCTGGAAGAAATTCTTTCCTAGATCCCCCAGAGGGAAGCTGGCCCTCCTAACACCTTGATTTCAGACTTCTGGCCTCCAGATTCATGAGAGAATAAATTCCTGTTGCTTTCATCCACCAAGTTTATGGTAATTTGTTACAGCAGCCAGAGAAGTGTAAAATAGTAGGTATTAAGAAAGTAAATTCTACTCCTTACTTCTGTTGTCCCCTTCTTCCCTCTGCATCGGGATGTTCACAGATCACTTGTCATTTTAAGCAAATGGCAGGTAGAGCTACGGGGACCCCCACTCAGCACCATAGCCTCCCTGGGATCCAGGGTAATGTAGTGAAGACAGAGACCAGTTTGGCTCATTGAATCTTAGGGAATTTTATTGATCTCATGATGCTTACTGGCATCTTGGGAGCAGGCAATAAAATATCACAAGTCCAGTTTCCAGGAAGAAATTTTCATAACAATTTATATGGTTTCGGCCCCTGTTCTTGTTATATGAGCAATTCACCCCACCCGCCAATTACTGTAACAATCCACATCCCATGCTATGCTGCAGATGATTTCTCAGGACACTTGGAAGAAATAAACATGCAATTGTGATCTTAGCTTCCAATTCAGAGACGGTTATGAATTGAGATCTCATTGTTAGCTGTTGCTCAGGAACTTTTGGCATCACGTGAAAAATGTACCAGCTCCTAAACACTGGAAAATTTCTCAGGTAGATCTGGGCACTCTCAACATCCTGGCACGCAGGTACATATGTGTCCTCCCCAGTGCCCAGCCTCATCAACAGGTAACACAAATATTCAAACACAGAAATCATATATGCCACAGAAGGGGAAAAGAGAGGGCACTACTTCTACTGCAAAATTCTAAGGCAAAAGGGAATTCCGGCCACCACGAGAGAGTCCTGTAGAAAAGGAGATACCAAATCTTAGAGAACAATAAAAGTTTTATCCAGGGAGCAGAGAGTGCAGAATAGTTCAGAGCTGTCTGACTGCAAAACGCGTCTCCTTAGACTGGGCAGGTACCGCTTGTTAAACCTTGTTTAACTCCCTTGTTAAAACCAACAGTCACTGCTAGAGAACGGGCTTCAGAAGGAGGAGAGGGATGCTGGTGTCTGAGAGGTGGTGAGGACTCTCTGAATAGTTACCTACACTTTGACATAACTCCTGACTAAAGCCTGCTCAGTGAGCCCCCCAGCTACCACCACCACAAAAATCAAGAAAATACCAGTTGTTTTAAATTTTCTTGGTCCTGCCTTATGGCATGCAATTCTCTATAAAAGGGCCCTTTGAAAAGACTATCTTTCAAGCATTTCCAACGCCTCACGTATGAATGAATGAATGAACAAATGGATCTAATATTGTTCCTTTTTTGATGGTGCACAGGAGTCTTGTTTCTTGTAGCTAGTATATCTTGCGGTGATCTTAAGATACAAAGAAACAAGCAACTTGTCTGGAAGCAGGATAAGCATCTAATATACAGATGACTGTTTCCCCTTCCCTCAGCAGTGAAGGGATAATCTTGGATAATAGACTCCATTTTGAGAGAACTCTCAAATCTTTCAGTCAAGTATTCCAGGCACTTAAACTTCCCCCTAAATAAAAAGCAGCCTAATCAATTGGCGCAGTTCATTTTCAGGCTTCCCAAAAGACTCTTTCATTCCCCGATGGGCTCAACAAACTGGGGATGTTCATTAAATTAGGATTACTATTTGGCTCTGGCAGACAAATGTGTTTCCTGGAGCAATGTTGCTTGTACATTTAGAGCGTTATATTGCCTTGTCTTAAAAGACATTGAACTGTTTCTTGGTGTATTACCAAGAGAGCAACATTAATCCTTATGGCCTCAAGTAGGAATACTTTTTCAGTAAGTATAGCAGTGGGATTACATCATTCAGGGATATAGATTTACACACCTTGCTGCTGTAAATCTAGGTTTTCACCAATTTTTATACTTTAAGCAATGAGTAAAAGTTTTTCTAAGGTTTACTGATCCTTTCCTTCCTTCCTTCCTTCCTTCCGTCTGTCCTTCCTTCCTATATTCTTTTAAATCAACACTCAGCACCTATCTATTCTTCTGAGTATTTTTCTTCCTTTAGTTCTAACTTCAAGTTTCTTGAAATATTTAATAGTAATGTCCTGATTGGCTTCTCTTTCATGAGTAACTTAAGTTTACCATAATTTGCCTTCCTAGTCTTACTTGGCTCTTTATTACTCTTGGAATGACTCTTCACATTATCAAATGTCTGGAAAATGCTTATTGAATACCTTCATGACATTTTCTAACCCAAAAAGAGAAAACAGCATTTTCCTCTCAGAATATCGCACCTCTAAATAATTTCCACAGTGGCCTTGGTAAATATTAGTAGGAGCTGAACTCCCCTTCCTTTTCTATGGGAGAAGAAAACACAGACCCCTTAATGTCCAAGTTGATGTTACCCTACTGTCCTGTGCAGAGTTACTAATATATCAGATGTTTATGGAAGGAAGGACGATAAGAAAAAATAGTTTTAGAAATAAAGGACCTTTCTAGTTTCCATTCTAATGTCACTAAGGACATCAATGTTCCTTTAGTTGCTTCTGATGAGGACTGATTCTGCAAGGAGGAGAACGCTCCTGCTCTTAACACATCAGTGAATCGGCTCAAGGGGAGAAAAGGATTGTGTGCAGGATGCCATCTATGAACTGCCATCTATAACTGCTTAAACCCTCAGGAGTTTTGGAGTAGGAGGGTTAGATTTACTTTTTGAATTATTAGTTTTCTAAACCAGGATGAATAAATAATCTTTGAGTGCATGAAATTTTTTGGATTCAAAAATTTAAAGTTAAAGCAAAGAAAATTTATACCAGGGTTGAGAAGATAAGACAGCACAAATAAGAGCTGAAACCAGGATAAAAGAGTACAATTGATGAGGGCAATTTAAATGGGTTTTTGTCAAATGGTCACAGTGAAAAAATACTCAAATAAATCAACTGGCTTCATTTTTATCAGAGGCTGACACCAACTGAGGACATTGGACTGGACATCAGTCAGTCCTTGACAAATGGACTCCATCTGGTTTTTTCCTTCCTCAAGTGGTATACAGATACAGCTCAGCACTTGAATCGGGTGTTTCTTATTTCACTTAAACCAATCAATACTTATTCATCTCAATGCAATGGAGTTAAAAATTTAACAGAGAGCTGTTTGAGTATTTAACTTAAATGTATATCTTTTTTCTTAGATGACTTTTTTGTATGTGCATGTGTCATGTAGGCGAAGTAATTGGACAGATGGTTATTTGGGGTTTTTTAATGGGTTGCTTGCTTGGATACCAGTACATTCAGCACTGGTAAGGTCATGAGAGGGAAACATTTACCCCCCAATATCAAACCAATGCTCATGGTCGCAATTAAACCCTACCTCTTCCAAAACTCTCTAGCTGCTCCGTGTACTGTGTTCTCTCTCCTCTGAACTCTTGTAACACTTGTCAGATATAAAACTGTTTGATGTGTATGACATACTAAACCACAGTGTGTTTAGGTGTCTTGTGTGCCCATGCCTTCTCACCTCAAAGAAACTGCAAGCTGCTCAAAAGTTGGAATTAAGTCTTAAACACCATAGTCTCCCTACCTAGCAGAGAACTAGGGACACACAGGGTCTTTGATAAATTAATCATTTTTAATTTTTAAAATTTGATTATTTTGGGGGACCTGGCTGGCTCAGCTGGTTAAGCCTCCGAATTTTGATCTTAGCTCAGGTCTTGATCTCAGGGTTATGAGTTCAAGCCCCACATTGGGCTCCATGCTGGGCATGGAGCCTACTTAAAAAGTGATTATTTAATTATACATAATTTAATTAACAGTTAATAATACTCAATTCATTTACTCTACAAATATTCACACAGGATCTACCATGTACTTGGCACTATTAAAAGTCTGGAGATTAAAAGCTAATACCATTTCTGCCTTCATAGGGTGCATATTCTAGTCAGGAAGACAGGCAATAAACAAACAGCGAAACAAGTAAATAAAATAATTCAAACTGTGATAAGGGGCATAAAGAGGAATAAAGCTGGGTAAGTGAATGGAGAGAATTGGAATATTCTAGATAGGGCAATTTCAGATAATCTTTCTGGGGAGTTGATATTTGAGCTGCAACCCGAAACAACTGAGATAAAAAGCCATATGAATGTCTGGGCACAGAATCTACCAGGCACTTGAGGCAGAATGAGAATGGCTTATCTAAGAAACAGCAAGAAGACCCAGTGGCTAGAGCAGAATAAGTATAAAAGAAAATCGTAGGCTAATATAAATGGACTTACCTATACATATGTTTTGATATGTTTTGGAGAAATACTCAGTAAACTTTATTTTCCAAGAAGTTTCTGATTCCTTCACTGTTTATTAAATAAGCTTTTTGCTCTCCTCAATACCTCTGGTGAGTTTTGGTTCTGACCCCCCAGTCCTTTTCCTTCTCCCATATTTCACCCTGTATGCATGCTGAAAAATCCAGACCGTCCACCTCAACTAGAGAAACACAGCAGCCCAGAATCTCTTTCATTCTAGACCATCTCTCAGTTATCCAAACCTGAGTCAGTCCTGCCAACTGTCTTCACTCTTGCTCCCAGGTTGGCATGTAGCTGCTAGAGAAAGTTTCCACAGTGTGAACACGGGTTCCACAACCACCTGTGTTAACAAAGATCTGCAATCCTTTCACTCGACTCCATCTAATTCCTGTCTCAGTGTTTCCCAGTAAACAGAACCTGAAACAGATTAAATGCTAATGATTTATTTGGGAAGTGATACACAATGGCACTGAGAGGAAAGCTGGGGGAAAAGCAGCGAAAGGTGGGTGGCAATGCGAGGTGACACCTTACAGTTGTGCTCTTGGCTTCATGATAAGCCATGAAGAGACCCTCCAAGTCATTCAGCAGGTATGTCCATTAGGCTCAGGGGTGGGTGGAGTAAATATTTAACAACCAGCTCTCCATGGAGGAAAAGCCCTGGTTTCTAGCATTCTCTACTTTCCATGGCATAAAAACTCCTCTTTTAACCAATTTTACACTACCAGTATGACTTCACTGAATGTACAGTTGGGAGGAGATGCATACAAATTGCTCTCGCAAAATGGTAGGAGCCAGCTCCATTGTATCACTGACTAAGCAGAATAGGATATACTCCCACAGGCTAACGAACGAGAAACCATGCTCACGATAAATTCCTTTGAGAGAAAAGGAATTGATCTGGCTGGTTCCTTCTCATCTCCTGGCATTGGTTAAATTTCACCTCATAGGGAGATTAAATACCTTCCCCTTCTAGGCATTGAATTGGGCCCCTTCGGCAACTACTTGGGAATCCAGATTCCTCACTCTGTGATGTGGTATTTCATCCAATTTGGAAGTCAAAGAAGTCAGAAACTCTGGGTGTGTGGTTGGTAGGGCTCAGGTGGCTGAACCACAGATTTAGGCCGAAGTGATGGCTCAGGCAGAACAGGAAGCTGAAATTCTGAGAGAATCTGAGGAGGCAGATAAGAGATGCTTAATACAGTTAAGTTTTGTGCACTCAGACACACTTGGACCCTCCCAGTTCATATCCAGTTCCCATACCACAATGTGGAGACTCCAGAGTGTGTGTGTGTGTGTGTGTGTGTGTGTGTGTGTGAATAAGATGCCCTTATTTCTTTCTGAGAGGAGAATCACAAGCTCAGTTTCTTAGTCCCCATCAAGACGATAACCCACTCAAACTCCCGAAAGACCCGAGGCCTGATGTAGTGACCTAGACCTTTACCCCCTAGGAGTCTGAGACATTACTTGCCCTTTGTTATTGGGTTGCAATTGCTGTAATTGTCCATTAACAGTATTCCTGGGTCTGGAAATTTTTAAAAATGACTCCCTGGGATCCAGACATACCAATCCTCCCTTTCTAATTATGTTGTGTAGTAGCAAGCTAAACTTCTCATGGTAATCAGGGTCAATTGCCCTTCATGATAATCAGCTACAATTATTCTAGCAACTCCTGCTGTCGGCATGCTGGCATGAGAAGTCCAAGTGGCCAAGTGCTAGTCAAAGCTTCCAGTACAAGGGAATCCTTCCTGTTTCCTCTGCAGGAAATGTCCCACCTATGACAACCAGGTATCTACTCCAGTAGAGCCCGAGGCTGCAGGCCTGTGAGACATATATACCACAAGTGAGTCACTGAGTGTGACAGTTGGGAGGGTCCATTCCAACCTTCATTGTTTGGTTCCCAAATTTCCATATTTGAATTATTAGAGAGACGATCCATATACAACCCTTTGGTTCAGTGAATACACTTCATGCTAGAACATGGCACTCCACACCCATAACATATTCTCCAGATGCACCTTAGCTAAGCCTTCAACAGCTGACTGCTTTTGGATTATGGGGTACATGGTAAAACCAGTGAATTCCATGATTGTGAGTCCATTATCACATCTTTGTAACAAAAGGGGTCCTTTAGTCTGAGGCTTAGTGTACAAGCTATCATACTGATGGCTAAGGCACTCTGGAAGTCCTCAGATTCTCTGTGTGTTTGAATGGCAGAGGCACTGAGGGCAGAAAAGGAAAACCCAGATTCTGATTATATATCAATTTGAGGAACGATAAATGTCTGCTTTTTCAAGGCAGAAGGGCAGAGCTACCTTTGACCTACACCCAAGTGACTGGTTTGTCATTGGGGCAATATCAGGGGCCTCAGCATTGTTGTCTGCTGCCAGGGCGCTCAGCAGTGTCAGCAGTGAGAGCAATCTTAGTGAAAGGGAACCTGTGCTGAGCCCAGAATAATCTGCCTCCTTGCCACCATGGCCACTCTGTTCATGGGCCCATTGCAGTGAAGTGATAATTAAGAAAGCCTAGCTGACATCCCTAGGAAAGATTATTCTGTCCCCCTGGCAGGATGATGAGAATCTCTGCTGCAGGAGAGATGTTTTTTGGTGGACATCAAACTAAGACACAAAGATCTTCACAAAGATGCTTGCTGCCCGCCCTCCCTCCCCCCCGTATGTCCAATCACATAGCGTTTCCCTAGACCTCTTTGTCACTGGTCTTCTGATGTTACTCTTTTTGGGCCCCTGACCAGTGACCCCTAAACCATTTATTCCTGTCTAGGAATCAATACATATCTGTATTTTGGACTTCAGACCACCTCCCTTCATACAAGATGTACAACTAAATGTACACCTCAAAGCTCCACCTACTGAATTTCCCTTCACTGCGGTCCTCCAGGGCTCCCTCAGGTGGGGCTGTAACGCAGCAGTGGTCCATCTCCAATTAAAGCCAACACTGCACCAGTCCCTCTAAAAACTAGACCTATGTCCTTTTCTCTTCTGCTGGTTGGTCATGGAAAGACTACCCTCTACCCCCCAACACACACGTACTCACCTCCAATGCGGCCATGGTACGGATTGAAAGAAGCGATGTGTAGAACAGCACAGGTGGGTGATAAGGGCATCTGGGCTATTTCCCCAGGTAATTTATTTGTGTTTTATGCACCTGTTTGAGCTTGCTCCTGCATGCATCTCTGCCATCTTCTAATGAATAGTTGTCGTGTCCATTCAAATGTATAAGTGAGTCCAGTAATACGGAGTTCGTGATGGGTAGCTCAGGTGGATCAGTCATTTAGGCCTGTGGTCACATGCTCAGTGTCTGCTATGGCCAAGCAGTAAATCAGGAGCTGTTTTATAAACATAGACTAGAACTCTGTCCCATACAGCATCGTCTTATCCTGGCATCCTAAGGTTCTGAACTCTGGCTCTCCTGTAGGACCTTGCCCGGGATGCGACACAAGCAATCCTATCCATCACAGAAAATTGTAGCACCACAGGATTTGCTGCTACAGCCAAAGCATCAGAGAAGCTTTTACCATGGCCTGGACTATGCAGGACTCCCTCTTGCTCTGAGCTTCATTCAAGACCAGGAAACCTCACAAATGTTTCATAGTATTCCCAAATGCAGCACAACATTGTTTCCAGAATTCAAAGGGATCCAACAGATACTGAGCTTCTTTCCTAATGGTAGAAAGGACAAGGTACAGCAATTTGCTCTTTATCCCAGGAAGCACAAGGCCACTAAGCTCCTAAAATATTCAGCAGTATGGTAGGTCCATGGATTTTTATGGTTTTCTCTCTGTGGTGTTCAGATGTCTTACCAAGACTATAGCCTACCTGACTTCTTTTGTTCTTCAAGGCCAGGTAACATGATATCATCAATAGAGTGGACTGGTGTGACATTTTATGCAATATAAGGATGATAAAGGCCCTGTGGATTACATTATGTCAAGAGGCAGGAGAGTTAACCTAGTTCACAAACAAGATAATGAAGGTACAGTCCTGTCCCTGCCATGTAAAGGAAAAATGATCCTCCCCATTACACAGTTTTGAGAAGAATTTGTCAAATCAATGCCTGCATACCAAGTACTAGAGGCTGTGCATCCAGACAATACTTGCAACTGAGTCTAACAACTGGCAAAGTTTGCGGAAGTTCACTACCATCTGCTAAATTCTATTAGGTTTTGCTGAGACCAAACAGGTGAGTTCAATGGATAGATGAGAGACCACCATGCCTGTATCCTTCTGGTTTTTAATGATATTACTGAACTCTGCCATTGCTCTGGGAATATGATATGCTGCTGATTTACCATCTTGACTTGAGTGGAGGGTAAAGAGGGATAATTTTAGGGACCGGGTCATTTTCCTCTCATAATGACCCTATTCATATATGTCAAATGTGGCATGAAGGAACAAATATTATGACCCATATTACTTTGATAAGGCCACCATCACAAAATACCATGGGCTGAGTGGCTTACACAACAGATATTGATTTTCCCATGTTTCTGGAGGCTGGAAGTCTAAGACCAAGATGTCAGCAGGTTTGCTTTCTTGTGAGGTCTCTCTCCTTGGCTTGTAGATGGCTGCCTTCTCACTGTATCCCCAAGTGGTTTTTCCCATGTATGCACATGTCTGTGTCCAGATCTCCTCTTTTTATAAGGACATGAGTCATATTGAATTAGGGCCCACGCTAATGACCTTATTTAACTTAATTACCTCTTTAAAGACCTGATCTCCAAACATGATTGCATTCTGAAGTTCGGGGGCTAGAGCTTCCACATATGAATTTGGCAGGGGTTGGGTAGAAACAATTCAGCCAAAATAATTCCTTACACTATATTCTAAAATCTCCTTATTACGAAATAATGTCAGTAAACTCAATTTAAGAGAAAATTTTGAGCTAGTTCATTTATTTGGGAGTTAGGATTCTCCTGTTCCATTCAAAATAAGCCCATTCATAAATAGCCTAAAAGTAAATTCTTCACTGGGCTTGTGGTATATATTTTTTAAAATGCCAGATGGTGTATACTGCCTGGTTCTCGCTCATGCTCCCTGGCATTCTCTGGGTATGGATTTGTTAAAATGCAGAAAGTCTGGGTCAGTGTGTTAAAATGGTTTTTCTGGCATCTGGATGTTAGAAAATCACTACTGAGGGATCTCACAAATGATGGTCTCCAGGTGTTCCTATAGAATTGATTCTCCGAGCCGTTCCCAGGAGAGCTAAATGCCGCTGTTGGTGTTCACACATGGAAAACAAAGAGAAGAATTGAGTCAATTATCTGAATAATTATAGCTTGAATGAATCCTTCTTTTCCTTATCTACCTATTTCAGGAAAATTTGAGGGCAGGGACTTAATATGAGATGATTGAAAAACTATCCCTATTCTCCACTTTGCTTGGGGCTCTTGATGTCAACACTTTTCAACCAGGTGCAATTTTGCCCCCCCCCCCCAACTCCAGGGGACATTTGGCAATGTCTGGAGACACTTTTGATTCTCATAACTTGAGAGTGCTTTTGGAATCTAGCAGATAGAAGAAATGAATGCTAATCGCCAGCCTACAACATGCACAGGACAGCCCCCCCGTGACGAACATGTTCCAACACGTCAGTAGCGTCAAGGTTGAACCAAACCCTGCTCTCCACAACTTTATAGTATGTTGTATCTGAATGTTTATGTGGAAAATTGGGGGCAATTAATAGGGTTAGTTTTTCTCTTTGATCATATTTTTTGAAATTATAGCATAAAATTCTCAGTCAGAAAGACAACTTTAGGATACTATGTAACTCAATATGGACTAAGACCAGGACCCAGTATGTATGTCAGAAACCCATGCCAAAACTGCATTAAATTTTTATTTTTAACAGATAAGTCACACATCCGAAATGTCAGCACTGCAGATATGAGCCACCTCGTTGGTTGAACTTAGGTCAGATTTAATTGTTTCTGTACTACACCTAATTTCATGTTAGGTCTCTGGATTCTGTATCTTCAAAATCTTAATCTGGTAAAGCAACTATCTTTTTAAGAAAATCCCACACTGTACAGAAGAGTAGTTAGGGGGACTGCATCCTTTAAACCAAGTGAAAAATCCAGAGGTTTCCCTTAATGAAATAGGGAAATGATGGTTTTACCCTTTGTTTGTCTCTACTACCATAAAGCATTTAGCTGTGTCATTATGGACACATAATAGTCCTTAGATGAGGCATGTGGCCTTGCAAAATCATAGGAATCCTAGTCATCAAGAAATGCGATTTTTTAATTTCTGTCTCACTTCTCTCTCACACATCTCACAGGGAAAAGTATCCCCTGGCAGGAAGGAATCAGTAAGTTTGATTCTTTTCTTCAGGTTTTCCAAATTTGTCAGATTATATGGAGCACCAGAGGAGCTTCTTCAAAACACATTTGCAGGTACATGTGTTTATTCTAAAACAGGCTTTCCAGATGATTCTTATGATGCTGTGGTACTGTTGGGAAATACCCTAGGGCTTGGGTCCTATATTCCGTCTACAGCCCATAGGCCCAAATTCTTGTCACCTGTCTTTGTAAATAAAGTTTTATTGGAATGCAGTCACATCCATTCATTTACTTGTCTATCACTGTTTTCAGCATATAACAGCAAAGTTGAGTAGTTGCCTCTGACCTGCAAAGCCAAAAATATTTATTCTTTGGCCCTTGATAGAAACAGTTTTCTGACCCCTGCTCTAAACAAGAATAAGGTGGGATGTGGTGGATATGGGCAGAACAGACCGTTCTCTACTTAAAACACCACTTGCTCCAAAACAGAGCCATTTCTTTAATTTTCCTGGGAGTCAAGCAATTTGAAGGAACCAATTTGCTACTTCAATTAATTAAGATTTATTGAGTCCAGAAATGCATTCAGAAATATTTTAAAATATGAAGACCTCTGCCTTTTGGGAAGTTGGCCAAATATAACATATATAAGTCAATTAAAGCTACATTATGTGCTCAACTGCATGCCATTGACTAAAAAATCACCAGACATGTAAAGAAGGCAAGATGAGATAAGGAAGGTACTGAGGTTAAATATGAGATTATGCTGGGCAGGGAAGGAGTGAGTAGTGAATATATACTCAATTGGTTGCTTTACTGGCTAATTTATTGGCTGACACGTCAGGAGAGTTTGCATCTTGATGAGCAATGGGCAATAAGATTGGGTACTGAATTACGTATCTACTGCTGCATAACCAATTACCCCCAAATTTAAAGGCTTATATAGCAAATGCTTATTATATCACACATTTTCTGTATGACCCTGGGAAGAGTTTAGCCAAGTGGTTCTGGTTCAGGACTCTCATGGGGCTGAGGTCAAGGTATAGGCTGAAGTTACAGTCAAAAGAAAGCTTGGGGGTTCTGGGTGGCGCAGTCAGTTAAGCATCAGACTTGGTTTCAGGTCAGGTTGTGATCTCAGGGTCGTGAGATCGAGCTCTGGGTCGGACTCTGCACTGAGTGCAGAGTCTGCTTAAGATTCTCTCTCCCTCTGCCCCTTCCATTTGTGCTCTCTCTTTCTCTCAGATAAATAAATAAATTGTAAAAGATTTTATTTATTTATTTGATAGAGAGAACACACAAGTAGGCAGAATGGCAGGCAGAGGGAGAGGGAGAAGCAGGCTCCCCACTGAGCAGGGAGCTGGATGTGGGGCTCCATCCCAGGGTCCCGGGACCATGACTTGAGCAGAAGGCAGATGCTTAACCGACTGAGCCACCCAGGCGCCCCAAGATAAATAAATAAATTTAAAAAAAAAGAAAGCTTCGCTGAGGCTAGAATGCCCACTTCCAATATGGCTCACTCACAGCACTGTGGGCTAGAAGCCTCAGTTTCCTTTTTTAAAAAAAGATTTATTCATTTATTTTAGAGAGGGAGAGAGGAGAGAGAGAGCATGGGGGGAGGGGCAGAGGCAAAGAAAGAGAGACAGAAAAAATCTCCAGCAGACTCCCCACTGAGCACCGAGTGGGTCTCAGGGCTCAATCTCATGACCCTGAGATCATGACCTGAGGCAAAATCAAGAGTTGGATGCTTTACCAACTGAGGAACCCAGGTGCCCCTGGAAGCCTTGGTTTCCTGCTAACGTTAAGCAGGGGGCCTTATTCCTTTACACAAGGATTCTTACAGGGCTGTTGAAGTATCCTCACCATAGGGCGACTGGCTTCCTGCCCCGCAAGTGGTCCAAAGGAGAAAGTGAGATGAAGGAAAAAGCTATAATTCCTTTAATGACCTAAGACAGAGATGCCATCACTTTTGTCACATGCTATCCATTCGAAGAGAGTCAATAAGGCCAACCCATCTGCAAGAGGATGGCGATTAAGCTCCAACATTTAGAGGGAGGAGCAGTGAAGAATTTGTGAGCGTATTGTAAAACCACCGCAGACACTAACAGTAGATGTGA
The DNA here is from genome assembly GCF_037043125.1 of Eumetopias jubatus. Taxonomy (NCBI): domain Eukaryota; kingdom Metazoa; phylum Chordata; class Mammalia; order Carnivora; family Otariidae; genus Eumetopias; species Eumetopias jubatus. The sequence continues at coordinate 14,540,179 of NW_028274818.1, forward strand.
GTCAAAGTGAGAATATGGCATTAGAATACAAAACTTCATGTTCTCACCAGGCTCAGGAAGACATGTGGTTTGTTTCTACCCATAAACCCAAAAAATGATCAGCCATCATTAAACAACTGAATTCTCTCACTTGTGGATTTTTCAACGGGCTGTATCATAAACCAGCAGAAGGATTGTTTTCTTGATTTACACAAGATAAAGAGAGGTCAGTCCTACAGGTTCCCCTCTCTACCTGCCCTTTCTCTTTTATCAGAGAAAATTACAGGGGGTAGAAAATATACAATGTAACTTTTTTTCCCTTTCAAGGCTCCACTGTGTATATTGCTAAACCACATGGAAAAATCAGAAGCTTAATGACAACAAACTATCAAGAGAAAAGAGACTAAGTCTTTGGAGTCACTTCAATAAGAAGTACATGATCTTATTTTTCACCAGTATTTAATAATAGACTTTATTGGTAAAGCAGTTAGTTCCATTTATGATATTGGCTAGGTGTTTATACATATATACCTTTGTTCTTACATATTTTAAAAATGTCATCATCCATTAACACATGTGTTTAATATTACAAGCTCCTGGTGACAAATTATGGGTGCAGCTCAACTTACTACCACTTTTTTTTTTAACGATTTTATTTATTTATTTGAGAGAGAGAGAGAATGAGAGAGAAAGCACATGAGATGGGGGGAGGGTCAGAGGGAGAAGCAGACTCCCTGCCGAGCAGGGAGCCCGATGCGGGACTCAATCCAGGGACTCCAGGATCATGACCTGAGCCAAAGGCAGTTGCTTAACCAACTGGGCCACCCAGGCGCCCAAGGATGGGTTCTAATAGTACCATTAACTAAGTAAGTTGTTCAACCATTCCTCCAATCTGTTTTACTTGTCACTCTCCATGGTTTTGGTCATATAGGAGTCTCTGACCACACTTTTGGCAAAATATTAACTCAAACTTCTTCTGAGAAATCACCTCTAACAAACGCTTCAAGACTTGCCTACGGTTGATACTATTCCCAATGTCAAAAGATGAACTCTGATGGCTATATTCCACCAGGACATCCCATCCCTCTGGATGCAGAGATAGGAATGGACGTAGGACCCTTGTCAAGCCAGCCAGAGACAGGACCTGGGCTCCTTTTCAACTCTTCTGTGAAAAAAGCTTTCCTTGGAAGCCATCTTGCTGTCATGTGGGAGTGCCTTGCTTCCAAATAGGGAATAAGGATGAGGTGAACTCCACAGGAGGGAGAATACTGGGAAGCAAAGGAGTGAGTCTTAGTAACACTACATGGCCCCTGGATCAAGACTCAATCAAAACCAGAGTTGAGTTTTCTGTCACTTGAAATATAAAACAGTCCTAACTGATAAAATATGCACTTGTTTGATTTAATTGGGCTCTTTTTTATTTGTATATGTGTTTGTTTTCAAAACTCTTTGTGTATAGACAGCACACATTTTATCACTGGTCACTCACTGGGCCATTTCTCAAGACTGTTCAAGTAAATATTATAACCGTTGAGTTGTCTCATTTTTATGTGGGCTTAGAATGGGCGAGTATGATGATTTTTTTTTAACATTAAGTCTCCCTGTGGGGCATGTCGTTTGCAGCCTGTGTTTGTCATGCTTATGGTGCATTCAAAAACACTCACTAAATTCAATCTTTGAATTAAGCTGTAACCAAGCTTGTTTATTCATTAGAGAAGAAAAATTCTCCTCGAAGAAGTTCAAATTGTTTATTGATTTTCATTTCTGTGTTCAAAGGAAGCCTCGGTAGGTCTGTCTCAGCACAGTCCCCATGGGACTAAACAGCCAACAAGTACATCACATTGAAACCCAACGGGGCAGCCACCAACCAAAATGGGAGGATTCTTCTAAAACTATATTAATAAATAGTAAGAGGATGAGATTTCCAGTTCAATAAAGCTGATTCTTAACAAGAAATAGCAAATTTGCCACAGCTAGCAATAAATGACAATTTAGAGGCAAGCCTGAAAAAAAAATAAAATAAAGGAAGTAGAAAGTATATTTGGATAGCCTCCTTTTTGCCTATGGCTAGGGTTAGAGAGAGAGAGATTAAAAAAAAAATCACTTCTTCTTTAACTTTGATAACTTCACTCTCTATGTGGTAACTCTGTTGCTTAATCCATTGGGAGAGAGTCTGAAGTGGTTGGTTCATGAAGACAAGAGTGTGGTTGTTCAATTTGTTCCGGTCACATGTTTCTCCCTGAATACCCCTCAGGCATCTCTAAGAGACAGAGATGCCAGTTTAAAAAAAAAAAAGAGTATAAATATGAATATTTTATGTATCTTGAAGCAGAATCTAAAAATTAGCTTTTAAAAATGAGCATGAGGGTCGCTGAATTGTCATGGCCCTTTGATAAGTGTGGACTATCCAAAAAAAGTCGCCACACCCTGATCCAAGGGGCTCTAAAATTTTCTTTTATTGCATCCATTCCCTTTTAGAAATAAAATGAAACATGCTTCATTTTACGAAGTATAAAGACAAGCTTGGAAAGATATCACTTTCTTTGCCAGATTCAAGATCAGACGGAAAGAGTTTTGGACAAACACCTACATTTTAGTTTTTTATCGGTCCTCAAAGACTCAACAAGATAATGGACCAAAATCTGTTTTAAAATCAACCAAATGTGGGGGCGCCTGGGTAGCTCAGTCGTTAAGCGTCTGCCTTCGGCTCCGGCCATGATCCCACGGTCCTGGGATCGAGCCCCGCATCGGGCTCCCTGCTTGGCGGGAAGCCTGCCTCTCCCTTTCCCACTACTTGTGTTCCCCCTCTCGCTGTCTCTCTCTCTCTCCGTCAAATAAATAAAATCTTGAAGGAAAAAAACCTTATAAAATCAACCAAATATGTATTAGATGATTATGTGAACTGAATTTTTACCTTCTTTGTATCAAATAGGAGAGGAAGTACGTTGCCCATTCAATTCCTCCAAGTCTGGTTAAGCCTCAGCTCTGCCCAAGTGGTCCGGAGGCCCGAGAAAATTATTTCCTCTCTGTGCATAACCGTCTCCGCATCGATAAACCAGGAAGAGCGTCGGTTCTGCCCCAGACGGATGCTTTGGGGATGAAATATGATAATGTTGGCCATCATATTTTGCAAAAATACAAGCACGTAGAACTGTAAAGTTTCCCAGCAGGAGTGACGCCAGCGTCATACGGAAATCACGGAAGGTGCTGCCGAACTGTTAGAACAGCCTCTACGAGCTGATAGAGGCGTGATCTAAAAACACTGTCAGATGGCTGTGAAAACCACTCAGTGCCTTCCAGAAAGACAACAGCGGACCGGGGAAAGCCCATCAGGAAGTAACTGAGTCCCTTTCATCCGCAAGTGCAAGCAGGAGTTCTGGGAAGGGTACCCGGCCGACCCAAGTCAAGAGGGTTTCCAGAAACTTCCTGTACTGTGGGAATCCGCTCCATTTGGGAAGACTGAGAAAAGAAAATAGGGAATTTCAGGATATCAAAGTATTCAAATTTAAATGAAAATCAATCATTACCCATACAAAGATAAGCCCTTGAGATTTAGAAACTTGCAGGTGATTGAATGTTGTTGGCTGCTTTTGAGCCAGATGTTTGGCACTGAAGCATTTGTTCCAGATGTGGAGGTCAGTTCTACATTGAGCAAAAGTTCCAGCTGATAAAGGCATTAAAATAAGCTTTATCATAAATAAATAAATAAATAAATAAATAAATAAATAAATAAATAAAATAACTTTTATCAAATTTAAGGGGAGAAAAAAATCAGGCTGCATCCAAAAATGAAATTTTGGATGAACTGGCTAGATGAGCATTAATGCTGGGGGCTCTGAACTCTCCCAGCACCATGACGTTAGTGTGAGAAGCCTGGGGAAAATCCACAGGCCAAGAGAGTTCTTCCATTTATCGGCAAGGCTTCATTAGGTTGCAGAATTATAATTCCAAGAAAATAATTTTCACCAGTAGTTTTGTATTAAAAGGAATAATTTGTTATTGAAAAACATTGTCTGAGCAAGAAATCTAATTTTTGAAAAACACAGTGAAGTCTAGTATAACATAGTATAGGCAAAAATCTTTTCATTCTGGTCCTGGATCAAGCACTAGTTTCCTATGCAAGCTTATAGAATTCATTTATGCTTCTAGTGTCTGTGTGGACAAGGCAAACATCCAGAAGAGACTGAAAAGTATGAAGTCCTTAGCTTAGGTATCTGTTAGAGCTTCAGGAGTGTGTCTCTTTCTGGTGACTAGGAGGTACCTAGCTGCCTTCCAAGGGCCTTGGGTGCCTTGGGGTCTTATGGGATCTGCAAAAACCTCGCACACATAATTCTCTGCTTTTAAGGTCCATGGCATCTAGATAAGCCAAGCCTCCTCCCCTCATATAACTATAATCCACTGATCTCCGAGTTATTACCTCATATTCTGACATCATTCGTAGGCATTACAATATGCACACTAATGAAACAGCCAACGGGTGAGTTCTTGGACTTCCTCGGTCTCCAGTGCCTTAGAGCCCTTCATATTCAGTCACATTCTGGACATTCTCTTCATCTAGAGCAACTTCATGTCAGACTGCTTAAACTCATACATCTCACTCAGATTATTATATACTCTCCTTGCAGCTCTCTCGCTTTTCTTTCTCTTCTGCCAGAGAGAGACCAGTCCTTTGATCCCTTCGTTATTTTACAATCTATCAGAGCCCTCGGGGCTTCCCGTGTGTTGTCCAGCTTGGACCCTGTAATTGACCAGCTGGTGTGTCTTCTACCACCATCGCTCTCTGTGGTCCCCTGGTTCTGCCTCCAGCCTCTCCACCAGGCACTGCCTGCCTCATCCTCTACACAGGAGGAGTATCAACTCCCTTACAAATCTCTGAAAACATCACGCAAGGCTGTTTATGTTTTTGGGTCTTGCCAGGCTGTCTGAAGATTTGGCTCAGACATCCTCTAACTTCAAATTCATCACTGACACTTTCCTCAGGCCTCTTCCCTACTGAGCTAAGGACTTCTTCCCCTGCACACACTGCTCTCCTGGCCATCACAGTACTGACCACATGCTAGTGACAAGATCTGCTCACATTTCTGTCTTTTCCAGTAAACTTAGAAGCTCTTCTGGAAGAGGGACTTTACTTTTTGATCCTTGACTCTCCAACACCTGCTAGAGTAGCTGGGATATTAGAGGTGCTCCATAAATGTTTCCTGCAACAAAATAAACTAAATCCCTACCCTTCGTCCATACTTGCTCCTCAGTTTCCCTAGTCTGAAGCAATTAAGCAACCAGGCTTCCTTATTCTTATGCTACAGAAAAATCATATAACCATCATCCATCCGGAAGGCCAACTCCATGAGAGCTTGAATGAATCACCATTGCCTAGAACAGCCAAGCATATAATAGGTGTTTAAAAATTTATGGAATTTCAGTATTGCATCTAAATTTATGGTTTTTCAGTATTAGGTGGGCTCAAAACATAGCACACTTTTTTCTTGCACTTGGGCAGTTTTTCTCTTATTTTGATCAGAGATTACTCCCCAAAAATCTGTCTCCTTGAGCTTTCTAACATACTTCCAGCTGACACCCTGCCATCTACTTCCTTGGATAAAATGGAAATATGGAGCACGTACTTCTCCAACCTCCCTCATCACTATGTGCTAGTGGCTTTACATCTACATAAGAAATGGTGAATTCATCGCATACTTATGAGAAAAAGTCACTGTGCTCAATGCCAGTATTTTTTTTATCAATTTGATTATTGACCAGCACTAATACTTTAACTCCATGCTTAATATAAACACAGGTAATATAATTAGATCTACTGAAAAAATTAGTTTGATTATTGTTAATAATTATTTGTCTCGTTAAGTCATCTTATAATAACCAACAAGCTATGTTTCACCATTGTTATCAATAGTTTACATAGGCTGCACACATGGATGTCTGATCATGTGATCCACTGTAGAAGGACTTGGGTGACCCCAAGGTGCAGAGATTAGTGTCTGCTATAACAGAAGAAGCACAGAGACTTCGAATCTTTCAGCACTCTTCTCACCAACAATAGGGAACTTTCCATAGGGTTGGGGTCCTAGAAGTACTCGTTGGTAGTTCAAGACAATTGTAGATCTCACAAACAGCAATCCATCTACAACATTTGTGGCATGCCTGTTTATTCACTAAACAAAATCCAAATAAAAAAGAGAAGATTAAATGTGTGTTTGAAGTTTTATCTATATTTAATTCAAATAAATCACAAAGCTAATCATTTTATACTTTCTAGAGAACTAGCTTGAATTTATTCCTCTCCATATATGTGCTATATCTTTAGCACAGGAATTTTTCTTATGATAGCTTTTGGAAAAGCTATAAATAAATGCAGGTAAACAACTTTTTCAAAATTCTCAAGGGATCAGTCAAACTTTCTTTGTATTAGAATTTTGTTGCAACAATTATTATTTGAAATAGGGGGAAATAAGAGTTAAAATTTTCTGGCTTTAAAGGGAGATTTCATGGCAATGCAATTTATTGCAACGTAATTTAACCTGGGTATAATCAAAAGGCAGAAAATGGCTCATTTGCAAATTAAGAGACATGGCCTATGAAAGTACAGAAGCTTTATTTATTGCTTAAAAACATAGAAGATTTATTTATGACTTAAAAATTATGAAGTTAATTTTTAAGCATTGAGTTCAGCAATAATGGGTTTAGAACCAATTAAATTAATATCATTGATTTGAAACTAAATAAAAGCTTTTTTATTATTGTCATTATCTTTGAACTTACTATGTCAACTCAATAAGTGTTTATTAATTAAGTTAATTGTTTAGACTAAAGAAAAATAGACTTTTACATTAATGTCATCATTTATTTTAATCCCTGAATCAGATTTTTTCTGGTACTTGGAAAGTTTGCTGCTGGTTTTCAAACTATTTGTCCAATTTCCAAGCAAGATGATTTCATTACAAGGACCTTTATATATACCCAAGGTCTAGAGGACTCTCAAAACAAATGGAAAGATCAAATGTGATTTATGCTGACAAATATGCACTTCCTAGACTAGAACATTCTAACTACCCCCAAATAAATGTTGAATAGAATTTTTAAGATAAAGAATATGAGCCAGGATGGATTTCTGGAAGGAGAAATAACGTGTGTAAGGAAACAAGGGCAGAAGCAGAAGAGGGAGAAAAGACTAGAAAATATGCTTGCCTGGAGGTAACACACCCTACTGTAGTCTTTCCTAAGAGAAAAGCACATTTTTACTCATATGTGTCCATTATTAAAATCCCCATACTGTACATCATAACCCTTCTAAAAATATCATTTCCTGTTAGGAAAATAAACTCTAAAACACTATTCATGTAAGCTGCTAGAAAAATGGTCTGAATATATTCATAAAGTGATTGTGACTGGCTTGGGTTTATGGTGGTGACCCCATATCAATCCAAGTCCTTGAGAATTTGCCAGGTTTTGTCTATGTCATTTGTTTATAATACAATGGATGAGACTTGGTTTTCCTGTCTTGAGACCAAGGCACTAAGTTAAGGCATATTTATGCATGACTTAAGAGTACACCCAAATCCACAAAAACAGACACATAGATCAATGGAACAGAATAGAGAGCCCAGAAATAAACCCATGATTATATGGTCAATTACTCTTCAACAAAGGAGGCAAGAATATGCAGTGAGAAAGAGGCAGTCTCTTCAACAAATGGTGTTGGGAAAACTGGACAGCAACATGCAAAAGAATGAAACTGGGCCACTTTCTCACACCATACACAAAAATAAACTCAAATGAATTAAGGACCTAAATGTGAGGCCTGAAACCATAAAAATCCTAAAAGAGAGCACATGCAGTAATTTCTCTGACATGGCCATAGCAACATCTTTCTAGATATGTCTCCTGAGGCCAGGGAAGTAAAAGCAAAAATAAACTATTGGGACTACGTCAAAATAAAAAACTTCTGCACAGTAAAGTAAGCAACCAACAAAACTGAAAGACAACCCACTAAATGGAAGAAGATATTTGTGAATGGCATATCCGATGAAGGGTTAGTATCCAAAATATATAAAGAACTTATACAACTCAACACTCTTTTTGGTTTTTTACCAAATAATCTAATTAAAAATGGGCAGAAGACATGAACAGATGTTTCTCTAAAGAAGGCAAACAGATGGCCAGCAGTCACATGAAAAGATGGTTAGTATCATTCATCATCAGGGAAATGCAAATCAAAACCGCAATGAGATATCACCTCACACCTGTCAGAATGGCTAAAATAAAAAACTCAAGAAACAATAGGTGTTGGCAAGGATGTGGAGAAAAAAGAATCCTCATGTACTGGTGGTGGAAATGCAAACTCATGCACCACTGTGGAAGACAGTATGGAGGTTCCTCAAAAAATTAAAAATAGAGCTACCTTATGATCCAGTAATCACACTACTGGGTATTTACCCAAAGAATATGAAAAGAACTAATTCCAAGGGATATATGCAACCTTATGTTTATGGTAACATTATTTACAATAGCCAAACTATGGAAGCAGCCCAAGTGTCCATCAATAGATGAATGAATAAAGATGTGATAAACACACATGTGCATGTGCATGCGTGCACGAACACACACACACACACGAATATTATTCAGCCATAAAAAAGAATGAAATCTTGCCATTTGCGACAATGGAGATAGATCTAGACAGTCTAATGCTAAGTGAAATAAGCAAGTCAGAGAACGACAAATACCACATGATTTCACTCATACGTGGAATTCAAGAAATAAAAACAAATGAATGAAGAAAAAAGGGACAAACTAAAAAAACAAGCTGTTAACTACAGAGAACAAACTGGTGGTCACCAGAAGGGGGGTGGTGGGAGGATGGGTGAAACAGGTGAACGGGATAAAAAAAAAAGAGCACACTTACCACGACGAGCACTGAGTAGGGGATAGAACTATCGAGTCACTGTAATGTACACCTGAAACGAACACAACACTGCATGTCACATTTGCTGGAACTAAAATTAAAAAAAAAAAAAAAAGGAGAAGAGTACTGCCAAATTACGCACAGACAACTGAAATCTTGCTATGTGGCCAAAGAAAGGAAAACCGGTTGTGGAGGACAACTACTGGTCTGTATCACACCAGCTGAATGTGAGCCACCAGGAACCAAAAAGACAACACTAGTTCCCGCAGGAAACCATAATCTGTTAGGGACACAGAGACAAAAACAGAAAAATATAAAACAATATAAAGGTGTAATGGCAGAGCTGTGCTTTGGTAACCCATGTTGCACTGAGCCTCCTGTTGCAGTTCAGTGTAGAAAGCATTTCTCTCTTCTCAACTGTGATTTAAAAAAATCATCTGTAAAACAAACAGGCTCAACAATTTTATGAACTTGGCTTACTCCTTTTGGCCAAGGCCTTTATGGCAATTTTAGTGTGTAATTTTGTATCCGTGGAACATTTGTATCATGGACAATCCAAGAGTTGGTGCTTTCAAACCGGCCTGATTTTTAAATGGCAAAAAAAAAAAAAAAAAAAAAAAAAAAAAAGACTTCATTTCAATTCAATATACTGTGACGTTCAGAAACTATCCTTCACTTTCCTTGGTATGCATGCTGGTAACAAAATCACTTGCTAGAAAGTAATTTGAATTTGAATTCCATTTTGGTGCAATCTTCGAGCTTATGAGAAAGAGGTTCTTGCCAAAGGCCCTGTTATAATAGTTTTTGCAAAAAAAGCACCTGTTGGTCCTTTCCTGGGTGTATTAGGAAGACTAGCATTTGACTACTACCTTTTGAGCGATATCTCATGTGCCCAGTGTGAGTCTCTGTGTGTCCACATGCTAACAAAGCTACAGCTTCCATTCCCACCTCTCACTCTGTGGGCCAAAGCCACTTAATGGTATTTCTATATTGGTTTTTGGGCTCCTTTCCAGTTTATTAATACTCCTTGGCACATTTGTCTGGAGACCTGGTCCCCTGGCCAGTTCCTGCTTCATTCTTCTCTCTCAAAAAGTAGACCTTATTATTTCTTTGAAGTTTATCCCAATCTAATAAAACTTCCTAGAACCATGGTAATAGAGCCATATTCTTCAGAGACTCCTGTTGCTAACCCTCCCTCCAGACTGAACTCTTTGGATAGACCTGCATTTGATGTACTCATTTGAAGGTGACAGCAAGAGTGCTAGCCACCTCCTCAAATTCAACTCCCCAAGCTCAAGTTCACTATCCTCATAAGAATGTACTCTCTCTGTTCACTTACTTTAAGTTCTTGGATACCTTTGAAAATAAGACCATGAATGTTATAATAAACATCTCTGAGATTAATGCACAGTTTTATAAATACTACTCCCTCACTTCTAAGATTGGCACAGAAAAGAGGGGTAGGGAAGACACTTGGTTATAGATATCAGACATGGCAGAGATGGTTCAAATATTTCTGAGCCCCTACTATGTTGTAAGCATGGTACTCAGCAAAACGGATCTTATGATAAACCAGACATAGAAACAGACCAAAAAACAGTTTTGGTTTCATTGGAGAGCTGGGCAAGTGAAAAGGTAGTAACATTACAATGTGTACATGCTGTCTTAGGAGCAAGAATAGAGTATTATGGGTCATATGAAGGATTCCTGACCCAGTCTTGGGAGTTCAAGGATGACTCCCTATTGGAAATCACAACTACACATTGACATTAGGTACTAAGGCAATTGCCAGGTTAGGTAGAAGAAACAGAGAGGCTAACATGTTAGGGGAAGGGAGCTAAGAGAGCAATACATACAAAAAAAAAAAGATGAGAGAGAATATGACGTGTTTGGAGTACCAGAGTTATCCCATTCGGACAATAGTAGAATCATTCGAAATAGGTAGTTCTGTAAAACCCAGAAGTAGACTGTCGAATCAACTTAAAATGCCCAGCATGCATAAAATTCACCTCTAATTTCTCCACGTAAGACTGCTCAAAATACCTAAGCTATCTGGCAAATGTACCTAAACTCTGTGGCCTCCCCTGTTATAACCAGTCTTGATGTTTCAGCCCACCATCTTAAAATCTGTCCTTCTGAGGGTTTTTGCCATCTAGGTCTTCAAAGACTATAATGAAAGCAAAAATGAAAATTCATAATGCATTACTGCACCATATCTTGGTTTGCTGCAACATAACATTAGCTGACAGTCCTGTTAAGTGCAAAAAGCAATAGCAGGGGTGCTGGGGGGTAAGGTGGGTTGAGGTAGGGAAATAACACTGGTGGATGGTGGGCTGGGAAAAATTTGAATAATGATTTCAGAACAATTGGTAGAGAATAAGGGATGTATTTTATTGCCTAGAGCACTGCATGAGACTAAATAGATGCAGAATATAGGACTCAATTTTTTTGCCTCGTTGCTTGGTTTTCTGTGGCCAGCTGCTATAATCAAAGCAACTAAAACATTCAGAACCAATCTTAAGCAAAACAGTAAAATCATCTTCTGAGTTTTTTTTTTGTTTGTTTTTGTTTTTGTTTTTTTACTTCCTTTGTAATATTGACATTAGGTAACCAGGATTGTTTTTTTCCTTTCTCTCTCTCTTCCATGAAAATTTCTCTCTTGGATCCCCCAAGCCCACCAAAGTACAAAGACCTGATAATAATTAATGCTGTCATGGGAATTATATTTTAATGGATAAATGTTTGCCTCCCAAATTTCTAGGCATCAATTACCAATTTGGTAAGAAATATTTCAGGGAGGCCCTGGCACCTTCCTGCTACCCAGAATCTCTATCAGGGGATGGATATCTACTTTGCCTTAAATGTATGCTTCTAAGAAAGCATTTTTAAGGGTCTCCTTCAGCGGGAAGGCCACTATGTCTGAAGGGTGCAGATACAGATGATAAGCCCTGGTCCAGAAAAGCATCTAGCCAAGGAAGGTCAAAGAGATAACAGATAGCAATGGAGAGTCTGGACAGAACTAAGGAAGGTAGAAGCGGAAGACTCTGGTAGCAAGTTCCCACATACCAAACTGAAATTGAGAGCAGGACTGAAGTCAGGAAGAACGAGATGCGTAATTATCTAATTGGGAGGATCACAGGTCAGAGACAGACTTGACAGAAAGACTGACGATGGTGAATTTCAGATTGTCTTTCTTGGCTTTTAAGCAGGCAGAACATACCCACCTACCATGTACTCATGAAAGTGATGAGGCAACAGTCAAACACCTCCTCGACTCTTTCTGACATTCAAGCCCATCAGTGTCCATCTCTGGTATCTATACCTTATTTATGATCTTGCTCCTCTCTCTGCATTTCAATTCTCTTAGTCAAGCCTAGACCTCTTCCATTGACTCTCCTTAGTATTTTACCATCTTGGATATTCTTGCCATGACCAGACCCTTGGCTCCATCCAGCCCAAGGTCTGGAACCCTATCCAACTTTTCCCACTTTTAGGGCTGGGACATTGAGACATTAGGATTGTCCTAAAAACCTGAGACAGGACAAAACTTACAGGTGAAGGAATCAAGCAGTCCATGCTTTAGGAAAAGGATGTAAACAGCCTGGCAACGACTAGACACACTTTCAAATACGATGCTTCTCAGACAGCATGCAGTGTCTCTGACGATGAAAATATGACATTTCCGAACAGACTTCCAAACATGCATTTATTCTGTTTTTGTCACATCATTAAAAATTATAATCTCAATATTTGCTTGGTAGTGACCGTGATCCTTCCCTTTCCAGCCTTGTGTGGATAGCTTCCTCTCTGTGCTACCACTGTGCTTGATCTCAGTTTTATGATTCTGAGCTCTCACTTTACTCATGCTCTACTTACCTGTGATCATTGAATTGACTAGAATATATATATATATGTATATATATATTCATTTATTCATTCATGTTATATATTCAATAAATTTATATATTTGTTCATTTATAATACACACACACACACACACATTTCAGGTCTCTTTCAGGACTAATTCAACATGATTAACCATACTACTATCTAATTCAGACATTAAAACAGTACCGTAAAACCTGATTTTTGAACTATTATTTTTAACCATGTGTTAAAAACATAGATAGCTTTGAATTTCAGTTGCTTTTCCATAACATCCAGGAGCATGCTCCATTCTCCAAGTCAATGATGAAAATCTTAAAAAAAACCACAACGGGTCCAAGACTTCCACCTGAAGAAGACCTCTTGCCCCTCACTCAGAGAGTCAGTTTACATTTGTATATTTCCATTAGTGAGAATATCTCCACTGCCATGAAGATCCTAATCTGAAAAGCTGTTTTTATAGTATGTCATTGGCAAGTCGACTTGCTGAAGAGCATTCTAATCAGTAATGTTGTAGGCCTTCCATAAGTGAGATGACTGTCACCAGTGTTCTCTTTTTTCTGTCCTGGGTGGCAATAAAGAAGAACAAATAAAAAGAGAAAACTATAATTGGCCTGGTAATTGAGCCATGAAAATGTACTGTAATGAATGGAAATGGAAAGAAAAACCACAGAAATGGCAGTATTCCAAATAATTCACCTAATATTCCAAATAAGTCACCAATTCATCCTGGCTGGCATACCTGAAAACAAGGTTTTGGTTTGTTTTCTTTTTAACTTTTTAACATTAAGGAATATCAGCTCTGCTTTAGAGAGCAACAGGATTCACTTCAGGATTTCCTCACTTCACTAGTGGAATGTAAAGGCATACCTGAAAATGCTGTCATTTTATTCAGAGCTTCATTAATTTGACCTTTTGTCTTCATATCGCAAGGACAAAAGAAAACTTTTTTATTATGGCTGGCTAAAATACAACAACCCCAAATTTTTCCTACCTCCTCAGTCCCCCAAATCTTTGTTTTCTACCTTATTCCTTGTCAAAGGAAATTTATTAACATTGACACAGTGATATCATTCTGCAATGATGATGCATCTTTATATAAAGAGAGCATTTCTCTTCTGTGTATTGCAAAAAACCCACCAGACTGAATCACTGGTGAGACCACTGGGCAGAAAAGAGGACCAAAATAGCTAGCAAAGGGAAACAAAACGGTTTAATTTCAAGACCTAAGTTGTTTTGGAAAAGGGTAATTTCTGGGCATAGTACATCACTATGGCTAGCAAAAATTTCTTAATCTGGCAGTTCAAGCACCTTGGGTATGGTTTTGAATTAAAAGCTATAGGGTGCCTGGGTGGCTCAGTTGGTTGTGTCCGACTCTTCATCTCAATTCAGGTCTTGATCTCAGGGTTGTGAGTTCAAGGCCTGCATTGGGCTCCAGGCTGGGCATGGAGTCTACTTTTAAAAAATAAAATAAATAAAAGTTATGAATATGAGTAACATTGGGAACTCTGGTACATAGGTGGGTAGTGGTAATCATAGCTGAAGGTAATATTCAAGTGCATGACCTTGACTTGCCACTATTACTTTCTCCCTACCATACACACACATACACACTGAAATATTAGTGCTAGACAGCTAAAATATTATAATAACAGTGGATGGGGATGACCTATGACAGTGAGAATCCAACTGTTTTTAATAATCCTACTATGTGGCAGTAACTGCAGATTCTCCAATACTTCCCTCCAACTTCCTACGTGTTTCAAACAGGATTGGTTTTTTTGTGTGAAGATTTAGTTGTAATGCACTCAGTGGTAATGATTATTCACAACAAATCAGTTACAAAATCAGTCAACATATTTATTGAACACTACTAGGTTCTAAACACTAGTAACTGAGATACGGCATTGAACAAGACAGAACCTCTGCTCTTAAGAAGCAGAGAAATTTTAGGGGAGAGATAGGCTCTCCCCCAAAATACTTATAAATAAGTATAAAAATAGTTTTATGTATTTGCCTGTCTTTTAAAGAAGATAAAATAGGGTAATATGAAGAGATTTAAGTGGGAGGGGAGGAGGTTGCTTTAGCTAGATCTGTCAGGATAGTCTTCTTTTAGAAAGTAAGAGTTAATACCTGAGTTGGATAACACTGAAAAGAAGACAGCCATGATGGGACCTGGGGGAGTGGGGAAATGTTCTAAGCAGGAGATCAATTTCATGCAGTGTCCTTGAGATTGGACCAGAACTGAAATACTCAAGATCCAGAAATGAAGGCCGTATGGCTGGAGCAGGTTGAACAAGAGGAATGGTGGCAGGCAGTGGGACATGAAGTCGGGAGGGAAGGGAAAGGTCGGGTCTTAAACGGCTTGGTAGTCATGATGTCGGGTTAGATTTTCTTCTAAGCATGGTGATGAACATTTTTAGAAGGGATTTTAGCAATAGTGGTGACCAGCAAGTATCTCTGGATTCCTCTTTGGTAGGCATGCAGTCTATTACTACAATTTAATAACCCACGACAAAGCAACCAGCTTCTGATGATGGGATGGCTTTTCTCCAAGCTCAAGGTGGATATTGAATTGTCACTCCAAAGGTGAACTATTGGGACTGAATTATAGTAAATACTCTGCAGGTTGGGATAATCCCAGCCTGAGTGACCAGGAAGAATAGGGGACTCTTTGGTGACAAGATTGTAGTTAAAGTCATACCAAATTTTAAACATTTTATTGGTAAAGTTTAAAGACAGTAAAGTGGGTAAGGTACACTAATCTTAAGTGTATCATTTACTGATTTTTTAGTTAAGTGTATACTATGTAATCACCATTCAAATCAAGATTTAAAACATTTCCAATATCCCAGAAGGATATTTCATGCCCTTCCCTGTCAATCTCTTTCTCTTTCTCTCTTCTTCTTTCTCTTTCTCAATATGGCACTATTTAACTATTTAATTTATCTTTAACTATTAAAAGAAATAGGACCTTATTTTAACCACAAGATTCGGGCAAAAGTACATTCAGAATTTTTTTTATAAAACCTCAAATTTTTTCATCCACTCTATCATGAATATTTCCCAGGTATATAGGCATATTTTATAGTTGATGGCTACAGAATATTCCATTGTATTGATACATCAGATTTTATGTAACCAATTTTCAACAGCGCTGCATTAATATTAAATCAATTTTGAATTATCTCTAAACAAAATAGCCATGAAATCCTCCTGTTATCATTATAAGGAAAGGACCTGAACAAACACTTTTCCAAACAAGACATTTGGATGGCCAAGAGATGCATGAAAAGGTGCCTGATATCATTAAGAAAGGTCAACATCATTAATTATCAGGGACATGAATATCAAAACCACAGTGAAATATCACCTCACACCTTCATTTCTGGATCTTGAACATTTCAGTTCTGGTCCAATCTCAAGGACACTGCATGAAATTGATCTCCTGCTTAGAACATTTCCCCACTCCCCCAGGTCCCATCATGGCTGTCTTCTTTTCAGTGTTATCCAGTGTTAGAATGGTTATTATAAAACAAAAACAAAAACAAAAACAAACAAAAAATAAGTGTTGGTGAGCATGTGGAGAAAAGGGAACCTTGTATGCTGTTGGTGGGAATGAAAATTAGTGCAAACCACTATGAAAAACAGTATGAAATTTCCTCAAAAAATTAAAAATAAAACTACCATATAATCCATCACTTCCACTTCTGGGTATTTATCCAGAGAAAATGAAAACACTAAGTGGAAGAGTTATCTGCACCCCCATGTCCATTGCATCATTCTTTGCAATAGCCAAGTTATGGAAACAACCTGAGTGTCCATTGATGGATGAATGGATAAAGAAATTGTGGCATATGTATGTATATATACACACAACAGAATATTATTCGGCTGCGGAAAAGAATGAAATCTTGCCATTTGCCACAATATAAATGAACCTCAAGGGAATGATGCTAAATTAAGTAGGTCAACAAAAAGACAAATGTAAAAACAAACAGGGGTGCCTGGGTGGCTCTGTCAGTTGAGTGACCGACTCTTGGTTTCTGCTCAGGTCATGATCTCAGGGTGGTGGGATCGAGCCCTGTGTGGAGCCTGCTTGAGAGTCAATCTCTCTCTCTCCTTCTGCCCATCCTCTCTCTCTCTCTCCTTCTCTAAAGAAAAAAAATATGAAGCTCACAGATACAGAGAAAAGACCCATGTTTGGGAGAGATGGGTGGTGAAGGGTAGGGAAAATGGGTGAACTCTGTGCTTTTTGTTTTTTAGTTTAAGTAAATTGAACACAAAATTTAAAAAAAGAAGAAACTGCTGGGATTCAAATCCTAACTTAATCACAGGATTTGTAGTCTGTGTTTAAATTGTGTGCCTCATTTTCTTCATTTGCCAAGTGAGGACTTTCTGCACTAGGGTATGGGGACAAAAATGGATAATATGTATGAAGGACTTAGAACAACCAGGGCTGGCAAACACTAAATGTTCAATAAATGTCTTCTACAAAAGAAAGAACAAATTTGGAAGGTGTATTCTATCTGATTTCAAAACTTACTATAGAGCAATAGTAATCAAGATAGTATGGTATTAATGTAAGGGAGACAAATCATTGGAACATAATAGAGTCCAAAAATATACCTACACATACATTTTCAACTGATTTTTGATAAATGTGTTAAGACTATTCAACATGGAAAAGACAATTTTATCAACACACGGCCCTGAAACAATTGGAAACAATATGAAAAAAGAAATGATTCTAAACCCATCTTCACAGTATACACAGAAATTAGTTTGAGGTAAGTTGTACACCTAAAATTAAGAGCTATAGTTACAAGCTTCTAGAGGAAAACCGAATACGATTGTAACCTCGAAATAGGCAAATGTTTCTTAAAACACAAAAAATACTAACTACCAAAAAAGTCATAATATTCTTCACCAAAATTAAAACTTCTTTTTTCAAAAGGCATATTGAGAAAATGAAAAAGCAAGTTACAGAGTGGAAGAAAATATTTGTATTATACTTATGTGACAAAAGACCTCTCTAGAAGATAGAAATCCTACAAATCCATTACAAATGGACAAGTACCCGATGAAAATATATGAAAAATCTTGAACCCTCTACCAAAAAACCCTCCATGAATGGTGAAGAAGCACATGAAAGTTTGATCAACATCAAATCATGAAGAGAAATCATTAGAGAACTTCAAAATAAAATCATAATGGCTCGTCACTTCACACTGAGAATAATAGCTAGAAATAAAAAGGCTGAGAATGCCAAATATTGGCAAAGGTCATGGAGCAGCCAGAATGCATGGTACAACTACTTCAGAAAACTGTTCAATAGCTTATTAAGAACTTAACGATTTACCTACTCCTGATCACCTAGAATTTCCATTCCTACATGCGTACTAAAGATAAATGAAAACACATGTCCGCACACAAAAAAGACTTTTACAAGAATGTATTTAGAAGCTTTTTAAATAATAGACAAACACTGTATGCAAACCAAATGTCTATCAATAGGAGAAGGAATAAACAAACTGTATTATATTTATATAATGCAATACTACTTCATCATAAGAAAGTATGAACTGTTGATATAGTCAACAACATAAATAAATCTCTAGAACTCTCTGTTGAGCAAAACAAGTCAGACACAAGGGTATATACTATGTGACTACATTCATGTGAAGTTCAATAACAAGCAAAAGTCATCCATAGTGACAGAATATAAGAAGTGGTTGCTGATGGTGGGGAAAGATTGGAAGGGGGCACAAGGGAATTTTCTGGGTTGAAAGAAATGTTTTCTATCTTGAGTTGGCTGTTGGTCATGCAAGTGCAAACATTTGTCATAAGTCATTGAACTATACACTTAAGATCTAATCACTTCACATGTAAAAATTTTCCCTCACTTATTAAAAAGTTGAAGTTTTAAAAGGTACATAAAATATATTCATAAACAAATTTCCCACCCCAAAATCTCTTGTGGTGGCTGTTAGTCTTAGAAAACAGAAAGCACTCTAGGATATGTGCCCATGTTCAACCTGTTCTAAAATATATTTTTAATAGAAAGGCTCTCTTTAGAACTCAGAATCTGATCTCATGTCTTCAAATGCAACAGTGTAGTTATACATTAAAGGTGAGAGGATTAAAAAATAGAACCTCCTAAATTTCCCTAGAAATAGACCTGCCCATGAGGCAGCAGCAACAAGAGCAGTGGCAGCTAGAGCTCAGGACTGATCTCGGTTCCCATCTTCCCTCAGCCTTGCTTTGAAGACAGAAGTGGGTCATTTGGTCTCCATGGCTTTCACAGAGGCCGCCAATTCAAGGGTTAGTCAGGTCACAGGCTTTCTGAGAAACGTCCTCCAAGAAACGCATTCAGATTGTCTGCTCCCTAACTGAATCTGATGGAATGTGATTGTAAACATGAGTATTTGAGGGGGAAGTGTGCCCCAAATTCACCCAGAAAATCATAACCATAATAATGTATTTTTGTTCTCTGACCCAACTGGCCCAGCTCCCCACTAATTAGGAATTGTGTGAAATCTTGATATAGAACTTAATGTAGGAAAGCCTATCCCCTGCCTTACTCCCCTGGCTACCAGCAAGTAGTAAACAAGTACTGTAGAAGAGGAATGGATTCCAGGCTGGCCAAAATGGGGGCAGGGATTGGTTGGAACGGCTGTAAGCTATAGCTTTCTCCATTCCCGCTATAAGGCACCAGAGAAAACACATCTTTATATTATCCAGCTTTCACCCTAGATTCCACAGAATCTTAAATGATAGCCATTTGTACAAATAGGATTCAAATGTACTCTGAATTTTTATTTTAATTATGAGCCAAGAAGTTGTGACAACAGACATATCAAGCCATCTTGGCAATATGGTCCAGTACCAGAGATCACTGCTCTCGATGCTTGTGAGAAAATTTGATTACTTTTCTCTCAGCTATGTCTCCAGTCGTGAAGATTTTGAAAGTTAACTAACATCTGAGCAGTTTTTTACCTGAATTGCACAATGTAAATTGATCTTATATAGCTACTTGGCCAGAGGGTGATTAGTTAACACATTAGAACAAGAAATCATTTGAAAAATGCTGGTACAGAGAATACCCATTTTTTATTTACACCTATTTTGTTACTTAGCCCATTTCTCATCCCAAAGCAAACTACCCAAACCTAGTGTCTGGCTTTTTAAAGAAGACCTCATGGAGATAATTCAGTGAAAGGGAATTCCCCTTCAAAAGCACGCGCATGTGCACACACACACACACACACACACGACTCTCCGTCATTTCTTCACGATCCTATAAAAGGGACAAAGGGGAAGACAAACATTTATGGAGAGGGAGATTTTTCTCATAATGGCCCCAATAAATATGTTTGTTGTAGAGAAATAAATGTGGAGGAAAGACATGCAAGCCTGATGTTGAAGAAAGGCTTGTTCGTGCTTAATACATTGGAGAAATTTTCAAGAGCTGTTCAACCATGTTAAAAAATATTACCCCTGTAATGCTGCCAAGGACAGGAAGACCTGTGGTGGTCAGCTGAGTAAGTGCTGGCCGTTCAAGTTAAAGTGCCTGGGGGCAGAAATAATTTACGTACCCAATTTTTCCAGCATGTCAACAACTGAAATTTCAAGGAGGAATACATGTATCATGGGCATATGGGCTACTTGTTTATATACACAAGTGTGCGCACACACATATACACATACACTGGAGAGTCCCTGAAATTTGCCCTTTTTTTTCCAGAGAGAAAAAAATGCAGAGGAAAATGTGTTGTCCACTTCCAATGACAAGAGCTCTACCATGTCTCCTATATCCCAGGATTATCCGTAGGCTATGAAAACCATGAAAAAAAAAAAAACAACAACAATTTAAGGACACAGGATACTTCCAGAAAATGGGGTTAAAGGCAGTGTGGTATGCTTTAGTCACAAATAATTAAAAGAAAAAACATATTTCTGTAAGCTACTTCACACTTTATCCTCCAAAGCAAATTACTGCAGTTACTAATACCAGAAGACTGCTATTATTCTTTCCTCCCAATGATCCTGTTCACCAGTAATAAGATAGTTAAAAATTCAAATTTCACAATGGAATTGGGTTGGCACAAAATCCCTCTCTGCCTGTGGCAAAATTTATTGCAACTCTGAAAGCTCTCTGCCAATCACAATTACAATCACGAAACTGAACTAGTATTGCAGGTCATATAACCAAGTCTTCAAGGAGAGGATGACAAGATGGATAGGAATTTAATGGATTTATGGTATTAGACAATGAAGAAAAATACCTGTCTGGACTAATCATAAACTTTTCTTTAGCTGCAATTAACCTCATGTTGAAATACTATGTGGAGGCTATGTAACTGATAGCACTTAAGGAGAGCAATGAATGTGTAATTGTCTGGAGGTTTTTGGAAAAAAAAAAAGAACTTGAGAAAATGGACATTTTCAGCAAATAACATAGCATTATGCTTATATATAGAATCTTCTTGAAAGAATATTTTAGAGCTTTAGCTTACAGTAATTACATGCAAGCATGGGCCCCAGCACCAAAGATAGTGGCCAAAATACATCTGCTGCACAAAATTTTTTGCTAAATACTTAACTGGACATGTAAATGATAAGAAAGGTATCATGTCTACTCAATTAACACAGTAACATTTGAAGCGAATATAGCAACAGAAAGAAACCGTAAATTAAAGGACAGGAATCAGCTCCTTGAGAGCAGTCATCTTACTTTTGTTGTCACAGTTGTTTTTTTCTGTTCCTCCCCGTTTTGCATCCAACACTTAACACAGTGCCTGGACAATAACAGGCACTCAAGTATTTGTGGAAAGTATATTCAACAAATAAAATAATTCCCAGTCACTGTATCTGGTAAAAGCAGTGTCTAGTCCCTGATCCAACATCTCAAACCATGTCATCTAACTTCAGTTAGAGTCCCTAGCAGGTAGTTAGTCCTATCCCAATCAGGAATTGTCTTCTACCAGAGTGGGAGGGAAATAATAGTTCAACCTGGTCAAAAGCATGCTTTTGCTGTTAGATTTACTTGATTTCCTTTATTATCCATGATATTTCTAGATTCTTAGCCATTGATTCTTTACCTCATTTTTGACTTCAGCTACTTGAGTGACCTTTCCACGCAGACAGTTTTAAAGGTATCATCTCTTACTCATCTTTGTGTCAGCCCTGGCCTCAGAGTTTTCTTTGACCTAGATATGCCCATGTCCTTTGACCTAGCTAAGCAAGCTGACTTACTTCCTCAGTGCATTCTCTCCACCACCCCCATCTCTTTCTTTCTCTGAATTTTGTTTTGATCCCTAATTATCTTTAGAATCCCAGACCATGGTGTAGCATTTCCTGTCTTGCACAACATAATAAAATTGGAGAATGAGTCTCTAGCAATATATACCTAAATATAGATAGATACATTCATTGGTTTCAGAAAATATTATTTGATGATCTTAATTTGGATACACGGAAATATTTATTGGTAGATTTGTGATTTTTCTAACTAAAAAATTTCAGTGTTCACTATAAGAATGAAACCCACAGAATACATAAAATCCACAGAATACAGAAGACAGCAAGTATGGAACGATTATTTAGTAAGTGTCAAATAATTGGAATTTTTGCAACACAGACTGGGTTTAAATTTACTAATAAATACTCCCAACAGCTATTTTTGAGTGTGTGTGTGTGTGTGTGTGTGTGTGTGCGCACGCGTGTAAGTTCTGTTTTAATTTGGAAAGTATTCTGCAATACATCATAGGGCGATCACATCATTCATTGTCCAAACTGAGACACTTCTGAGAGTAGAAGAGTGCATGATGAATAACTCTTGCAGGACAACAGGTGTAAACTGAGACTGTATGGTCATTCCCAATGAAATGACTGGGGCTCATTTTCACAAAACTGACAGACACCTACAGGGAAGCTGCATGGGAAACTTCACTTGAGAACCTCTGGTCAGCAGGTGCCCATCTTTAGCCAGATGGTGAGTAATCATTCTGGAAGAAATTCGGTTTTCAGTTTAGACTTCAGTAGTGTTTTGTGATCTGTTTCCTAAAGATCTGCCAAGTTCTGGGTTGAACACATGGACTCTCAGGAATTATCCATCTTGAGTGATTTGGTACAAAAATAAATTCCAGAAGTACCAGGGGAAATATTACAAGATTTCTATGAAACAGAAATGAAGAATAGAAGTCTATAAAACAAAAATGACAGGGCAGGGACATTAGAAATATTGGGAAAGTGTAGTATCTGGGTGGCTCTGTCGGTTGAAGCATCTATCTTCGACTCAGGTCATGATCTCAGGGTCCTGGGATCAAGCCCTGCATCAGGCTTTCTGCTCAGTGGTGAGTCTGTTTCTCCCTCTGCCTTCTCCTCTCCCTCTGTGATCTCTCTCGCTCTTTCTCTCAAATAAATAAATCTTAAAAAAATATTGGGAAAGGAAGCAAACATTATTAGAGGTAGTTGATGGCTATATGTATATATGTAGTGTATATATATATATAATGTAATTTACATGTATCATAGTAAATATGATATATTGATTACATTGGAAAATAAGTCCTAAAAGAACTCTTGTTACTGTTTTGATATGTAAGTTTTTGATTATTTCCAAAATCAGTAGTTGAAGTGAGGTCTGATTTATCTTGGGGTCCTTAAAAGAATTCACCATCTGCTCTGATGCATGTAAAATCCCCTAAGAACAGATCCTTTCCATGTGCCTTCTGTCCTGGGTACAGACAGTTTCATATCCTCATGGTATAAGGTACTGAGACAGGCAGAATTCTAAGATGGCCCCAACATTCCCCTTCCCTGGTCTACCTGCCCTACATAAACTCCTTCCGTAAGTGTAGCTGGGACCTGTGAATATGACAGGATAGTCCCTCCTTGATTGGGTAATGTTATATGACAAAGATAATGGGATAGTCAGTCTCATGCTTACCTTACTGAAAAAGCTGATTTTTTAAATAAAGCTTAGAATGAGGACCAAATAGGCTTGTTAGAACCTTCTGAATTGAATGAAGCCTCCCAGTCACAGACAGTGGCTAGAAAACCATAGGCTATGACACTGTTACAGTGGGAAGGAGCACAAAAGACACATTCTCTGGACACAACAGGTCCCAGAACATCAAGGGGCTTAAATGAGCATGCTCAGAACTCCTTTCAAATTCACTAACCAGATAGCTCTCTCATTGCCCCCCCACTCCCCCCCCCACCTTGGGGGTGTGGGGCAAGAAGCAGAAAGGTAACTCTAAGGGAGCTGCCTCTATATGGTATTATGAAGGAAGAGGAAAATAAGTTTTCCCTCAACAGAGAACTAGGGATATATATAGTCAATCACTTTCTGTTACTTTATCTTGACTCTAAATGGCTTAAATATGCCACTTCCTCATGAATTGAAAGAATGATGTGGGAATACATAAAGAACTCTCTCAATCAATAATAGGAAGGCAAACAACCTGATTTAAAAAGAAACAAGATTTGAACAGACACTTCACTGAAGGAGATGTATAGCCAGTAAGCTAATAAAATATGCTCACACCATTAGACATGAGAAACAATTGCCTTAGGACTAACTAAGGAAATGAAAAATTAAAACAATACAATATCAATACACACCTACTAGAGGGGCTAAAATTAAAAAGTCTGATAATACAAAGTGTTGACAAAGATGTGGAGCAAGTGGAACCCTCATATATTAGTAGTGGGAATGCAACATGGTACAGCCACTTTGCAAAAAAAGTTTGGCAGTTTCTCATAAAATTAAATCTATATTTAACTTATGGTTCAACAATTCCGTTCATAATACTTATCCGAGAGGAATGAAAATGTGTACTGTTCAAAAAGTTGTAGCACTTTCTTCATACTATCCAAAGGCTAAAAATAATCCAAATCATTCCCAACTGGTGAATACATAAACAAATTGTGGTATGTCCATACAATGCAATACTACTTAGCAGTAAGAAGGAATGAGCTACAAATACAAGCAACAATACGTTTGAATCTCAAAAGTATACTAAGTGAAAGAAGCCATTATAACAGATATATTTTTTTCACTTATAGAAAATTCTCAAATGGATAAAAACTATGGTTGTAGGAAGCAGGTCAGAAGTAGCCAAAAACTAGAGTGGGGGAGGGTTTCACTGAAAGGGAGAGGGAGGGAACATTCTGGGATGATGGAAATAGTCTATATCTTGATTCAGATGGCTGTTACATGATTATATGCATTTGTAAGACTACATAAGACTGACAATTAAAATGAGCGGATTTTATTTTACATAAAGATTGCAATTTCAGTCCTAAGATTATTTAACCTCTCAGGATCCCGGAGGGTGATAATCAGGGCTACTGCACATGGTTATATAAGTTGTGTGGTGAAAACTGTACCACTGAATGTGGAATGCCCATTTGAGAACCTCAATAATCCCAGCTATTCACTAGCTTGTTATCATTCCCTTTCCCTTTTTTCACCCAGGTAAGGGCAGAGTCCATCTTATACCTGAACTGGTAATTAAATTGCCTTCTAAAGCTTTAGTTAGGAAATCTTACCCACAGAAGTATAAGAACCCTCGACTAAGTACAAGGCTTTGCCACATTCAGTCGAATGGGGACTAAATAGATACTAACACATGTAATGGGCACATTGTGTTTGTCTACTTAACACCCTGTTATTTGGACACTATGCCTGCCCCATGCTATAATTATCCAGTGGACTCAAAAGAAATTATACAGGGCTGGTATTGCCTCTCCCCTACCCCAGGTCCCAAGGCTGGGCTCATAACCCAGAACCAGGAAGAGTATTTCATCCCCCTAGCTACAGTATTTGATTCATGGAAGGTCACATGACCCAAACAGGACATCAGGAGATACATTCCTCTGGATCTTAAAGTAAAAAGACCATGTAAAACTAAAGCTCTTAGTAGCTTTCTTTGTACTTCATAGAAAGAGCCTGCCTGGGAATGCAGCCAAAAGCTAATTGCAAAACCGAGAGATGAAAACAAACAGAGCCCTGACAGTACATTTTGGGCATTTGAATCCCACCATGCATGGACTTTTCAGGTACTAGAGCCAATAAATGCCTCGTGCTTAAGCTAGTCCGAGTTGAGTCTCTGTCACAAGCAACCAAAAGAGTGCCAACTATTACAAAACATAGAATATAGCAGAATTTATATGACAGAACAAAGACTAAAATGTAGAAACATTTACTCAAAAATAATAGGCAGATATATTGAATATTGAATTAGAGTCAAGACCCTCACCCTAAGTCTCAAATCACCACGGACTGACTTTGTAACCCTGAATCAAGGTCTTAGACTTTCTAGGAGCAGTTTTCTCTTATCTAAAGTGAGAGCACTGAACGAATCCACAGTGAACTCTAAATGGTGCAGGGACTTCATGACTGGCAGAGTTAGAGCCCTAAACCTCTTGGTGATAACCACTCTCTGCCAGACTTTCTGGTACTGTGTATGTTATCAGCTACTGATAAGCATGGAGACCTTATTTTCTAACTGGATGGAGAAGGTCTGGGTCTGTGTGTGATGAAAAAACTCACCGTGGTGGTAACAGTGAGACTCTGTGGGATTTCTCAGGCTTGTATGGGAGCACTCTTCAGGGTCTTCCAGAAATCACTGAAGTATATTTCTTCGGGAATGGGAAGGGGAAATATCTGTAGCCATAAGACCAGTGGCAGCTCAAGCTTTTGCTATAAGGTCATTCAAAATAAGTAAAATATGAAAATATGCTCAA
This sequence comes from Eumetopias jubatus, assembly GCF_037043125.1. Classification (NCBI taxonomy): domain Eukaryota; kingdom Metazoa; phylum Chordata; class Mammalia; order Carnivora; family Otariidae; genus Eumetopias; species Eumetopias jubatus. The sequence goes on from NW_028274818.1 coordinate 14,566,718, forward strand.
CTCTATTCATAATAAAAATGAGAGTGGAAATTATGTTGAGATAATGTTTTAATGTATTAATTATTGCATTTAAAAATCACTCTCAAACTCAGGGGCTTAAAATTACAACCATTTACTATGCCTCATGATACTGTGGGTTGACTAGGCTCGGTAGGGTGGTTTATCTGGAGGGCTGACTAGGCTGGAACATCCAGGAAGGCTAACTGACATGGTTGGTTCTTGCTGCCTAGTAGCTCCTCTAGGGCTCTTGACCAGCGGACTTTGGTTCTCCTCGTTATGGCTTGCACTCCTTATTGTCAAGGTTCCACACGAGTGAGCATTTCAAGCTTGAAAAAGCAAAAGCTGCAGATCTCTTAAGATCAGTCTCAGAAACTACACAGTATTGCTTCCAAGGCATTCTAGTGGTCAAAAAGTATTCACAGGGCCAGCCCAAACTCGAAGGCAGGGAATACAAACTCCGCCTCCTGATGTGGAAATGACAGGGACTTTGCAGCCAACTTTAACCCACCACAATTTGTATAGAAAACAATTTGGCAGTATCTATAAGAATATAAATGCATATGTACTTTGTCTCAGCACTTTATTCATTGTAATATTTTTTTGTCAGCTAAATGACCATCAGATCAGGGGCTCATTAAACTAGTTATGGTACATCCTTACAATGAAGTAACATATATCTATTAAAAACCCTGAGAATGTGCTTTATAATATTATATGAAAATATGCCTAAGATAAATTCCTTGTAAAATATACACAGTTTGGGGGGAAATATGAAAATATTTCTAAATACAGTGATAAGCAACAAAGAGCATATTGTTAAATTTATTAAGATTTCTGGGATCAAAGTGGTCAAAGAATTAAAAAGAATAGATCCAGGTCTGTCATGTCTTCTCTGCAATCCTTGAGGTCAGGTGGTTTTAGAATTCAGAATATTTTCGATTTAAAAAATGCATTATTGAACTTACACCCTTTGTACAGCCTGAAGCAGCACCCCTTAATCAAATATATTGATATTTTGGTGGTAAAATACTTGAAAATTCATGTCAAGTGAGGTAGTATAAGATTGTAAGTAGAGATTTTTTTTTCAGGACAGGTAAGGAATTGTAGACTTGCCAACCCACCTACACACCCATTTGCTTACAAAATATACATATAAGTGTAAATACATTTATTTATTTCTTTGCTTGAATATGGGAAAAAATATCTTTTGAAGGACATATGAAGAAAATAGTAACACTGATTGCTTTCTGGGAGGGAACTATGTGACCAGAGGACAGTTATAGGAAGGTAAATACCCTTTCAGAACTTCTGAATTTTATACAGTAAGATTGTATTCTTATTGAAAAAATAATTGAATAAAATTACATTTTTCCAAGTCCAAACACTGTGACACGGCAATTCCTCTTCTTTATATCTACTAGCAGAAAAATATAAATCCATGCACACAAGGAGACATGTATAAAGGTATTAGTGCAGCACTATGGTAATGGTGTAAACGTGGAAATCACCTAAATATGTACCCAGTGGATTGGTTTAATAAGTCATAGTATGGCTATATAATGGAATACTACACAAAATTTTAAACATTAAGACTTCTATATACTGACATGGAAAGCTCTCCAAGAGATACGGTTAAGTATTAAAAACTTAACGCTCATAAAAAGAACTATGAAATCAGTATAAAAACATTATTAAAAATACATAAATACATACATATATCTATATACATGCTATAATATAGCCCAGAAAAATATCTGGGAGTCCAGGGGAGATTCGGTCTCTGTGTGGTTGCTTTTATACAATGAAAATTTATTTTTTATTACCTGTAAAATTATGTATTATTGAAATGAATTGAAATGAAATTAAATGAAATGAAATGAAATGAAATGAAAAGTAAATGTTGACTTTTGTCTCAAGATGATGGACTAGACACGTCCAAAGAGTGGCTCTCTGTGTGCCTTCTCAGGGTCACTTTCGTCTTCTTCTAACAGACCTCATCCCACTTGACCAAAACATAAGAGAGTGACAAGAAAAGCTACAGCAAACGGGGATTATAAGAAGAATGTAGTTATAAGTAACAGGAAGGAAGATTCAAGAAGACGACTAAATAAAAACAAAGTGTTAGCCCCACTCCCACTACCAAGATGCCAGTTAATTTGCTAAAATGTGCCATAAAATAATTATTTTACAGAATGCAGTGTATGTGATTCAAATCAGTGAGGCATGGGCTTGTTAGCTGTCCTTCACATATTCTTGAAAAAAAATTAAAGCCCATTTTCAAATAAAAATGAGATTAATAATGTGCTATAAACTTTCATACAGAATCCATCCTGAGTTGAAACGGGTGTGAAAAAAAAAGGTACCCTATTCTACATTTCCAGGAGCCATAGAGTGAAGGTTTCTTTTCTTCATTAATTCATTGAAGACGGGTCTTGAACCTTCCATGTAAGATACGCAGATCCTGCAGAGCATGGTAGAAGAGATGGGCATTCAAAGAATTACAGCAAGCAAATGTCTAGAAATATGGCTGACTACTCATTTGGACTTAAGGGAGGCAGGGAAGGATGATTAAAAATTACTGCTAAGAATATTTTAACACCTAATACTTTGAGTCCTTACCAATGTCAGGTACTGGTAGAAGCTTTGTAGAAGCTCTGTAGAAGCGTTACATACATTTATTCTTCAATTTTTTTCAACATCCCTGTGATGTAGATATCATTGTTACCCTATTTTTCCAGTAAGGATTCTGATAGTTAAAAGACTTAAGTAATTCCTTCATGCTCGTGCAGCCAATCCAGTGGAGTCTGATTCCAGCCCACATTTTTCTAGCCCCCATGCCCTTACTTTTTTTAGGAGCCACACAACATCACTGGCCTCAGTAGGTAAGGCTTTAGCTTATTTTTGATGGATTGTGAGGCTCACACTAGGCCAGCTGGGGTAAGCATAAGAGATAGTAGTATTTTTAAAGACCAACAGGTGGTTTAACTTGGCTGGAACTCAGGGATTGTGAAGGAAAGTGTCATGACATGAGGCTAGACACATAGCCATGGGACGAACCGTAAATGGATTCTATACCAACAAAGGAATTTGCATTGCCATGTACACCACAGAAAGATACTGAAATGTGAAGGCAAGTCAGGATCACAGTTCTTACATGGGGTGCAAGGTATTCCAGAAGTTATCTGAAATAAAGAGATGAGTTAGGACGATGTTTAAAGAGTCCATTCAAGACCTAAAAGTGGCTCGAACCAATAACTGTGGAGAGAGGGTCAGTGTGAGAACCGTTTGGCCTCCCGAATTCATTTGTTGCCAACCTTCTGAGAGAAAAGTAATAGAATTGTGCTAAATAGAACTCACACGTCAGGCACCAAATGTACGGCTTTATTAACATTCACACTCCAACACTGTGGCTGCAGCCATTATGTTGCTGTTTCCTACCTGATTTTAATTCTTGGGCTGTTAACTCGGGTCCCTGAGCAACTCCTTTATTAACATAGGGCTGAGATAATGTTGATTTGAATTGTTAGGATTTCATAGCTCAGAAGATTCAAAGATATAGGGCAGAGTTAACGAATTTGTCAGTGACTTACCAAATGCAGTGGATGGTCATTACTAAATAGCATCTTGTTTGCTAATATGCAAGGCCTCTGTGTTTCATATTTCCCAGTGTCCCAGGGTAGAATCCTCAACAGGTCTTGAAGTGGGAAAAAGATAAAACTCAAGCAGGTTAATTTTGCTACTTGATTGTAGCATGGTAGAAGAGTTGGTACACGAGAAGATTGAAAATATTAGTTAGAGTGAGACTTGGGATTATTTATTTTTTCCAATTATCCAATCACCATGAAAAATCAAGAGCCAGTCACGCTGTCAAGAACACTTCTGTGAATAGAACACATCTCATGTAAATGAGCACTGTAGTGGATTATTTGGGGCTCCTTTTTCAAGTTGAAAGGTGTTGATATTTTAAATGTGTCCATTTTTAAATAGTATTGTAGCTACTACTTGTCACTATTCAGGCAAATATGTAAGAACTTAAACAAATTTCAAATATAAGGACAATTTTTTTCCCTAAGGAAAAAGATTGGTTATAAGTCTTTATGGTATCAGAGACGAGAATTTAAACATTTTTAAAGTTCTGAATGCTAATAACAATCAATACTAATCAAAAAGAATTGTTTTAAGTCCCCCTGTCCCAGAGGAGACAAGTTGTGCGAGGAATGATGGTGTAGGACCAGGAGCCAGGGCGCTGGCTTTCTCCTCCACACCCACCGTCATGGCGGCATATCACCCCATATCCCAGGCTTCTCTGTCTCCAGTTGCCGGGTGGAGGCACAAATGAGAAGACAAGTGAGAGGGAGGCCTATGCCAACCACTCGGTGAAGAGCGGAGATTTCAGTTAATCAACTGTTTCTGGTTTTTTGAGACCACAGTCACAAAGAAAGTGTTTAATTGAATGTTTCCACTAAATCAACAGACTTTGAGTTTCACCGAGTTGATTGAGTTGACCAGCACGTTTCCAGACTGTCCTCTTTTCTTAGACTAACCCCACATCCAGTCAAGCCCACACCCCCTGATGATTTTACCTTCCAAACATTACTGGTAACTGCCCTCTCCTTTTAACCCCCACATCAGTTCCCTGGTTTAGGGACATAGCATCTTTCAGCAAATGATGCAGTAGCTTCTTAATTGACCTCTCTGCCTCCATGTTTGCCCTGTTGAGATCCCTCCCCTAACGGTAGCTGGGGTCATTTTCCTACAACTCAATCTGACCTTTCTGTGGCTCCCCATTTCCCATGGGATAAAGTCCATGTTCCTTAGCCCAACTTGCAAGAATTTTCATGAATGGACTCCCCTTCTGTCTTTGATTTTTGCTCCTCCTACTACCCACATTGTATTTCACGCCCCGGTAATAGCAAACCTCTTGAAGTTCCCTGTATACGCCAAGCTATTTCATCCCTCTAAGATTCTCCTTGGCACGGGACGTCCTTCCCACCTGTCTTTACCCAGGCCACAACCTTAATTACTTAAGGATTCACTAGTCATCATCTCCCCCTAGAATCCTTCCTTAAACATTTCATTTGAATTGAGCCTCCACCTCTATTTTCATAGCCCTCCGTGCTCTGTGATTCCCAATGAACTTCTTTCTATACTAACATGGCGTTCTCCCACAAAACTACAGGTTCTTGAATAGCATGGATGAGATTTTGATCATCTGTGTCTCCAAAACCCAAGACAATGGATGGTTCAAGGCCACCTTCAATAATGACCCCTGCTCTGATTCTCCTTCACTCTTCTATCCTCATTGTTTTATTTCTTCTGTAGAAATTTAAAGCTGGAATTAGAGAACATTTGGTCCTATTCTCTTCTCTTCCACCCCATTTACAGAAGGGAACATTTCGATCAGAGTTACATTCCCAAGATCATACAACCAAATAGTGGCAGAGTCAGAAATAGAACCCAGTTCTCTGGAGAACAAGAGCTACACTAAATGAAATAAAAGTTATGGTAAAGTTCTTAGCTGAATGCCGAGCACATAGTAGCCACCTTGTAAAGGATGGTCCATTTCTTTTCTTGGTCCAGTTGTCTTTCCATGATACGCTACTGCCTTTCTCTTGGAGAAACTCTTCCAATTTTCTTTTTATTCCTCAGTCTCTTGGGTAGATACAGCTGTAGAGATCAGAGCTCTGAAAGTATCTGAGAGGAACGGTATTTTATAAATCTAACGTTGCCGACTGCTTAAGGTATGCATTAAAAATGTTAACTCACCAGGACCAGAAACACCCCAATGACGGTGCAGAGTTTTCCTGTTACATTTAATTAAAAGATCATTTTTATGACAACATCATATTAAGGGTGATAAAAGGATCTTAAATTGCTTCATGAGGTCACCAAGAAAGTTCCAATGCCCCATTAGTTTTCATTGTCCATTCCCCAGATATCAACACTCACTTTTATCACAAAGTACATAAAACATATGACCTTTCTGGTTGCAGTACACAAATGTTCCCCAAAATCATATGGAGCCTCTTTCACATCCTAAACTTATTACTGCCAAGGGCAGATGGAAGACGTGGCTAATATTTTACATGCTATAAAAAGATGAAGTTCTGGAAAATTGCAGATGTATGTGATTCGATCTAGGAAGCTTAACATGGCATTCTGTAAATACCTCAACTCCGACCTCTTATTTCTGATTGTAGAATTACAACCTAAAACATACAGTGGAAAACTGTAAATAAGCAACAATACTGAGAAATAAGAATGATAACTGTATAACCAAAGCATGTGAACTTGTTATTTAGAATGGAAATCATTTTAATTTTGTTATTTTATTTTACTCTTTATTCATGGAAATACAGATATTATTCTGCAAAGATGCATTTTAGCATGGCCATTAAGAAATGGTTTTTTACAATGTCAAAGGCTAAACTATTAACCATGATGTGGTGAAGAACCCATCCATTTCCACAGAAGTGACTGAACCTTCTGTGTCTTTGTTACTTTGGTTTGGACATGCCTGCTTAATATTCAAAAAAACCATAGTGCAAAGGAATTTCTAGAAGTCAGGTTCTCCGAAGTGGCTTTACAAAGGACTAATTTCTAAAGCCTTATCAAATGATTTTATTAAGACCTTCACTGAAAACCTTGATTTCTTTTTTTTTATCACCTGGTTTGCTCCTCTTTCCAAAGGAAATGACCAGCCAAAACTGTCTGTATGCAACAAAAAGATAAAAATTTCAATTAGGCTCAGTACTGTCATAAGCAGACCACATGAGAAGGCTTGAGATAATCCACATTACATATTGATGTCTATCAGTGCTGAGACCACAGCCGTGTTTCATTCCAGGCCCCTTTTGTAGGTTTGGCAGCCACGGCACCCAATAAAGGCCTAATCATATTAATTTATGCCCCTATCAATTATACATTCAGATTCCCCAGATAGCTTGTCAGTTTTTATTCACTATTTTCCGAAAAACGCGCCTATCACAGTTACTGTGCAAATAGTCGGACTGTCAAAAAAAGAGATTTAAAGAATATTGCTTAAAAGAGGTGGGCTTCCTTAATTTATAAATGTTGTATTATATGTCATACATGTGCTAGTTTTAAAATCAGGTACAGTGTGAAGATCGATGTCACATGAAGGACTTTCAGGAACGGTGGGGGGGATACCTTCTCAATCTTTGGTCTATCCTGGTAAATGGTCTCAGATATTTTTATTTGAAGTAATCATTTATTTTTGTCCCTCAAACAAGAAGCATCAATTACATAAGACTTTAGAGGCACAATCCTCACATTCTTTATTACTATGTGGTCGAAGGTCTTATGAAAGTGGTTCTCAAAGTGTCTGGGTTCTGTCTTCGGAGATGGTATCTGGAGCCTGTGACTGGGCAGGGATAGGACTCCTCAACAAGGGATGAGAATCCCTCTCTACAGGCAGGGGGGGAAGACAGTATCAGGATGCCAGGAAGGGATCCCATGGGGGTGGAGGGGTATACTTCTGCATTAATGAGCAATTCGAATCATAAATTTCTGGGAGTCAGGCAGTGAGTTAACCAGAGCAGATGGTGGGGAAGCAAATCAAGTCTATCTCTGTGATCCTATGCTTCTCCTTTTTTTGTCTCCATCCCCTAAATCAGCTGCCCACTTATGTCCATGCTCATAGGCTTTGCTAGTTGACAATCAGTTCTTGATGACATAATTCTTAGTGGGCTCAAAGCTGAGCCTTTCCAAGAAGAGGTGCAAAATTGGATCTCTAGGTAGGTGACCTGAGTGGTTCCCTAACCACTATACAGATGGATAGGGAGGTTGGATTTGTTTAGAACATGTTGGGCAGGGGAAAGTCCTTCGTTCACTGAACAAAAACATATAGATATCTATAAGAGATGCAGGTTGATTCATGGAGCTTAGATTCTATGGGGAGAGTGGTAAACCAACAAATAAAGATATATTACAAATAGTGTTAAGTGCTATGAAGACAAATGTAGGATATCATGAGAAAGCAACTGAGGGACCTCATTTGGATGGGAAGATCCAGGAAGGCTTCTCTGAGGAAGGGACATTGAAGCTGAGGGTTGAGTAGGAGTCAGCAAAGGGAGGAAGAGCACTTTGAAAACTCATGTTATCTCTACTTCCTTCCTAACTCCACAGAAATGATGATAAGAAATTTAAAACTATAAACCAATAAGGACAAAAAAAATGGCAGAAGAAACCACAACAGCCATATTAAGAAGATATTAGAAGTTGGAAAATTTGGTCTTAGTTTGGGTTCCCCTGAAAACAGAGGATGAGAAAGGCCTTCTATGGGAAGTGAACGGAGACAGCAAAAATGATGGGGTGGGGAATGTGAGATGGAAAAGGGGGACTCATAAGCTAGTTACTGCTGTGCATAACTGGAGTCTCAGGTCTTTTGGGAGCTTGCTGAGGAACCATGTAGAATTGGCTCAGAGCAGCGAGAACACTTATTCATGACTCCCTCCCCAACCATGAAGGGCTGCCTCCAAGACTGTTAAGACTATCCCATTTCTGGGCTGCTTCCAGACAAGGGGTTCAGACAGCCCCTGGGCAGCGAAGCCCAGAAAGGCTGAGGCCATGCTTCATGTGGGACACAGACAATGTGCATGGGACTGTCCACCACTGCCCTGAAATCATCTGGACCGAAGATTTGTGGCCCACATTGACCCCCAAGTGGCCACTAAAGGCAGAGAACAAACAGAGGAAACTGGACTCTCACTGCCTTCAGAAAAAACACCCGCAAGAATGAAGCTGGCTCTCATCACAAACCCCATGACCCATGAAGGCTGGGGTGCAAGATGGGGTTAACAACAGAATTACTTGAGTGTCTGCATAAAGGGTGTTTAACACTGGACCCCTGCCGCAGCCACAGTGACCAAGCAGCGTCTCCTCCCCCACCACAAGAGCAGAGGCTGTTTCCTAGGGACGCCGTGGGGGCCAACAATTAAAACAACCAACTAGTGGCCATAATTGCTCTCACACCCTGGTTATCTCCCTTTTCTACTGTAGTCCCCGTCCCCATTTCTCTGAGTAGCTGTAGTCTTTCTCTACTTTTCTTCCCCTCTTTCTTATTTTGTTTCTGTGGTTCTGCTAGTTTTTTTTTTTTTCTATCATAGAGACTTTATTTTACCTACTGCAAATCACAATAAACTAACAACTGTCAATGATGAAGCTGATTGGGTAAAATACAAGCCAAATACATCAAAATTAAATATGAACAGAATAACGGATACGTTTAATAAATTAAAATTTTAAATCAAAACTGTCTCAAAAAATTTTAATCTTAAGTCTTGACTTATAGTGGTTCCATCACAAGGCGCCCTCCTGTCACCCCCAGCTGCCCACAGCACAGGCAGGGCAGCCCAGCACAGGGTCCTCTAGCTTTGTTGTGTTTTTTAAATTTTTAATTTAAATTCAATTTAATTAACATGTACTGTATTATTCGTTTCAGAGGTAGAGTTTAGTGACTCATCAGTTACACTCAACACCCAGTGCTCATTACAAGTGCCCTCTTTGATGCCCATCACCCACTTACCCCCTCCCCTCACTCACCTCCCCTCCAGCAACCCTCAGTTTGTTTCCTAGAGTTTAAGAGCCTCTTAATTTGCTTCTGTCTCTTTTCATCTTCTTTTATTTTTCCTTCCCTTCCCATATGTTCATCTGTTTTGCTTCTTAAATTCCACATATGAGTGAAATCCTACGGTATTTGTCTTTCTCTGACTGACTTATTTTGCTCAGCATAATACCCTCTAGTTCCATCCATGTCATTGCAAATGGCAAGCTTTCATTCTTTTTGATGGCTGAGTAATATTTCATTGTGTGTGTGTGTATATAATTGTGTATGGTATATATATATATGTGTGTGTGTGTGTATATATATATGTATATATATATATACCACATCTTCTTTATCCATTTATTTGTTGATGGATATCTGGGCTCTTTCCATATTTTGGCTATTGTGGACATTGCTGCTATAAACATTGGGGTGCCTCTGTTCCTTTGAATTACTATGTTTGTATCCTTTGGATAAATACCTAGTAATGCAATTGCTGGGTCATAGGGTATCTCTTTTTTTAACTTTTTGAGGAAACTCCATAATGTTTTCCAGAGTAGCTGCACCAGTTTGCATTCCCACCAATAGTGGAATCCATCAAAATCCTAGAGGAGAGCACAGGCAATAACCCCTTTGACCTAGGCTGCAGCAACTTCTTGCTAGACATGTCTCCAAAGGCAAGAGTAACAAAAGCGAAAATGAACCACTGGAACTTAAATCAAGATAAAAAGCTTTTGCCCAGCAAAAGAAACAGTCAACAAAACTGAAAGGCAACCTACAGAATGGGAGAAAATATTTGAAAATGTCTTATCAGATAAAGGGCTAGTATCCAAAATCTATAAAAAACTTATCAAACTCAACACCCAAAAAAACAAAAAATCTGGTCCTTCAGTTTTTAATAAGGGTCCAACTCTACATGCTATGAATCCCAAAGGAACACTTGTGTGTGTATGTCACCAGGAGCTACTGAGAAATATGAATGTTTCTGAAGTTCTACTCTCATCCCAGGGAAGGGGAAGTCTGCTTCCTTGCTCCTCAGCAAGACACCTATTTCCATGGCTTTCTTCATGATAGATAATCCTCAGAGGATGCTGTGTCAAGCTTCTCCCCACCCTCCTCTATCCATCCCACCCTGCCTGGCTCCAGGCCTGAAAGTGCTGTGGATTACTTCCACAAATATATCCTTAAACGGAACTAGTCATATGGCCCACAGAGGTGCAAAGGAAGCTGGGAAATGAAGTCTTTCTGTGCCCAAAAGGAAAACAAAAATAGCAAGTAAACATGTTGCCTGTCTCTACACAGTGACCCTGCTCAATGGCCAACTTCAGTACTCTAGAATCCCAGGAATGTTATTCTGCTGCCCCTTTACCCTCAGCCCATACAATCTGCACTCATCTCTATCTGCACACTGACTTTTGGGGACCAGATTTAAGATATCCAGTGCAGTACCTGGGATGTTCTCTGCCTACTGCCAAGAGAAAGAATTTTCCCTGGGGTATATGAAAGGACGTGGATGAATGCTGGTGTAGAACAGAGGAGTCAAGACATGTTTCATTTAAGAAAAGTGAATGGCACTGGAGCAAACAAATGAGTCTAATGTAAGAATGAGTCGCTGTGAATATCCCCTGGAAAGCAGAGCCACTAAAACCAGTTGATCCAGAAAAGATGGACTCAATGAGGAGAAAGAAGATGGATAAAAGAAGAAAAAGGAGATGTCTTAGTTAGCTTGGGCGGCTATAACAAATACCATAGACTAGGTGCTTAACAGAAATTTATTTATCGTCTATGTGTTATGATAATTCTTCCCATCTTCCTTGTTGCTCATCCCTCTTTACAGTGCACTGTTGCAGTGGTCTCGTAAAGAGGTGGATGTGTCTGTGTCTAGAATCGTGGCTTGCTTTCGCCAATGGGACATTAGGAAACATGACATAAACACAGGCTAGAAAAGTGCTAGCACGTTGAGGCTTGCTCCCTCCTGCTGCTCTTTGGAACTTTGAGTCCACATGGGACGAAGTCTGGGCTAGACTGCTGGAATGGGAGAGACCACATTTGAGGAGAAAGGCGCTATCCCAGTTAAATCCTCTACTCCTTGACCAACCAGGCAACGGCAACACCCATGAGTAAGGCCTCTCCCTAAACCATTCAGCCCCAGCTGAGCTCTTTAGACCAGTAGGGCCATTTGGCCAACCCACAGAAGCAAGAATAAAAATAAGTTTGTGCTGCTTTAAACCACTAAATTTTGGGGTGGTTTGAAATACAACAAAAGCTAACTAATTCACTGTGATAGGAGTCCTCTGGAGGATATTAAACAAAGTTGCCTGGTCTGATTTGCATGTATATATATATATATATATATATTTTTTTTTTTTTTTTAAAGTCACTGCAGCGGCAGTGTGGAGGGTGGGCACAGGGAGAGCAGTTAGAAAGTTAACGAAGTCCAAGTGAGAGATGAAGGGGGCTTGGGCAAGTCTGAAAATATTAGCAATAACAATTGCTGTGATCTCATCCAGTTTTATGGTTCTATGTCGTTTATTTGCTGATGACTCCAAATATACATGTGCAGTCTGGACCTCATCTATGATTCCTGACTCATACATCCATGCATGCTTTCTGGCTACCTACATTCTGATGTCTACTTGGCATTCCAGTTGAACAAAATCCATGATTCCACCTGCCAAAGAGACGTCAAACCTGCTCCTCCCATAGTCTTCCTTTTCTCAATAATTGACCATCCCAGACTTCTAGTTGCTCTGGTGAAATACCTTAGAGTTATCCTTAACACTTTTCTCTCCCATTCCACATCCATTCCAGCAGCAGGTCCTGTTGGCTTGACCATCACGATATGTACCATGGACCCAATATATACGCTGATCCAAGCCATCATCCTCTCCCATTGCTCTTTCCTCCTAATGCATCTCTCTGCTTTTTTCCCCCATTGCCAGCTGGATTCGTTTTCTATTGCTGAATAACAAATTACTACACAGGTAGTAGCTGAAAACAATACCAATTTATTATTTATGATATTTGTCTATTACTTATTATGAAAACAACAAATTATTTTCTCCCAGTCTGTGGGTCAGGAGTCCAGGTACAGGGTCTCCTGCTCAGGGTTTTATCAGGCTGAAATCAGGGTGCCAACAATCTCTTCTGAGGTTCCTTCAGGCTCACAGCTTGTTGGCAGCATTTCGTTCTGTGTGGTTATATCACTGAGACCCTTGCTTCCTGTGAGCTGTTGGCCAGGAATCACACCAACTTCTAGATGCTGCCTTTCCCTCCTCACCATAGGGCCCTTCTGGACGCTTCACAATGTGGCTCTTTGTTTACGTCCATGCTAGCAGGCTTATACCGGCCGCCACTTCTTTTCTTTTTAAGGGTCTACCTGATTAGCTCAGGCCTGAGCAGCATAATCTCCCTGTGATCAGCGCAGAGTCAATTGATCAGTAGCAAAATCACAGGAGGGATACCCCATCATTTTCACAGTTTTCACCCACACTCAATGAGTGAGATTTATATAGCATATGTACCAAAGTGGGCAGGATTCTCGGGGCCCATCTAGAATGCTGTCTACCACAGCAACTTTAACTTTGGTCCCCCCGAGTAGCAAATAGAATAATCCTGCTTAAAAAAAAAGTCAAGTCATGTCAGTCCTCTGCTGACCACACTCCATTGTCATCCCATCTCAGTGAAAGGATAAATCCAGTTTCATCTGGGTCTGCAAGGTCCTACATGGTCTTCTCCACTGCTTCTCTGACCTTATCTCCTCTCACTCACCTCCTTGCTCAAGTCATTCCAGATGTCTCGGCTCCTTGCAGGTCCTTAAACACCCCAAGCATGCTCCCATCTCAGGATCATTACACTTGCTCTCGCCTCTCCCTGGAACACATTCTCTTCAGATATTTGCACATCTCATTGACTCATGAGTTAAAAGATTCTACCTATCTGATTAAAAAGGCATTCAATAATTCTATGTATTCTACAATGATTCTGTGTATCCAGAAGGAAAGATCAGTGACTCCATTCTGTAGTAAACACAGCTGTTATGTATATTTGCTCATTTCTATCACCACCTCCCAGACCCCATTAGAATGTAGGTTCCCCAAGGCCAGGATCTCTGCTCTGCTCTGTTCCCTGTTATATCCCCAGAAACTATTAATAGTGCGCATCACATAATAGCCGTTCTGTAGCATTTCTGAACAAATGACTAAGAGCAGCTAATATTTTTTTTAGTGTTTACTAACCACCAGGGATTGTTAAAAGTGTGCGTACTTTGGGGCACCTGGCTGGCTCAGTTGGGAGAGCATGCGACTCTTGATTTCAGGGTCATGAGTTCGAGCCCAAAGTCAGGTATAGAGATTGCTTAGACAAACAAACAAAAAAACTTAAAAAAAAAAAGTGCTCTTACTTTAACTTGATTAATTTCACAACAACTCCACAAGGTATGTGCCATTTTGTCCCTATGTGACAAATGACAGAATGGAGGTATAGAAACCCCTAAGCAAATGAACTAATGTCTCATATTTAGCTAGAATGAGATGCAGGGTTCGCACCCAGCCTGCAAGCTCCGAACATCTGCTCCATACTGTCTCCCAGAGAAAGAACACGCATTCAAGCTCAGGATGTGGTTGTAGGTGAAATCAACTGAATTACAAACAAATTTAATGAGAAAAGTAAAAGAAATAGGGAAATCAGCGAGTTCCTCAATATTTGTCTTGAGTGATTTGGCAAATTGTGGGTGTTAAAATGAAAAATTTGAAGTTTCTCTAATCTTCTGAGATTTGGAGGGAATTGTTTTAAGCAGGTTAGTTTTGAAAAATGTATTAACCATCCATGAAATTATACAGTAGATGTCTGAATACCTAAGACTGGATTTCTGATGACCTGGAGATATAGATTTGGAAAATCGTCATCATAAATTTGGTATTTAAAGCCATGAGACCAGATGAACTCACCTAGAGAAGCTATGGAGATTAAAATGGGAAGGAGACGCAGGGCAAAGCCCCGGATGGATCTTAAGGGCATTGTTATTGTGTGTGTGTGTGGGGGGGAAGTCAATCATGAAACATACCATATTGCATAATCCCATTTATGTCATACTCTCCAAGTGACAAAATTATAGAGAACAGATCAAAAGTTGCCAGAGGTTAGTCTTCTTGTGGGGTGGGTAGGATGGGTTAGTGAGGTGTGACTATAAAGTAATAAAGCGTGAGGAAGTTTCTTTGTGGTGATGGAACATTTCTGTGTTCTGATTGCAATGATAGCTGCACAAAATTGTACATGGGATAACCTTTCTTAGAACTATCAACAAACAAACAAACAAACAAACAAGTGCTTGTAAAAACTGGTGAATCCCAAATAAGAGTAAGCTGTGTAGTTAATAGTATTATAGCAAAGTCAATTTCCAATTTTCAACAAATGCACTCTCTTATGTGAGATGTTATCAGTTGGGGGAGCTTGGGTGAAGGGCACGCAGGAACTCCATGTACCATTTTGGTAACTTGCTGTGAGTCTGAAACTTTTTCTTTTTTTTTTTTTTTGAAACTTTTTCAAGTTAAGAGTATGAAACAGTATAAAAGAGATTCTCTCTGTAAAAATGATATTTGTACATTTATTTAGATTTCCTGAAATGTTTTTCAATACAATTTGATAATTTTGATTAAAAATAGCCCCTCCCCAAAAGAAATAGATTCTAACTAAATTCCTTTTGCTCCTGGACAGAAATATTTCATTTTTTTTAAAGAATTTTTATTTATTTGGAGAGAAAGAGAGAGCATGAGCAGGGGGTGGGAGAGGGAGAAGCAGACTCCCCGATAAGCAGGGAGTCCCACGCGGGGCTCGATCCCAGGACCCCGGGATCATAACCTGAGCCGAAGACAGACGCTTAACCGACTGAGTCACCCAGGGGCTCCTGGACAGAAATATTTTAATGAAAGAGACAGACTGCATTGAAGAATAACTTATAATACTGGCCTCCATTTAATTCATTCAGTTATTCAATTAAACTTGAGGACCCATGATGTGCTGGGCAATAAGCTAGACAGAGGGAGAAGCACACGTTCAATAAATGGTGTACAGTCCTGGCCTCGAGGAGATCTCATTCCAGCATGGGACAAGCAACTCAACTCAGAACTACAATGCAATATTTTCCAGGGGATTTAGAGTTCTCATTGTGATTACCTTATTGTGGTAGATAGGGCGAGGAAAGCAAAGCACCCTAAAAAAAATCTTACTCTTTTTAAAAAAGGTGGAGACATTAACCTTGTATTAGTCTTCAAGGTCTAAGGACAAGATTATTTTGGTTTCCAATTTTACCAGACTTCAGCTCCTAATACTATTAAGTCATTTCCTAAGCAAGAAAAATGACTTGGGTCAATAATAATTAGGCGATGCTTCTACCGCTCGGACCTTAGAAGTAAATAAGCCCATGGAAAGCCTGCCCCGTTTTGATGTACCTTAGTTAAGTTGCAATAGGGCAGGAAGAGATCCCTGCTTATGATGATAGGAGACACAAGAAGGATAAAAGGACTGAGTCCTGATTCCACGGAGCTGCTGCTGGGCTTTGTTTGTTCTTTTTATTGAGACTCAGGTCAACCCCTTCAGTTTTCTCTTAATAGAAGCATTAGCAGGGATCCAGCAGAGACAAGCTGTGATTCAAAAGGGAAAACCCTAGACAGCGAGAATGACCTGCCTTGGCACCAGGGGTGCCTGAAGGTGAGTATCACTTCCTCTTTGTCCACTATACTCAGTGAATTGTCCCCTTTTCCTTTAAAAAAAAAAATGGTTGTAATTTGACAAGGAGCAACTTATTTACATGGTCCCAAAGAATCTAAATCTAAAATACCCTGGGTTGCTTGGAGTCCATTCAACAAAGTGGCAATAATAAAGGTACGCACAGAGACTGAAAATGCAGAGGAGAGGCTTCCAACTCCGGAGGTGGGTAATACATTGCTTCCCAGGACTGGTGATCCTTGAACTAAGTCTTAGAGGATGAGGAGGAGTTAGGCAGTCAATGGAGGGTCTTCTGGGCAGTAGCAGTGTTCACAAATGGAGGAAGATTCTGTATCTCTTTTTGCCCCTAAGTTATATTCTCTGTCCTCCCTTCTCTGTGTCTGGGAGGTTGATGTCTTTGGATTGCATCACTTGGACTCCCTTGCTCACTGTCTTCCACCAGTTTGACCAATGGAAGATACTAGCAGGAGATGCCAGGGTGGGCAGAGAGGGTACTATTCCCACTGTGGTTTCAACAGTGCCTGTGGAGAGCTACTGCTCCAATTACCTGACCCCCTTCCTAGTTCTAGCATTCTCCACGCTTTACTATCTCCACTTACCCCTCTTGCCTCTTCAGTCCCAGAGTAGTAATGGCTTCCTGCTTTTGCTAGTTTCTGGGTGCCTCACTGGCTTCATGAGTTCCCCAACTGCCCACTTTTCTGAAAATAATTCCTCATTAAATTACTCTGAGTTAAATTCTCTTAACTGTGCTACGTGTTTCCGGCTGGGACTCTGCCTAACCCACAAGGTGTAGCTGAAGCAGAAAGCGTGTGGAGGACTGGTGGGTGAGGAGACTTACCTGGAGCAGGGACTAGACCGGAAGAGGCCAGCTTTGGCTTTTATCCTGAGGAGGAGAGACCTCTGCAGCTGCACAGACCTCAGTTCTGCGACCTTGGTAAGTGACTTAATCTGCCTGAGTGTTTCCTCATTTATGAAAAGAGATTAACCTCACAGGGTTAACGTGAGGAATAGATGGGGATAAGCAAGTTCATCTGAAAGCCCAATTCCAGCACCATCTCCTTCAGGAAGCTTCTCTGTCTGTATCATTCCCTAGTGACCTCTCCCTTCTCTGAATGTCTGTTGTGTGTACAGTCGTAACGCATAGTTTATATCTCATCATTTGTAACGATTTCATATTTCTATATGTATATTTGCTTGCTGTGATTCTCCAACAAGATTTCGAACTGTTTCCTGGAAAGGGCCGTATTTTACATGTCTCTGACTTTCCCTGTGTTGGGCACAGTGAAACTAATATACCAGTCGATTGGTGAGTGGAGAGAAATGATTTTGGGTGTCATAGTAGTTAAGGGCACATTCCTAATTCTCTTCCATTGTTCCTGACCTCTCTACCTCTGCTTTAATACTGTAAAAGTAAAAGAAGTGAAAATTCTTTCCTTCTTTCCTTCTAGTATACTTTTTACCACCTACTTTATATAAATAGCTAGGGATATTTTAGATCTATTTCATTAACTATAATCATCGAGGAAAGGGGAAATTGGAACGTATGTACATTTCCAAAAATAAGCTATATTCACGTTCCAAAAACAACATGGCAGAAATGATCAAGAGACAGTTACTTCAGAAGTGGACATAGCAGGGTCCCCTCTGTAGCTGTATAAAATTGCTATTTCCTTTGCTAAAGTTGTTTTGATAATTGCGTTTTTTTTTCCTCCATCCTCTGTAGTACTAGGTCTTTCCATTTAACAAATTTTTCCTTAAAGATAAATGAGAAGCATAAAATAAGTAGAACTAGGACTAACATTACCATAATACTTGATAATTTTCTCACATTGTCTCATTAATGCTCAGGGTGCCTGTGAGGTCACTAATTATGATGATTATCACTTTTGGCCAAATTAAAATACCAAGGAACAGAGAGGTTAACTGAGTTCCCCACTTCCTACACACAAAGTTATTGTCGAAGCTTGTAAATGTAACTCATTCTAAGAGTCAGCCTGATTTTCATGGTTTCTTCTCAATGCCCCTCTAAATGCCTTCTCTACTAAAGAGGAGAAATAAGAAGAGATCCTTAACCAGAGAAAACTAGAGTTGGTGTTTCTTTAGGTCTGGAGGATGTCTACTTCTTTGTGATGCTCAGGAAACAACCCAAGACAGGCCTGGACATGGTCTGCAATGGAACTGGTCAGTCGCATGGACCTTGTGTCAGGACAGTGTGATTCCAACAGGCCTGCACGTTCCTGTGCTTCTATCCAGGCACTCTCAAAAAGTCAGGTTTTCCACCGATCATGTAACCCTGGCTCCAGGAATGAGGTAGGAAAGAAGCTTCTGAGCTTTCCTCACTTCTATGCTGAGAATGGGGCAGCTATTCCCCAGGACAAACAACACCCAGGAAAGCATGCCACAGGGCATTTATTTTTCCCCTATTTATCAGTGACAAAGCCATGAGCCCAGCGCCCATTATTGACTCTGCCTACAGGAGCCTGGCAGGTTGTGTATCTGAGGAAGGAGAGCAGAGTGGATAGACATGCCTTCTGCCTTCCTGGGATGAGCGGTCAGGCCTTCTTTTAAAAGAAGCCAGACATCTAGATTGATGTGGTAGTATGATTTATAAAATCATGTAAATTTTGTTAAAAATAGGGCGCCTGGGTGGCTCAGTTGGTTAAGCGACTGCCTTCGGCTCAGGTCATGATCCTGGAGTCCCGGGATCGAGTCCCACATGGGGCTCCCTGCTCAGCAGGGAGTCTGCTTCTCCCTCTGACTCTCCTCCCTCTCATGCTCTCTGTCTCTCATTCTCTCTCTCTCAAATAAATAAATAAAATCTTTAAAAAAAATTTTTGTTAAAAATATTATACAAAGCAAACATTCCATTAGTAACCAGTTCATGGCCCCTTTGATAAGCAGAGATGCTATTTGATTGATGGGCACGGTACTTGTCTTAGTTTGGGGCACCCGAAGCAAACCCCGAGACAAGGTCATGGGGGAAGGCGGTTTATTTGGAAAGTGATCCTGGGAAACACATGTGAATAAGAGAAGACAAAAATGTCAACAGAGGGTATATTAAAAGATAAGTTGCCTCCGTGGACAGTTGGGGTTCAAACTCCATGGGACCCACTGAGAAGCCTTGAGGAACCCACGTGAGCTTCAGAAGTGGAGTGGTTGGGGGATGTGCCCGTGGACTCCCATCCCTCCCTGGCGGACAGTTGCCCCTAGGAGCAGCAACCTCATGTGTACACTTTCAGACTGCTCACACTTACAAGGCGGCAAGCTCCACGGGACCAGAGCAAACCTCAGGCAGAGGCGAGAGATGCAGGTCAGGTGGGAAACTGCTACACTCCAGGCACGGTCTTGCACCTGTGGGTAAACTCAGGCGAGGCCAAGCCAGTTGGAGCCAGGCTTTGACAGCATGGGCTGCACCTTCCTTCTTAGAAAGATACAGGCCTGAAGGGTAAACATCCTAGGGGAAGCCATTGGATAACAGGATAACAGGACGCTATTAGGGCCATTGCTTCTCTATGCGTGGCTCTAGCTAGCAGACAGAAGGGAGATGATATGAATATTCTGGCGCTGGTTAGAACTGGAAAGAAGAACGCAGGAGGATAAGGAAAGGTGCTGAGGAAGCAGCATTTTCTTCACGTTTCTCAGACCAGGGATTCCTACAGTAATGGAGTTAGACGGGTATGCTGGCCAGCCTGTTCCGAGAAGCTAGAAGTTGTGTTCCGACATGGGGATGTGACTTTGTGGAGTAGAGAAAAAAGTTGACTGACTTCTCAAAGATGATCAGTTTCAGAGATAGACACAAAGGGCCCTGGGAGGTCATGAATTCAGGTCAGTAAGCCTTTACCGAATGTAGTTCACTAAGCATTAACCCACTTCTCTGCTTCCTGTTGTGGTCGAGGGAATGTCTGTCCACATTTTAAATAGTGTTTTTTTTTTTTAAGATTTTATTTATTTATTTGACAGAGGCACAGCGAGAGAGGGAACACAAGCAGGGGGAGTGGGAGAGGGAGAAGCAGACTCCCCGCTGAGCAGGGAGCCCGATGTGGGGCTCAATCCCAGGACCCTGGGATCATGACCTGAGCCGAAGGCAAACGCTTTAATGACTGAGCCACCCAGGCGCCCCTAAATATTCCAAATTTTGAGAAGCAGACTCTATAGGAGTGTGTGTTTATGTGTGTGTGTGTGTGTGTGTGTGTGTGTGTGTTTGCAGGCATGCATGCAGTGATAAGATGGTAAGTGGGGAACCAGTGATATTAGAAGCTATTTTCATAGGAAACCAGCATCAAATAAAATCAAGCATTTACTTTTTGCAAACATTGACATGATGGTGTCTGGGATTTTTTTTTTTTTTTAAAGATTTCCATTAGCATAAGGTCAAGTTTTGTTGGACTTTCCAGGGGTGTTAACTTTTGTCTTTGTCCAGCAGTTTATACTCAGTATTTATAGTGTTTGTAGCTACTAGTGGCTTGTAGCGATTTTCCCCCCATCCTTACCTATACTCTAAAACTCTGCCCAATAAATTTAAGGGCTTTCAGTTTTGTGATGATTCCATTCTACCAATAGGGTGCTAGAGTTGATTCTGTCCCCTGGATGTCCTTCATGACACACTACTGAGACTATTGAAGGTTGGGACAAAAGTAGTCAATGGCAAGAGAGGGCAGATTATATTCCATAATGTGGGGCCTGGGTAGCTTCACTTCACATGATAGGTTCGTGGGTGCCATGTGACCAGAGGCTGCCCTGTCCTCATTAGCCAAATCTGTCTTTGTCCAGGGAGAAAAGAATAACGTTGGTCACAGACTGGGACAGGTCTGTTGGTTTTTGCTTCCACCTTGCATTTCAGAAGCAAATACATATTGACACTGTCTATAGAATATCCCCAAATGTATTGTATTTCCCTCAAAGAAACTTCCTTGAAGGCTAGGGAGAGACCATATTACAGTTTCTGGATGCACCTCAAGAAACGTTCCATCTAGCCTGTAGTGTCCTTTAGCTGAGTGCTCATGTTTAAGTACTTTCTGTAGTAAAAGAACTGTTTCAAATGCTCCAAAAAGATATGGTCTCCTTGACCCCTGAAGACACTCAGTGTTCCTATTGCTGAGATGACTGCTCAGCTCTTATGGTGGCATCACCAATGCCCATATGTAGGCTCTTAAGTGGAAAGCATTAATGAAGCTCTGCTACTCTTAGTAGAGACTTCAGTTACTCATATATCTTCTTCCCGTATTAGAAATTCACGTGAGGGGTCAGATCAAATAAGGAATGACATAGAAAGGGAGGGAAAAGAATAATATACTAATGGTTGTCGTATTGGTCTGTTCAGCTTGCCATAGAAGAATACCATAAACTGGGTGGCTTCACAGAAATGTATTTTCTTATGGTTCTGGAGGCGGGAAGTTCAAGATTAAGGCACTTCCGGTGTTAGTTTCTGGGGAGACCTTGCTTCCTGGATTGTAGATGGCCACCTTCTCACCACTGTATCCTTTCATGGCCTCCTCTCTTTGTGCACATAGAGAGACAGACAAACAGAGAGAGACAGAGAGATCTGATGTCTCTTCCTCTTTTTGTAAGGACACTAATCCTACAGAATTAGGCCCCACCCTTATGACCTCATTTACCCTTGATTACCTGCACAAATACACGGATGCAATATTTCTTCATATATCTATCTATAATGTGCATATCTACCTATAGATAAATACAGCTATGGAGTATCTACTTATATCCTGAAACTTCAAGTTACCTCTCCCATAATCCACCAAATGAAATACAAACATGTCTATTCATATTTGAAGGCTTCTCATCTTTGAATCACCCAACTATAGGCATTTTCTGGGACTTACCCTCGCCCAACTTCTGGTTTGTTATTTGTGTTCATTTGTATTCCACTTGGTAGGCTTCTTCCTTTTGCAATGACTGAAACATGCCTCCATCTTTCCATTAAGCCTTGTTCTCACTTGTCTCCTAAAGTCTAATTAAAGGGTACTTTTTGTGAGGGGAAGGAAAAGGGAGGGAGATAAAAAGGGAGGTGGTGGCCTCCTTCCCCCAGAAATGTCTCCTTTCAATTCAACATCTTATGAGCACTGTTAATTTGTGTGAGTCAGATTTGTCCTTTTGGGGTGTTCTTAAATATTTGTTTGTACTTCCTCAAAGCCTGGAGACTAAGGCTGAAGCTAGAAGACACCAAACAACTCATCAACTGAGTAGGAACGAAACTAGTCAGACCTTTTACTTGACTGAATCAACCGCTGATGGAATGACTTCTTATACCACTTCCTTTGGATCTCCTACAAGACAGAGCATCACTAGTCTCTATTCACTAGGTACACTCAAACAATGTTGACACAGGCTATGTCTGTGCCATGGAAAACTAACTGGTTGATGGGCACCTGAGTGGCTCAGTTGGTTAAGCATCTGACTCTTGATTTTAGCTAAGGTCATGATCTCAGGGCCATGAGATGGAGCCCTGCGTCGGGCCCCTCCCTCAGCGCAGAGTCTGCTTGAGATTCTGTCTCCCTCT
The DNA here is from genome assembly GCF_037043125.1 of Eumetopias jubatus. Taxonomy (NCBI): domain Eukaryota; kingdom Metazoa; phylum Chordata; class Mammalia; order Carnivora; family Otariidae; genus Eumetopias; species Eumetopias jubatus. Next base: position 14,589,529 of record NW_028274818.1, read on the forward strand.
CCCTCTGCCCCCCCACCCCTGCTCACACACCCAGTCTCTCTCTTTCTAAAATAAATAAATAAAATCTTTTTTAAATAAAACCTAACTGGTTGAAAAGTAAAATTTTATTTTATTTTATTTAGATTTTTATTTATTTGACAGAGAGAGAGTATGCACACGAGAGAGAGAGAGAGCGAGCACACAAGCAGGGGAAGCGGCAGGCGGAGGGAGAGGGAGAAGAAGCAGGCTCCTTGTTGAGCAGGGAGCCCGATGCTGGGCTCCATCCCAAGACCCGGGGATCATGACCTAAGCCAAAGGCAGATGCTTAACCAGCTGAGCCACCCAGGCGCCCCAAAAAGTAAAATTTTAGATCTCTAAAATTACCTACAAAATGCCAAACAACTGAATTTACTTAAAAAAATTTGAACAAGTCATGTTTTGAATTTGTAGGCTTGATCGATTTACTGATATGAAACGACCATTTTAACTGTTTTAACTGTGGGGAGTAAGTAGAGAAAGAATTGCTTTTAATTTTAGTATATTTGCAATATATAAATATGTATGTATATTTATTTCCACATTAATAAATACAGATATTCACAATTCACATTCATTCTATACATAATGAGATTTTTATATTGGTCTTGTGAAATAAGAGACTTTTTTCAGTATAGAATATCTTCTATAATCAGCGTATCTCAGATAAAATTATTACCAAGAGTTTACTCGTACCGATATGCACATGAAGTAAAGCCTCTTACATGAATCCATTCACAGTAAGCAAAAAAAAAAAAAAAAAAAAACCAAAACAACAACAAAAATAGTATAGTACAAATTTTCAGGACTTCCGCACAGCAAAACTTTATATTAGGATGGATTACCATTGCAATTTCTTTTTTGCAATCAGCCAAGGAAGAGCTGACTGCTTCTTTTGAATCCCCCAAATTATGTACCCTGATGGGTATGTAGGTTTGGTCAGGATGATTTACCACGCTCTGTAAAAGCAAACTAAACAGAGCAGCTGATATACAAGCTCCTTTCACTGTGTAGAAAACGAAAGGAACAAGGTTACATTCGGTGTGGTCCCTGCCACCCCTAGCCTGGGGCCAGCTAGCAAGAAGGAGCAACAAGATCTCCTGGATTTAAGGATGTCTCTGTTGAAACCATTTGAAACAGCATTTTATTCAAGTGTGCTCTGGGAAATACTTGTCAAGTGAGATGCTCCGCAAGAGAAAGATTCTATGGTCAAGCAACTTTGGGAAATACTGACTACTTGTCTCCCTCTAGGACATTCTGAATGTACCTTAGCCTATCACAGGCACTGCAAAGCCTGTGAGTAAAGCAACCTATTGAACTTTATTTAAAACAATATTTTCTCAACATAGGTAAGTATTAAAATTTTTTCCCATAACATTCCTTCAGGAAGTGTTGGTTTATAGAATTTTAGTTTGGTCTTGAACTAAACAAATTGATCTGACTGTTCAATGATAGAAAAATATCCAGGGGATTTTCCTTTTTGTGGCTAATTAATATAACAGAAACCACAAAGCTGTTCAAAAATTCTAAGAGAAGGCAATTATGACAAAGAGCCCATTCAATTCCTCAAAAGAATAAAGGCAGTAAATGACACAATACCGAATATCGAATGCTGCTTTATTTCTTCTCACCGTTATCAAGCTGGGTTTTCAGCTGATTCAAACCCTGTGCTGCACCCGCTGACGCAGTGGGATCACCACAGACTGTTTCATATGAATTTACTAGCGTGAAGTAGTGGAGAGTCTTTGCTGTATATATATTTACACACCAAGATGCTACACTGAAGAGCAATGCATGCTGCAGTATATCTAAGTAATGACCCTTTGGATACTCTTATTTTGTGTCTTTTGGGTTGTGCCTACTGCCAATACATCTTAGAGATGATATTTTCCTGTGAAAATGTGTGTGTGTATATGTGTGCGAATCTCTTATAATCAGAGCATTGCCATTTGAGAACTAGGAGAAAAGCTAATGCATCACACCAGTGGTTCTTTCCAAACCTGTATTTTCTCAGTGCTTTGTTGTACCAAGAAAGGATGGGATGAGCAGGTGTTTGTCCTGTCCATTGCTTTTTTCTAAGTAGTATGTTTTCTTGGCTTTACTGTCATCTTGAGCCTTATTTTGGAGGGCAGAAGAATGCTTAGGTCATGTTTAGTTTTTATAGCCTCATTTAGTGGAAATGGATCCTTTGGGCCCAGTCTATGCCCATTGCCTAAATTTAAAGTTCCTTTTCTTGCAGGTGGCTTAATTTATATTTGTTGATGGCACAATGAATGCAAATAACCACACGGGTGACCTTTAGGAGGTTGTAAGAGCCAAACCAGTGATGTGAGTGACTTGAATTCAGAAAGGGATTTTGATATATTTTTGACATTTCTATAAATACTTTCTTCTTGAGGAAGGAACATCTTTAATCACCCAGTAGGTATTTTGGAAAGATACAGAGAGCTAATCTGTGGCAGATGATGGGGTCCTTCAACACCTTACCACTAGATGAGTGATATATGGTATCTAAGGAGACCTGAGCAGAATTATGGAACCACTAGAATGGATTATCTGTTCAGCCCATTTTATCACATTCCTTTATATCCTGGCAGGTCTACACCTATATGTAAAATGAGAACATAATTAAGACTGAGTCATGACGTAATATGATGTGATATGGGAGAGAAATAAATTGTTTTTTTCATTATCTGAAAGCTCTTCTGATCAAGAATCTGTACAAAATGATGCTTTGGCTGCAGCTAATAATGGAATCAGGTAGATGAAATACTAGATCTTTTACCATAGATTAGCACTCCAGATGTTTCCAAAATACCTACTGGGTGATGAAACAGTTTTCTTTCTCAAGAAAAAAGGTATTTGTAGAAATGCTAATAATGAAAGAAACCTCTTGTCTGTAAGTGATGATGCAGAAACTACTTAATCATTAAATTTTTTGCTCTATTTGATGAGAGCTAATTACATAAGTCTATGTGTGTGAAACTAATAAAACTTCACATATAAACACCTCCAATTTATTTATTTATTTATTTATTTATTTATTTATTTATTTATATTAAAGATTTTTATTATTTACTTGAGAGAGAGGGAGAGAGAGGGAGAAGCCGACTCCCCGCTGAGTGGAGAGCCCAACGCAGGGCTGGATCCCAGGACCCTGAGATCATGACCCTCATGAGCTGAAGGCAGATGCCTAACCGACTGAGCCACCTAGGTGACCCTAAACCCCTCCAATTTAAAAATTGATTTTGAAATAGGAAGAAAATGACTTCTCTGCACAGTCCGAGGAAAAAGGAAAAAGTGAAGATGACTGAAACTTTTCACTCGTGGTTTGTGGTATCAAAATCTGTGAGACTCATAGCCTATTCGTGTCTCCTCTTCCCACAAGAGAGGTCAGTCCCCCGACTCACCACTAAGTCCAAATTCACTATTTCAGGATCCATCTTGACTTTGAAGCAAGAGCTTTGCCCAACACCTTGGACTCCGGTATTGCCACTGGAGGCAGTCTGATTACTGGAGTCCTGAAGACTGATGTTCCAACTTACATGGCTCTGACCCATTTTCTGTCTCAGTAACTCACCTTTACTTCAGTCATACGGAATGAGTGCTTTTGGATTTTTGACAGTTTGGGGGCTAGAATCTGATCTCTGAAGTCCACCCTAGTTGCCTAACTATAGGACTGGCACATCAACTTTTCTGTACTCCCTAACATCAGCCACCTAGGGGCTTTGATCGTCTCCTGATGCTGGTCCCCCCATACTCTGCTTTGCTTGCAAGGTGACTCAATTAATTTAACCTATCTCGCTGTATTCTGTGACATAGCAGGTGTCTCATCTGTAATGAAATTGAAAAAAGAAATCTATACTATTTTAGTCTTCTTAGAAGATAAACTCTTCATAACTCTTCATTAGAAAATTGCCAAATGAATAGGAATTTTAAATTTTGTTGACTTGTTAGGATCATTTGTGTTTTTTGAAAGATTTTAGCATGGCTTCAATATTTAGGGGAAGTAGGGTCATTTAAATTGTTCAAAGTTAATAAAGAATGAATGGAATTTTATCTGATCTCCTCTGGTGACTGACTGGCTGGAAACCAACAAAGAAAACTATTATTGAAGGAGAAAAAGTAAAATCTCATATGATGAAATCTATAAGAAACAACTTTCAAACAGAAAGTTTGAGATCAGAAAGCATATATTATATTGGACCAAAAAAAATGAACATTGAAACTTGATTGGGTTACCTGTCCTTACCTATGCAATAAAGCAAAAAAACAAAAACAAAAACAAAAATAACACACAATTGCAAAGGAAGAAATACAATTATTTGATTGTTTATGCAGAAAATGCCAAATAATTTATAAAAAATCCAGAGCCAATAAGTGAGTCCTGCAAAGTTGTAGGATACAAAGTTAATGTGCAAAATCAATCATATTTCTATATACAAACAATGAACAATTGGAAATTAACATTGAAAATGGTAACATTCAAAATAGCCTCAAAAAAAAAAGAAATACTCAGATATAAACTTAAAAACATAGAGAGGGTTGCTAAGCTAAAAAATACAAAAAGTTGATAATAGAAATCAAAGAAAACCTAAATAAATGAAAAGATATTTCATGTTCATGGGTTTGAAGACTCAACACAGGAAAAAAATTAATTTCCCCCAAATTGATCTGTGGGTTTAATGTCATTCTTACCAAATACCAGTAAGATTCTTTGTAAATAGGGACAACTTGCTTCTAAAATTATATGGAAAGAAAGAATTTTAAGGAAAGAATGTAGACTAGCAAAAGGAATTCTGAAAAATGAGAATAGTTGGAAGTTGGAAGAATCACACCTCCTAATGATTAGAATTACAATATAGCTACAGAAATCAAGACAGTGGTGTATTTTTTTTAAGATTTTATTTATTTATTTGGCAGAGAGAGACACAGCGAGAGAGGGAACACAAGCAGGGGGAGTGGGGGAAGAAGAAGCAGACTTCCCATGGAGCAGGGAGCCCAATGCGATGTGGGGCTCAATCCCAGGACCCTGGGATCATGACCTGAGCCGAAGGCAGACACTTAACAACTGAGCCACCCAGGCGCCCCAAGACATTGGGGGTACTGACAGAGTGGTAGACACAGAGATTAATGGAGAAGATCAAGAACCCAGAAACAGACCCACACAAATAGGGCTAGTTGATTTTGACAAAGATGCAAAGCCAGTGCGGTGAAGAAAACATACTCCTTTCAACAAATGGCATTAGAACAATTGGATATGTATCAAAAACAAATGAGCCACAACCAAACCTCACACGTTGTACAGAAATGAACTCAAAATACATTACAGATCTAACTGTAAAATTATGATACTTCTAGGAGAAAATCTTGGTGCCCTGGGGTTAGGCAAAAATTCTTATTCATGATACCAAAAGCACACACACATACACACAAACTGATAAATTGAGTTTTATCAGAATAAAAGACTTGGTCTGCTAAAGACACTGTTAAGAGAATTAAAAGACAAGCTACAGACTGAGAGGATAGAGTTGATTTCTACATAAACCAGGGTAAGGGCCTCTGGGTGGCTCAGTTGTTAAGCATCTGCCTTCTTCTCAGGTCATGAGCCCAGGGTCCTGGGGTGGAGCCCCTCCCTGGAGCTCAGTGGGGAGTCCGCTTCTCCCTCTCCCTCTGCTCTCCCACCCCCCACTTGTGTTCTCTCTCTAATAATAAGTAAATTTTTAAAAATTCTTATACATTTAAACAAGGAGACTACCGGGGGGGGGGGGGGGGAAGGAAAGAGAGTCAAAAGTGTTACCAGAAAGAGGAAGAGCTTCAGAGAAAGACTCCAGAGTTTCATACTTAGAAAGAAAGTCACAACGTGACAGATAAAGGAAAAATGTTCATTAAGTAAGCATGTGATTTTTCAGGATATTGTTACTATTTGAAGTGATTATCTTCCCCAAGCAAAGTAAACAACTTCTGTAGTTCTTGCTCCGTAAGTAGATTAAAATGGGAAGTCCAGACTGGTTATTCTAATAATTTATATAGTGAAGTAGGAAGAGCATCTGACTAGGAATTGGAAAATACAGGTTCGAGTCTCAGCTTCTCCTAAGAAAGTATACTGATCTTCTCTGATCTGCAATCTATTTAAATGGGAATAATAATCACTCTTTACCTGTGTCACAGAATTTTTTATGAAGACCAAAGAGATAAAAATGTGAATTTTGAGAAGTGTAAATCACTATACACATAAGGTATTATTATCATATTTAACGGAGGCAAATGAAGAGCTCCAAAGGAGTATTAATTCTATTTGAATACGTTTCATTGTGAAAAGACAGGACTTTATGTGAACATTCAAGGTATTTGTGCTTTTGATTATCTCTTTCCAGTCTAGCCCAAAGGTAATAATTTTCCTATTCTTTTGCTTAACGTCTGTTTGTCTTCCTGTCCCCTCATACTTTACCACCCTGCCCCCAAATCTCCTCTCTGAAAGTAGTTAAAACTGCAAATTAGGAGATAACGCCTGTAATAAAAAAGATAATCTCTCTCTCTGACACCCCTCCCCATAAAAAATGTAATTGTGAGTTATAGGATTATGCCCAGAGAGTGCAGAAATATTTGTATTCACATGCAAATATGAGCTGTAGGTGAGATTGGCTTTTAGCACATGTAGACCTGATTTATTTTTTTAAATCTTTTTTCTTTAGAAATAATTACAGGCTCAAAAGACATTGCAAAACAGCACAGAGAGGTCCCACATACCAATCACTTCACTTCCTCCCAATGGAAACATCTTATAGAACCTGAGCGCATTATGGAATCCAGAAAGACACATTGGCACAATTAACCAGACTTCAAAAGGAAAGCTAAAGATACAAGTTTCAGGAGTGGCAGGGAATTAAAAGGAATTTTTAGAAAAAGAGAGATCAAGTAGAAGAAGTGGGAATGTGGTTAGAAGAGAGAAGACAAAGTTCACAGGCCAAATGTGTCTGGGGTGGGTGGGGGGGGTTGGCATTTGAGGTGGGGTCCAGAGAAACATGTCTCCTTCAATTTCTCAGTGACTTAAGATGATATAAGAACCGTTGTGAGGTTTACGCTAGAGGTTTTAATGAAAAGTGAGGAAGAAAGAACGGTTAAAATATAATGCTGTACATGAGCGTATTTCAAATTGAAATGAATCATGTTGAGAGTTTTTTTAAATAGATTTTATTTATTTTTTGACAGAGAGAGACACAGCGAGAGAGGGAACACAAGCAGGGGGAGCGGGAGAGGGAGAAGCAGGCTTCCCACGGAGCAGGGAGCCCAATGCGGGGCTCGACCCCAGAACCCCGGGATCACGACCTGAGCCGAAGGCAGACGCTTAACGACTGAGCCACCCAGGCGCCCCCCATGTTGAGATTTTCTACCCATAGCTTGTCTAAGTCTCCCAGTGTCGGGGCAACCCACACCAGGAATAAACTCCATAGATGGGAAGGGTGGTATTACAGAGCAACGAGGTGTCTGGGGAGAGGGAGAGGGAGAAACATAATATGAAGAGCCCAGCCTTGGAAGGAGAAGATCCTAATCCTTTTGGCAAGTGGTAAAGTAAACATTTTCTGCTTGCAGGGGCCTTATTTCCTTATAACTTCAATGAGAATTCTTAAAGCAGCCCAGATCAAATTCTGCTGCAGCAAATCAGTCTCAACCTGAATGTTTGAAAAGCAAAAACACTTTCAACATTCCAGGATGATAAAATAATTTGAGTTTCCCTTTTATTTATATTATTCTTTTTAGTCTGGACTGAATCATTTATTCAATTGGTAAGTAACTTCAAAACTCCTCCACTCTCCTTAGAATCATTCTGCACAAGAGTCACACAAAGAGAAAAGTCTAATTTTTATGTCTTTGAAGCGCTTTACCTGATCTTTACATTTTGACCTTGTTGGTATTTTCAGAAGCCATGTGTAGAATTGTGGAGTTAGTCAATAATATAATCCAATCATCGATAAGATACAAACTTCTTGTTTATTAATACATGATTAAAAATGTATATGATAAAAAGATATCGACTATAGCCCAGTGTGTGGATGACAAGAACAATTATGGCTCAGACTCCTAATCACTGTGTGAGCCATGCACCCCAGCCAAAGTCAATAGTCTGTTTAAAAGTCACAACACATCCTTTCCTCTTCTTGTCCTTCTTCATCTCCTTCTCCTTAAGTCCAGTGGTGAGACTTGTTATCTTTTATATCTGCATTTACTCCTATTACTTTAATTCACTGAAGAAACATTTATGACCGCCACCCTGGATGTTGCCCCACATCAGCACTATCTACATCTCCAAACTGAAATGAAGCATAGGAGACCCTCTGTGACCAGGAAACCGAATGAGAAGGACTGACCATACCAGCCCCACAGCAGCTTCTTTGGCCGAATTAACGCACTGAGCTGCCCAGACGACTAAAGTGTTATGGGGAATACAATTATGCTCCTAAAATAGAGAGAGATACATGTGTGTGTAATTTATATTCCAGTAAATCTGAAATAGTTAAGCAGAGAGCTTCCCGATGGTTGTAGCCAAACAGGATGATTCCTGTTTATATCAGATGTAAGGAAGAATCTGTTTCCTCAAGATGCAAGGAGAGAGGGGAAGGTCTTTTTTTTTTTAATTCCCAGTCTGGAGATCATTCTTCCCAGGAGGTTATAAACTATGCCTTCCCAATGTCCAGCCTCTGGCCCCATTAAGCAGAACACAGGTAGGAGAGACAGCAGAATTACTATGCTTCACCGACCAAAGTTACTTGCCGGTATTAATGCTGGTGGCAGTCACTTTGCAGGACCCACTGAAGGAAAGCAATCCTCTTAAATGCTGACTTTGAACAGATCTGGAAAGCAGCTATAGTCTAGCAAACAGGTGATAAATAAAGGCCTTCCATGCTGTGTGATCTTTAGAGAACTAACACTAAAATTTGAGAGCCTGGGCGTTCTTTGCAATTATTCTTTTTTTTTTTTTTTTTGAAGATTTTATTTATTTATTTGACAGAGAGAGACACAGCGAGAGAGGAGACACAAGCACGGGGAGTGGGAGAGGGAGAAGCAGGCTTCCCGCAGAGCAGGGAGCCCGATGCAGGGCTTGATCCCAGGACCCTGGGATCACGACCCAAGCCGAACGCAGACGCTTAATGACTGAGCCACCCAGGCACCCCCTTTGCAGTTATTCTTAAGAGCCCTTGTACAAGGAAATGATTTCAATCATGACAGCTGCACCCACAAGAAAAAATGGACAGAGGAAGAAGAAAATAAATAAAAAAATAAAAAAAATTTACCAAAACCCACCACGGATAAGAGTTTCCAAGTTTGCTTAATAATTAGAAAACAAACGTGGAAGTTAACATCTTCACTTTATGCCATTTGTAATTGCTGAGAGTATCTTTTTGCTGATACTGAATCACTCCCCATCCATAATATAAATTCAGGCATTCTCAAATCATACTTGTATAGCCTTTACAAAGTTCCTGCTTCTGTCCAAATGAAAGCACACAGAAAGATAAAGGCATCACTGGGAAAGGTCAGCCAGCTGCCTGCCAAGAGATCTCCCGAGATAGTGTTTATAGTTCCTGGAGAACTCATGGAGTCCAGAATATGGTTCTTAAATTCAGAAATTCGATTTTGATGCTATGTCAAGACTGTTTACTTCCAAGGGTTAGACTCATATCATCATAACTAACAAATGACTGATGTATAAAACCAGACAGTGCTTTGAAGTGTGCGTTTAGAATGAAACAGACTAGTGTTTGAATCCTGGCTCTGCCATATACTTAGCTGTCTGACCTACACAAGTCTTTTTCTTTCTCCCAGCAAAGTGGAGACAATAAGTTGCTTTAAAGACTTTTTTTTTTAAAGATTACTTGGGCAATGTATGTAAACTGTCTGACATACAGTAAGCACTTAATAAATGGTGGATATAGAAACATGAATATACCATGAATGATGATATAACTGTTCTGGGATCCAAGTCTTGGTCATAGCCGCCCAATTTCTGGACAATTAGTCCTCTCTTACCTGATTCCCCCATTTTGTTCAGAAGGTGTATCCTCAGAAAAGATACTAAAAAAATTGTCAGGCTTGTTCGTACTAAATTAAAAATCACATTCCCTGCTTATCTTTGATGATATACTTATGCTGCCTCATTTGGAATCTTGGGTGCTTCCTAACTTGGCATATTTATAGGCAAGTCCTTGGTAGGACTCTCAGGGCTAGATCACTTTGTCACATACCACTCTCTCAGCCGCCAACCTTATTTGCTTTATTTCTAAATTGTTTGGGAGAATTTCACTTCCACCTTCAAGCCCTGCCCACTGTCCCTAGCTAAACATTCTTGCTAGATATGCTTGCAGATAGATATCTGGGCTAGAAGGTCCCCTTGACAGTCAAACTTATTTTGATCATAAATAGAGTGGACAGACCAGATAAACAGCCCAGATGACTGCCTTATATAAAGGCTTTCCCTTACCTAGTGTGTTTCAGATACATTTTTAGAAAACAATTATTCTGCTGTGCATGGGCATACATAAGAATCTGTTAAAAAAAATGAAACTGGGTGTTATATGCAAACAACGAATCATGGAACACTACATCAAATACTAATGATATAATGTATGGTGATTAACAGCACATAATAATAAAAAAATGAAACTGAATTGAACCCACAAATTCCTAATGCAGATTGGCAGGTGTCCAAGAGTAGAGCACCTCTCAACATCCCATAGTAAACCAGGGATAATGGAGCCTACCTTGTAGAGTTGCCTGAGAATTAACTGGGAAAGAACATAGAAAGTGCTAGTACAGTGATACAGAGCAAGCACTCAATAGGGCAGGTGGCAGCAGTGGGGACTGTGACAATGGAGAAAAATTAATATTATCCTTTTCCCCAACTGAGCTAATTCATGTGTCCCTGTTGTACAGTATATTGTTTTCCACTTAATACTAAAGTACACCAAAATATATTCGATGTCTGTCTTGGAAATATTTCTTGGGGGTGATCCCTCATACCAATTCATACTATTCACAAGGCTATTCCCTCGTTATTAGTGGGTAGAAACAGAAATATTTATAGAAAGATTTTGCAAAGCCACAAGACCTAGAGTCTAGAGCGAGGATATGCTAGTAACAACTTACTAAAATCATAACAATTGATTGATGTTTTTATTATTAATTAATACACTTTATAGAGCATTTTTAGCTTCACAGCAACACTGAACAGAAAGTATAGAGTTACTATACACCCCCTGCACCCACACATGTGCAGCCTCCTCCACTATCAAATCCTGCACCAGAGTGGTGCTTTTGATACAAAGGACAGACACATCATTATCACCCAAAGTCTATAGTTTACATTAGGGTTCACTCTTGGTGTTGAACATTCTATAGATTTTGACAAATGGATAATGACATATATCCTCGATTGTAGTATCATACATAATACTTTCCCTGCCCTAAGAATCCTCTGCTCTCTACCTACTCATCCCTCCCTCTCCCCTAGCCTCTGGCAACCACTGATCCTTTTAGTGTCCCCATGGTTTTGCCTTTTCCAGAATGTCACATAGTTGGAATTATGCAATATGTAGCCTTTTCAGATTGGCTTCTTTTACTTAGTAATATGCATTTAAGTTTCATTCATGCCTTTTCCTAACTTGATAGTTCATTTCTTTTTAACCTTGAATAATATTCCATTGTTTGAATGTACCACAGTTTATTTCTCCATTAACTTACTGAATGATCTGTTGGTTGCTTCCAAATTTTAGGAATTAAGAATAAAGCTGCTATAAACATCCATGTGCAAGGTATTTGTGTAGACATAAGTTTTCCATTCATCTGAGTAAATACCAAAGAATGCAATTGCTGGATCGTAAGGTAAGAATATGTTTAGTTTTGTAAGAAATTGCCAGACTCTCTTCCAAAGTGGCTGTACCATTTTGCATTCCTGCCAGCATTGAATGAGTGTTCTTATTGCTCTACATCCTCAACAGTATTTGTTGTTGTCAGTGTTTGGATTTTGGTCATTCTAGTAAGTGTGTAGTGTTATTTCATTACAGTTTTAATTTGCCATTCTCCAGTGACATATGATATTAAACATCTTTTCGTGAGCTTACTTGCCATCTGTATATCTCCTTTGGTGAAGTGTCTGTTCAGATCTTTTACCCATTTTTTAATTGGGTTGTTACTTTTACTATGTTTGAGTTCTAAGTGTTCTTTGTATATTTTGGTAACAGTCCTTTATCAGATTTGTGGTTTGTCTTCTCATTCTCTTGAGACTGTCTTTCACAGAGTAGACCTTTTAAATTTTAACGAGGTCTGACCTTATCAATTGTTTCTTTCATAGATAATGCCTTTGGTATTGTATGTAAAAAGTCAGCACCATACCCAAGATCATTTAGGTTTCTTCCTATATTATCTAATAGTAGTTTTTAGTTTTGTGTTCTGTATTTAGGTCTTTGATACAATTTGAGTTAATTTTTGTTAAGTGTAAAGTTTGTGTTTAGATTCATTTTTGCACGTGGATGTCTAATTGTTTTAGCACCACTGGTTGGAAAGACTATCTTTGCTCCATTATATTGCTTTTATTCCTTTGTGAAAGATCAGTTGACTATACTTATATATATCAATTTCTGGGGTCTCTAATCTGTTCTATTGATCTATTTGTCTATTTTTTCATCAATACCACAGTGTCTTGAGTACTGTAGCTTTATAGTAAGTCTTGAAATCAAGTAGTGTCAATGTTCCAACATTGTTCTCCTTTAATATTGAATTGGCTATCTTGAGTTTTGGCCTCTTTCATGTAAACTTTAGAATCAGTTTGTTGATAACCTCAAAATAACTTACTCAGCTTTTGATTGGAATTGCACTGAATCTATACATCAATCAGGCAGGACTATACTCTCACAATGTTGGGTCTTTCTATCCATGAACATGGAATATCTCTCCATTTATTTAATTTGTCTTTGACTTCTATTTCTCCAGAGTTTTGTAGTTTCCTTCATATAGATGTTGCACATATTTTGTTCGATTTAAACTTAAGTATTTCTTTTTTTTGGCACTAATGTAGGTGGTTGTGTATTTTTAATTCAAAATTCCTTTTGTTTATTGCTGGTATATAAGAAAGCAATTGACTTGTATTTATTAACGTTGTATCCTGCAATCTTGCTATAATTGCTTATTAGTTCTAGGAGGGGTTTTTTTCTTGATTATTTCAGATTTTCTACATATAAACAATCATGTCATCTATGAGCAGTTTTATTTCTTCTTTCCCAAACAGTATAAGTTTTATGACCTTTTGTTCTCTTATCGCATTAGCTAGGACTTCCAGTATGATGTTGAAAAGCAGTGGTGAGAAGAGACATCCTTGCCTTGTTCTTGATCTTAACAGGAAAGCCTTTAGTTTCTCACCATTAAGCATATTAGTTATAGGGTGGGTTTTTTTTTTTTTTTTGGTAGATATTCTTTATTAGGTTGGAGAAGTTCTCTTTCTTAGTATGCTGATAATTTTTATCATAAACTGGTTAGATTTTGTCAAATATTTTTTTCTGCATCAATTGGTACAGTCATGAGACTTTCTTCTTTAGCCTGTTGATGTGATGAATTACATTAATTGTTTTATCAAATGTTCTACCAGCCCTGTATATCTGGAATAAATCCTCCTTGGTTATGGTATACAAATCTTTTTATACTTTCTTGGATTAGATGAAATGGAGAGATGAAATGGAAACATTTTTTAAAGACATAATCTGTCAAAACTCACACAAGAAGAAATAAACAATTTGAATTAGCTTATATTTATTAAATAAATTGAATCACTAATTAGTAACCTACCAAAGCAGAAAGCACCAGGCCCAGATGAATTCACTGGTGAATTCCATCAGTCATTTCAGGGAGAAATTATACCAATTATCTACAATCTCTTCCAAAAATAGAAGCAGAGGAAATACTTCCTAACATATTGTATGAGGCCAGTATCACCCTAATATCAAAATCCATTTCATCTAGTTATCAACTTTGTGGGCATAGAGTTGTTCATAATATTCCTTTATTATTTTTTTAATATCCATGAGATATGTAATGATGCTCCCTCTTTCTTTCATTCATGATATTAATAATTTGTTTTTCTTGTCTGCCTCTCTCTTTTCCCCATTATCTTGGCTAAATAAAGGCTTATCATTTTATTGGTCTTCTCAAAGAACCAGCTTTCAATTTTGTTGATTTTCTCCATTGATCTCTTGGTTTCAATTTCATTTATATCTGCTCTAATTTCTATCATTTCTTTTCCTCTGCTTATTTTGGATTTATTTTGTTCTTTTTTTCCTAGTTTCCTAATGTGGAAACTTAGATTATTGATTTTAGGTCTTTCTTCTTTTTAATATATGCATTCAATGCTATGAATTTCCCTCTAAGTGATGCTCTTACCAAATCTCATGAATTTTGATAAGCTGCATTTTCATTTTTATTTAGTTCAAAATATCTTTTTTCTTGAGCTTTCTTCTTTGACTTGTGAGTTATTGACAAGAGTGTTGTTTAATCTCCAAGTATTTTGGAATTTTCCAGCTATATTTTTGTTTTTGATTTCTTGTTTAATCCTATTGTGTTCTGAACAAACAGTGTATAATTTCTATTCTTTTAAATTTGTTAAGTTGTGTTTTATGGCACAGAATGGGGCCTATCTTGGTGAATGTTCCATATGAACTTAAGAAGTTAATCTCTCAAATAAATATTTAAAAAAAAAGAATATTGTATCCTTTATCATTATGTAATGTTGTTCTTTATCCCCTAAAAAGTTTCTTTGTTCTGCTTTGTCTGAAATTAAGATAGCCACTCCCATTTTCTTTTAATTAGTGCTAGCATGGCATGTTTTTTTCCATCCCTTTACTTTCAGTTTATGTGTGGCTTCATAATCAAAGTGGATTACTTGTAGATAACATAGTTGAACCTTGTTTTTTGATCTACTCTGATAACCTTTGTCTTTTAATTGCATGGGTGTTTAAAGTGATTATTGTATAGTTAAATTACCATCTACCATATATGTTACTGTTTTCTTTGCCTTTATTCTTTGTCCTTATTTTTGTCTTCTATAATTGTTTCTGCTTTTGTGATTTTAATTGAGCATTTTATATTATTCCATTCCCTCTCATTTCATAGCATATCAGTTATGCATATTGTTTTATTTTTTAAGTGGTTGCCTTAGAGTTTGCAATCTATATTTTCAACTAATCCAAGTCCACTTTCAAATAACACTATAGCGTGGTTAGTGCAAGTACATTATAATAATAAAATAATCCTATTTCTTCCCTCCTGTCCTTTGTATCATTGCTGTTATTCCTTTTCCTTTATACATAAACTATAATCATCAAATATATTACTGCTTTTATTATTTTGAATAAGTTGTTATTTCTTAGATCAAGTAAGAAAGATAAAAATAAATGTTTTTATTTTATACTCACTATTCCTTCTCTAAAGCTCTTCCTTTCTTTATGTAGATCCAAGTTCCTGACTTATATCATTTTTCTTTTCTCTAAAGAACTTCTTTTAACATTTCTTGCAACCAGGTATACTGGCAACAAATTCCTTCAACTTTTGTTTGTCTGAGAAAGTCTTTATTTCACCTTCATTTTAGAAGGATAATTTCAAAGGGTACAGAATTCTAGGTTGGTAGTTTTTTCTCTCAATTCATTAAATATTTCACTCCACTCTTTTTTTTTTGTTTGCATGGTTTCTGAGGAGACATCAGATGTAATTCTTGTTTGTTCCTCTATGGGTTAGATTTTGTTCCTCTGGCTTCTTTCAAGATTTTTTCTTTATCTTTGATTTTCTAAAGTTTGAATATGATACATGTAGTATAGTCTCTTTTTGATGTTTACTCTATTTGATGTTCCCTGAGCTTCCTAGATCTGCCGTTTGGTGTCTGACATCAATTGTGAGAAATTCTCAGTTATTACTACTTCAAATATTGCTTCTGTTCCTTTATTCCTTTCTTTTTATTTGTCTTTAAATTTTTTGTTGTTATGTTAATCACCATACATTACATCATTAGTTTTTGATGTAGTGTTCCATGATTCATTGTTTGTGCATAACACCCAGTGCTCCACGCAGAATGTGCCCTCTTTAATACACATCACCAGGCTAACCCATCCCCCCACCCCCCTCCCCTCTAGAACCCTCAGTTTGTTTTTCAGAGTCCATCGTCTCTCATGGTTTGTCTCCCCCTCCGATTTCCCCCCCCTTCATTCTTCCCCTCCTGCTATCTTCTTCTTTTTTTTCTTTTTCTTAACATATATTGCATTATTTGTTTCAGAGGTACAGATCTGTGACCTTTCTTCCTTTCTTTCTTTCCTCTATGGTATTCTGATTTTGTGTGGTACAACTTTTGTAGTTGTCTCACAGTCCCTGGATATTTTATTGTTTCCCTTTTTCTCTTGCTTTTCAATTTTTCAAAGTTTCTATTGTCATATTCTTTAGTCAGATATTCTTTCCTCGCTGTGTCCAGTCTCCTAGTGAGAACAACAAAAGCATTCTTCATTTCTCCTTCAGTGTTTTTGATTTCTAGTATTTCTTTTTGATTCTTTCTTAAAATTTCCATATCTCTGCTTACATTATCCCTCTGGTCTTGCATGTTATCTACTTTTACCATGAAAGCCCTTATCATATTAGTCATTTTTTTTTTTAATTCGTGGTCTGATAATTCCAAAATTCCTGCCATAGCTGAGTGATTCTAATGCTTGTTCTGTCTCTTTAAACTGTGTTTACTGCTTTTTAGTATGCCTTATAATTTCTGTTTAGAGATGGATATGATATACTGGGTAAAAGAAATTGCAATCATTAGGTCTTTAGTAATGCGGTGGTAAGGTGTTAGGGGGCCGGACATGTTCTATAGTCTTATGATCAGATCTCAGTGTTTTGATGAGCCTGTGCCCCTGGGCTGTGAATTTCACCAGTGCAGCTCAGTTTCACCCCTTTAGGTGGGACATGATGGCTAGAGGTGCCCGGAATTTGATATTTCCCTTCCCTCAGGTAGGTCAGGCTCTGTTAAGCCCCAGTAGGTTAGGCTCTGGCCAGATAGTTTCTCCCGAGATCAGGCTTTGTGAAAACAAAACAAAACAAAACAAAACAAAACAAAACAAAACAAAACAGACATATTGAAAAGTAGTTCCTTTTCCCTTTCTCCTGCCAGAAGTATGAGGAATTTTATCTGATATTTGCAGTGAGGACCTGGTAGAACTCCCGGAAATAAATGTCATAAAAGCATGGGGTCCCATCTGTGATTAGCTCCTCCTGAAGTTCTGAGCTCTCAGATTTGTCCACACTGAGCCTCCAGCAATTTGTGAATTGCAGTTCCTATTTTCCTACCCCAGTACCTGTTCCCAAGGCGGTTTTCACACTTGGGATTTTGTTGCCATAAGTTGTGATCATTTGTTTTCATCTGTCTGTCTTACCAATTTGGGGGGTAGAATTTTGCCCTGTGACCTCACTTCTCTGGTGGATCTAAGAAGATCATTCCGTTTTTTACCTGTTAGAACAGAGTAGCAACTTCTGAGCTCCTTATATGCCAGACTACAATCATTGACTTTTGAATATCCATATTACCTAGTTCATACTTCTTGGAAATGAGTATGAATAAATGGCCATCGAATTAAATACTGACTTAACAAGACTTCTGTCTGCTTTTTGATTTAGATCAGCTGAATCAAGGTGATCTGTTGTCAGGGCCTCTGGTTTATCTTTGTTAGCCATCATGTTTCAAAGAGCCTGTGATATTGCATCCTGTGACAAGGAAAGGCTTAGAGAAAGAAATAGACTTATTTTGAAAACATAACCAAGAGATGAATGGATAAGCAAATAAGTAATTCTTCCAGATCCCCCATATCCCAAAGTCTATTGATACCATTAATGTATCCAGAAATGTTTAATGTCAAAATACAATCTGAAAGCAAACAAATTCTTTCTTCATCTTAAAGCGAATACACACTGAAGCAGTAGCATCTGATTTGTAAGAGTTTTAAATGACATAGCGATACCAGGCAGGTAGAGTAGTGTTCTTGACCATACCAAAGCTCTTCTTGCACCCTTCCTTAGGTCTTTTTGCTCCCTGTCCCCGTTGTCTAATAAATCTTGCCAGAGAGATTTCATTTGGATTGTAGACATGTATCCCATAGCTTCTGTACTTAATGCTATAAGTAAGATGTGTACTTTAAAAAATAAATATTTTTCTTTGGTTTGTGCAAATTCATCTGCATTCTCATTTGTCCCTTTGTCACCTCTGGGACATAATTGTCCAAGGCTGGCCAGAGTTGGGGGTGTAATATGCAGTCCCTGAGCATAGTTAACCACAGGATCAATTCTGGCCCATGTTCTAAACTAAACCACTAAGCTCACCAGTCCTAATAATTGGCTATTCTAGTTATCACCGAAATAAGTTAATTGAACAAAATAATGCAGCTGGTTAATTTTCCATTATATAATATCAAGCAACTGTTTTTACTTTCATCCACATGATACCAAATTACTGTTTTACAGTTGAAGAGTTAAAAAAAACGGCCAACAACTTTTGGGCAATGGAGGGCAGAAGAAATTTGTTCTGTGATACTTTTCTTGTATTCAATTGAATGGCAGAGATCTTAGCTATCTTTTGGTTAGGTCAAACCAATGCACTAGTGTTACTTGCAAACATCTGGAAACAAGACATAAAAATAGATTATTATTTAGGCTCATGCATATTTATGTGTCATTGTGCATGCCCACTTGTACAGTAGTGCATATTAGTTCCAAGTGTTTTAGGAAAAAAACGGATGACACCATTTCACTAATTATTGTCATTTCTTTTTGTCCTCTAAATATATTCTCTGATGACCAAAAAAGCTACAAAAAATGGAGAAAAAATCACAATACCTCTAGTAGGATATCTTCATTGGCCATCGTGATTCCTAAGGATTATTATCTTTTTGTTTCCTTGCTGTGTGTGCGTGTGTGTAAGATTTTTGTTTCACTTTGTAATACACCTGTAATATACTAATACTTAAAAAATTTGAGCATGGTTATTCTCAAACAATCCCACAAAACACTGAGTGTGAGCAGATATGAGGTGATTTTTAAAAATGTGCTTAG
This sequence comes from Eumetopias jubatus, assembly GCF_037043125.1. NCBI lineage: Eukaryota > Metazoa > Chordata > Mammalia > Carnivora > Otariidae > Eumetopias > Eumetopias jubatus. The sequence continues at coordinate 14,608,660 of NW_028274818.1, forward strand.
GTTAGTCTCTTGGTTTGTGTCTGTAAGCTTCCTAATCACCCTGACTCGATGACTACAATTTAAAGGTACAGTTTTCTTTTTCAATAAATTGGCTGTGTGATTGAACAGAAGTGAACCAAAATATAACCTCATTTTCCTTCTGATTTGAATTTGTCATTGTGGTTCCTGCTGTTTACAGATCACTGGAATCCGGAGGGAATCAGACATATGAAACAAAGTTCAGGTAGGATTAGATGCAGACCATTGCTGTGGGTATCAGACAATGTCCTTTGCGCAGCTCATACAATGTCTGAAGGAGCACAATTTTTCTAGATCTGCTCTTGCAGTCTCTGATGCCATCACTACATGCCAGTGTGGAAAGGTCTTAGCTATCCTGATTCAAAAATATTACCTCTATCAAGTATCAGGAAATGAAAACTAATGCCTTTATGGTGAATGTATCTGATGAAAAGTTTCTCTGTAAAGTCACAAAGCAAATTAACAGAGGAATGTTGATGACAACACTTTTTTCGTAAATACAGAGTCAAATTGCCAAGGCCCCTTTCTTTGGATAATTTTTATTATATTTCATCCCCAGTCAATCCATCCTTATAGGTTAAAAAAAGTAACCAGGGAGGCGAGGTACTTCAAATATTCCAAGATCCTCAAAAGAAACAAGTTGCTGTAGGCCAATTAGGTGCTGAGGGCCTGAAGGACACAGGAAGCTTCATGTTTCTTTAAAGTCTATATGGTTCTCCTATAAGCCACTTACCAGCTTCCTTTGAGAAAGACAGAAGGGGAAAAAAAAGATAAATGCTCACAGGAACTGATGATATAACACTGTGCAGCTGCTAATGCATATGGATGTGTCATGCAAATGTCCCCAGCAGAAACACAGTCTTTAGTTTAAACCTGCAACCATATTCAGCAATAAAAGAGTTTCCAAATCAAACTGCTGACTCCCTTTTTTTTTCTCTTATCAAAACACCCCAGCATACATCTTACCAGGCAGAGTAAATCAAAAGAACCAGCTGGAGTTACCAACTCTTGTTTTTCCCTGGATATCAGGTGTGTGCTGCAATTTTGCAGATCAGTTTGTGAGCTGAAATAAGTAGCTGTGGTCCACTGAAACTCAAAATAAAGCCATTTGGGTAATGCTTGTGCTAACTTTCCAAAGGCCTTATCTCTGCAAAGGGACATTGTAATTTATCAACTGATTTTTTTTTTCTCACTGAAGATGTGTGTTTCTTTTACCTTTATCCGAATATAAAAAGATCTGGAGGAACTCAGAGGAATTACTGAGTAACAGAACTTTGTTCTCCTGTCTTTATCTTCTCTATTTTTTTAGTTTTAAATTTTTTGCGGATTCTCTGATAAATTGACAGGAAAAGTAGATTCAAGGGAAGGACAAAAAAAAGAATAAGAAAAAAAAAGAGAGGTGGAAGGAATTTGGGGGGCAATCTAGTCACATTAAATTTTGCAAAGCATCGACATAGTTAGAGCATAGAGACATGAATTTATTGCGACATACACTTCTCGTGTTGGTACTACATATTTATTGAAAAGTTCTGTATTGGGGAATGAAAAATGTCAAACAAGAAACTTCAACTGTTACCCGGAGGGGACGTTAAAAGGTAACTTGGGAGCGATTCACTCCAACTTTTTTATGGCTGGGAGAAGGAATACCACTTTGACATTTTTTTATAGGGATGTATGCTGCAGCTAAGCGCTTGGAAGAGCGAGTCCGTGGAGATTAGACGCGGAAAGAGAAAATGAGTACGTATCTGGGGATTAACCTGCATTTGTGCTCTACAGGGAAGCAGGCTAGGCACTCACTTTGAAGGCACCACTCCAGTGAAACGCCATCAATTCTGAATGAAATTACTTAGGGTGAAATTGCATATCTGCAGGTGGCATCGCCTGTGAGCGCTCCGGGTTTCCTCCTCCCTCCAGCCGGGATTTGACTGGACTGGCTAGAATATCACCCCTGAATAGTCTAGACTCGGCGACTGGGCCTAGAGCCCTAACATTGGCCAATAGTTCCCTTTGTCCCCCTGACTGCAGTGCGCTCCAAGCAGGGGGGACACCTAGTCCCCGTGCTCAGACCCAGGGCCTGGGAGTTTGTGGTTTTGCTTCGCGGAGCCCGGGGCGGAGGGGAGGAGGTTGGAAATAGGAAGGCCAGAACCACAAAAGGCAGTCGGCGACGGGGTCTCTCTTTCCACCAGGCTTCTTGGCCACTGCTCCTCTTCATTAACAGAGACCTCGGTCCATTTAAAGAGCGCAGGCTCCAGATCTCAGCTCAGGCCCAATGAGCCCAGGTTAGGCTGGTTAGAAATGCTTCTGGGGGTCTTCCATCCTCCTAAATTCCCCGCCCAGGGTCAAGTCACATTAAAGGATAGAAGAATCCTGCTTCTGGAGCCGGTCATTTACTGTTTTTTCTTTGTTTTCCTGGAGGTAAGGCGAGAAAATGTTCGCTGGAAGAGAGCGAGCGGCTGCAATCTGCACCCCCTCCCGCCCCTCGACGCAGGCAATTCCTCGCACGCACCTGGCGGCTCCGGCCGTGGGGCTTCCGCGCGGCTAATATACATATTTCGAGGGGGAGGCTGGGCGGCTGCTTCTTCGCGGGGTCAATGTGTTAATTAAAAGTTGGTCCGAGTTGGTCAGCACGCAGTCCCAGATGTGCTTAACAGCATGCAATTAACACATAAGGCAAATCTTTTTGAAGATACCAGAATTGAAAACCCCCCAAAGAAACCCCACCCCGCCCCCGCCCTTAACGTGAAATAGCAATGGCAAATAAGGGAAAAGTCATTAAAAGACGTAATTAAATGTGGGCCGCCGTTCTTGGAGGGGGTCGGGCTGGAAAAAAAATTCCCTAAATATATATTTTTTAAAAAATAAATAGCAAATTGATTTTTTTTTTTTTTCTGCAGGACGTGCAGGCCGGAGATCCGTTTCCCTCCGTTCCCACTCCATGTATATTAAACAGCCGGCGAGCGGCGGCCGCGCGGCGCGGTGACCTAGCGAGCGCCCGGAGTCCCCGGCCTCTGCGCGGGTCCGCGCGCCGCCGCCGCCGCCGCCGCTGCCGCCGCCGCCGCCGCCGGCGATTGCAGAGGGGCCTCCCGCAGCCAGATTGGTTTCTACATCCAAGGATAATTACCGCACTCTCACTTGCCTAGCGTCCTTAATATTTTCAAAAAGTGCAGGGGAAGAGCGTATGTGTGTGCGTGTGTGTGTGTGCGCGCGCGCCTGTGTGTGTGTTGTGATAGAGTCATTCTAGATAAAAATTTATGAAAAGTTAAAAGTATTGGTCGAGACACTTAATATCATCGCCCCCAGCGGAAAAGCCGGTCGGATTCCTGTCGCCCAAGGCTGCTTCTGCCAGTTCACGCCTGCCTGCAGTTTTCTACCTTATTTAGCCCCGTGCACAGAGTTCTCGGGCCTCCACGAGCCAGTTTGTTTCTGTTTGTCTTTTAATTCGGGCTTACCCGTGCAAAAAAAAAAAAAAAATTTTTTTTGCCACCTCTCAGAGGCAAACAAAGACCCCGATCAGTTACCCCTCCCTTTCTTCTCTCCACACACATTCACACGGGCACGCGCTTGCGCGCGCGCACACACACAGGGATATACACACATTCACACCACTTTGCAACTTCCTCGCTTCCCGGTCTTGCGGAAGCCAGATGAGGACTTGGTGCCCAGATGGGCGCATTGACGCCACACCGAGCCTTCAGCCAACTTCTTGGTTATCATCCTAGACTTGTCACTTAGGATGGCTTGGTTTCAGGGATGGTATGGGATTCCAACACCAACACTACCCTTAAGGGTACCGGGGGTAGCAATTCTAACCAAATAATTGTATGTGTCGTATCTGAAGGGCGTGCCTTATTGATGACACCTAATGAAGCAAATAATGGATTTGCAGTATCTTAGCTATTCATCTGGTCCTTCTAGAAACCTGGGTGTTAAAGAGAGATGGATAGTGATGGATGGAGGGAAAGAGAGAGCGAAAGAGGGGAGGGTAGAGGGGGAGAGAAAGGGTCGGCTACAGATCCTTGGAAACGGATCAGATTTGTTGAATGTCAGCTTGAAGAAGGCGGTCTGAACCATGATTTAAACGCGGGCAGTATCATTGTTAACTAGTGCCCAACGACTGCCCCCCACCCCCACCCTGCCTTCCTGCCGCTCCCTTCTTTTCTCCCTTTTGTAGGATACAGAAGGTGAATAATGAAACCATTTTGCTAATAGTTTATGAGCCATGAGATTGGAAATGTATATGGATAGACCGAAGCACCAGACTAAAATCATTTGAAAGAAGCGTGAGGCTTGGCAGGGAAAGAAATCCGCGGTGTCCTCTCTCCCCAGCCCGGAGCTGAATGGGACGGATGAGGTGGCTTCGTGCCTCTCCGCTCCATCCGAGGGCAGCGGCTTGGCCCGTCCTCCCGCCTGCCCCTTACTCTCCTCCTCTCCCCGAGGGGCTAAAGCGAGAGGGAGATGAATTGGGGCGATGGCGAGATAGCGCGAGCAGGAGATAATCGTTATCACCAGGATTTTTCTTCCAGTGATGGGCTCTAAAAAGATCTATCACACTGGGCAGCTTTCCCCGAGGCAGAAAACAATAGACGTGAACTTCGCGCTGAACACAGCCACCGGAGCGCTGCCTGTGCGTCTGTCTTTTCTGTCTCCATAGGGCCTGTTCCTCTAGTACGAACACCCAGAACCTTCGGGAAAAGCCGCAAGCACTCATCTGACTTCCACACTCGGCCCCGCAAGGAGGTTTCCACCCGCTTTCCTTGCGGAGTTAACCCGAGGGAATGGGGGAGGTATGGTGGGGTGAAAGGTAAGGCGCTGGCCTGGACCCTCTCTTCCCAACCCACAAAGGGGCCGCAAAATCTGGGGATATGCTCGAAGCCAGTTCGAAACAGTGGCCCAAACCCATGGCCCGCGAGAAACCGCCCCATATCTGGCCCAGCGTCCGGGAGGGCCAGGGCGCGCGGACACGGCGGGGGCGGGCTCCGCTAGAGGCGGCGGGCTCCAGGCCGGGCTCCGCAGCGGGGGCAACTGGAGCGGGGAGGCTGGGACAGGTACGTAGCAAGGGGAGCGCAAGCCCGGCTGGAGTGTCTCGGGATCCCCCGGCTCCGTCCAACTCCGTTTGGGAGCACCCTCAAGTGCGCTTCGAGCCGGGCCTTTGGGGAAGCGCGGGAAGCGCAAGCCTTCTGCCCGAGCGGCCCCCGCGCGGGCTTCGCTGGGGGCTGGCAATGTCCCGCGGGCCCGCTCGCGTGGAGTCGTGGGCGGTGGGTACACCCCGCAGGGTGAGTGGCTGCCGTAACCCCTTAGCACCTCTGCTTTTCCCCTCTCCTTCCAAACCTGGCTGGTTTTTAGGAAAAACAAAGTAACTTTTACGTTTGTGGGGAGTTAACAGACGGGAAGTGATGTTGGAAGAAGCGCGAATGGGGCGGCAACGCCCCCACAACAACTGTGTCGGGAACCCTGATCTTCTCCCGGGGGTGAGGGGTAGAGGTTAGGCATTTGACATTTCCGTTAATTGGGGGCGGGATGGTGGTGTGCGGCTGGGGTAGGCGATGGAAAGAAAAAGCAGGACCGTTCGCTGGCTCCCTCCTCCCTCCTCCCAGCTAGAGGCCGCCTTTAGGCCCATTAAGCGGGCTTGGCCCCCGCTCCACAGGCCTTGCGTGAACCGAGCCTCCAAAGGGGATCACTGCAATCGCCTTTCACCTGCTGGCCCTCACCTGCAGCGCCCTCAATTTCTCCAACCCCCACTCCCGCCCCAATGGATACCCTATTGGCTGTGGTTCGTGTGAAACATCCAGGAAAAATTCAGTGAAACAACCTCCTGAACTAGAGAGTTTGGAGGGGAGAGCGAGTGTCTGCCGTCCTCGGGGGTTTTATTTTCGAAGAAGCGCCTAGAAAGAAAATGAAAATCGAACTAACCCAATCACCATTGGCAATCCGGCCTTGGCGCAAGGAAAGGGGGCGGGCGGACGGCTAGTGGTGCTCAGCACTCGCGGTGAAATAGAGCTCTTCCGGTGGGCAGGTGTGAGCGGGCTCGGCGAAAAGGCGTCCGGCCCGGGGGAGCTGGCGAACCAGACCCTGGGGCACCATCCGGCTGGACGCGCTTCTTCGAGAGCTTGCGGCCCCCAAGGCAAGCAAGGACTTAACCCCGGCGTGCGCCTTCGCTCTCCCGGCCCCGTCAGGGCCGAGGGTTCAAGTAAAGTTACTGAGAGGGGGTTTGCTAGCACTGGAGGGTTATTGTTGCCCTGGGAAAGGAAACCTGCACTTTAGGAACTCCTTTGTGCCTTCTGTACTCACCCTTTTGCACTTCCCTCTCAAACGCGGGATAACCTAAATTCCTGTCCTGGCATCGGAGGGAAACCCCCAATGCTGGCAGTTTTCCGATTTCCTTCCCTCGCTCCAGTAATCCCCGGGGAACCCCGGCTCCGTGTTCCCCTCCTCTTCCCCACTTCTACAGCCAACCCCTAGGAGCTCCGCTCTCCTGGGCCTCTGCCCTTCCTAGCAGGTACCTACAGTGCCTAGCTTAAGGGGGCGGGGGGGGCGAAGCTGCAAAGGTAGGCGGAAAGGGAGGGTCAAAGAGGCGGAGAGCCCCCGTTGCAAAATAACAAAACTACTGCAAATTCTCATAAAATTAAATTCCACCTCCCTTTCCGAATCTGTCCCCTCCCAAATCCTGCCTAGAGAGCGGCGGGAGGGCTGGTCGGGTCGTCCCTGGAAAGGGGGGTTGTGCGCAAATTTACGCCCGCTACTTTCATTTGTTAGTTGATTCCGTCTAAAAGTTCGCTATTTATAGGCTACACGCGGCCGCCCCAATATCCGCGCCCGCTTTCCTGCACGAAGTGCGAGAGGTCCCCGCGGCGCGGAACGGCCCGTCTCGATTGTGTCCCGTGATTTGTTTTGTTTTTGTTTCTGCCTTCACACCGCAGGCAGCCGGGGAGAAGATCTCGGGGAGCCCTGAAACCACCCACTCGCAGTAGTTGAGAGCGGCTCTGCAGTCCGACCATGTGAGTCCGCGCTTGACCCCGCTGGGCGCGCGCTGGTGGCAGACGCGGGGGAGGCGCTACGGCTCCGCCGCGGCGCCCGCGCCCCTCGGGCTGTCCTCCACCTCTGCCCCTGCCCCTGCGACCTCCAGCTCCTCTTTGCGCTCTCTCCCCCTTTGATTTCTCCCTTCTCATTCTCTCTTTCCGTGCATCTCTGACTCTGCCCTGCTCTCAACTTCCAGCTGAGTTTGCATCTGGGCACAAAAAAAGACAGGACTGGTCTTTACGTGGGAGGCGGGGTGGGCTGGGCGTGTGTGTTTCATAAAGAAGGAAATTGTGTGGGGCTGGGGTGGGGGAGGGGCGTGATGGAGCGGGTCTGGAGCGCGGCCCCAAGCTCTGGAGGAGGGGACTAGGAGTGTTTGGATCGCGACCTTTCCTTTCGCAGTGGCACCGATCGCTGGATGGGAACCAAGTGCTCTGGAAGCCTCGCCATTTGGGACCCTCCCTCTGCGATGCAGGGACAGATGGCTTAATTAAAATCTCGGAACCGCCCCGGTAGAAAGGAGGGTACGACGTGGGTCCGGGATGAGGCTAGCCGGGAAATAGGGTCAGAGTCAGTTCCCTAAATTCCAGGTGGAACTGGGCGCTGCGATGCCTTCCCCCCCCCCCCCCCGCCCCGAGGCTGCGGACAGGACTCGCTTGCGCAGACAGCAAAGGCGCAAGGAGATCACGGCGGGTCCGTGGGCCTTTCCCTTGTCCTCTTTTTATAAATGCCAGAGCCTCGGACGATGCTTCTGCGTTTTAGAAGTGAGACGTCAAGAGGGCGGGGTAGCGGGACCCGCTAGAGCGTTCCGCGAGTCCCGGGCGAGAGGAGCGCCCGGCGCGCGCGTTTATGGCGCGGGGAAGGGTTGTGCGCGCCGAGCAGCGGCCAGACCGGCTTTCTCGCAGGCGCGCGGCGGCAGGCGTGAGACTCGCGCACCGCCGGTCCAACTGCCCTTCCCCCACCCCTGGAACCGAGGCACGACATTTGGGGGGGGTGCGGGGGTGGAGGAGGTGGTGGCTGAAAATAACCCGGGGTTCTGATCCGTTTGGCCGAAGGACAGAGCCCCAGAACGGAGGTGGGGAGGAGTTTGGAGCCAGTGAGGGGAGAACTGAGGCCTCGTCTTTCGCGCGCTCACGCGGGGCCCTGTGCCCTCGCAGGCTTAACTTCTTACCCGCCTCCAGTTTCTGCTCTCACAGTGGGTGTCACACGTGGAATCCCCCTATGGCCACATCTCCAAAGCGCTCAGTCCGCCGTGTGCATAGACTGGTGGGGAGCGAAGAGCCAGGACGGGTCTGTGGCAATGCCCCGGAGAGGGGACCTCACTGTCCAGCGTGTGTGCACCCAGAGTTCCCCGTCACAGAGATGGGGGAGGGGTCTGTTCCCAGCCCGCGTCCCTGCCTCCCTCCCGAGCTGGCACTGCAGGGACAGTCTGGTTCAGGCAGGACGCGGGCCGCCCATACCTGGCTCGGAGCTGCCCGGATTCTCACCCCGGCCTGCCCGAAACAGCTTTCAGAAACTCAGCGGACAAGTTAGAAGCGGAATCAAGTTTCGGCCACTATCCCTGGGCCTCATGCAGGCTTAGGGGTAGATGTCAAACTTAATGCAACTTCGTAGCAGAAACTAGGGGCAGGGACCCGCAAATGTTCGCATTCGGGGTCTGGGGGGGTGTGATGTCTTAGTTACCTTACCCCCCCCCTTCCCGGACTGTACATGCCACTCGGCTCTCCTGTCCCGCATTTATCTGCGCCTCTATTCTTTCTGTAAGTCCTAAGAGGAAGACAGGGAAGGAAGGAGAGAGGGACATCAAAGAAACGTGGAAGTTAGGAGGAAATGAGAGTAAAGAGGCGGTAAGGGAAAGGTATGCCAAAAAGAATGATCTCTAGCTAGCTGTTTTTCCTCTTCTTTGAAAAGAACACGGTGTTTTCAAGAGCGGGGGCGTTAGCGCAAGACAGTAAGCCCCCAGCCCAAGGGCTCTGGCCCGGCCGGCTAGTAGGCGCGTCCGCTCTCGCCGTGACTGACTTGAGCTTCTCAGCCTTCTCAGCTCTCGGTCCTCAGTCACATTCCAAGACCCTGTCCCCAGTGCTCTAGGACACGTATGACTCAGAAGCCGGGTGAAGATGGAAAAGGCCGAGCTTGCTCTCTCCCACCTCAGGCCATTCCGCTTGGGCATAGGCTCTGGGCCCTGAAGGTGGACGCGGCGCGCCAGGCTCCGGGACTGCGCAGCCAGAAGAGTGCTCGCCTAAAGCCTTCTGCTATGGGGAATTCTGGGAACCCGTAGGGCTTTTTCCGGTCTCTGATGGGATCTTAGAATTTGGCAGCTTCCTCGGCTTAGTGAAGTAAAATAAACTTGCCCCAAGCTCTGGCTTAGCTCTCTCCTTTGCGGCTGTGCTCCCGGGATCCTAGTTCTTCTCTCTGGCCCAACCCGTCGGTGCCCTGCCTTGGTGGCCTCCAGGCCCCCTGGGGCTTTTCCCCCCGCTGACTGGGGCCCTGGTTAGGAAGGACCCCAAATTCTCTACCAGAGAGCGAGTAAAGATGACAGTCCACCGTGCAGACAAAACTAGACAGTAAACTGTGTATGAAAGGAGATGAAGGCAGAGAAGGAGGAGCCTGTTTGTTTCCCAAACAGTACTAGTGAACAAAATAGCTCTCCTTTTCAAGGAACTCTGGAAAGTGTCGGGATAAGGGACTGGCTCTTTAAATTCTTTCGGTCTGTGACCTACAAACCTTGAGAAGAGGCCATAAGCAGGGAAACAAGGCACCAGGGTTTGGCAGAGGTGGCCACCTGTGCCCCCCCCCCCCCCCGCCCAAGTTGACAGTCCCTAAATCATGTTTTCATGGTGCCATGAGCAGCTCTGTTCCAAGGGTGGGAAGATCAGCCTGAACCCTCCCAGACCAAGAGAGTGTTCTGAGCCCTAAAACTTTCAGCTGCGCTATGCCAATCCCTGTCTTCTTCACCCTCACCCTTAATCCCTTGGCTACCATCGGGTTCTCTCTACAGGGAAGCTGGATCATCTGGGGACTACAGTGGTGTTAGAACCAACACCAGTTGCCCCTTGCCCTTTCCCCAGCCAGAGCTTTGAGTGGAAACAAATTACTGTGCTGGGGTGTGTGTGGATGGATGAAGGCAATGGCCCCTTTTCCTAAAAGCTGGAGCAACTCCTTTCCCTGTTGTCCTGAACAATCTTTCTTGGGTCAGGAGCCCCAGGACTCCAGCTAAGGGGGAATTCCTAACCTATGTGTTCTCCCTTATATTTCCTAGGATGTGAGAGTTAGAGGGGTTGAGTACTGTCTCCTTTAAGATTCCATTTGATCATTAAATTTAACACAAATCTGGGAAAAGACCTGAGACCTGAAAGAAAAATGGAGAAGGGGAATTCTGTAGAGTGGAAAGAAGAGCTAAGTGACTGACAAGGAATTTCCATTAACTCAGTGCTTTCCTCTTCTGTCTTACCTGTTTAACTTCATTCCTCCCCCTTAAGTGAAGAAATAGAGTTCTCAGCTTAGGTGACTATTTTGGCTAAATGTTCAGATGTATACTCTGGCTGAGTGTTTTTAAAATTTGACCACTGAATACCTAGTGTTACCTGCAAACTCTTCTGTGCACTCTTCTCTCTCACTTAATTTTGACCTAAAATATAAGCATTTCTTTTCATCACAGTCTTGTTCACCTTCAACAGGTTGGTTTTAGTTTCTATATTTCTCAAATTTCTTTGCAATAACAGTACATGAACCAGATTTGTTCAGCTTCTATGAGGTAGGATTATTCCCACCACAATTCTCCAGGTAGTTCTGGTTAAAACTGCCTTTGCTTTTCACCTCAATGAGACACATACTTGAGATGAAAGTGAGTTTCTTTGTTTTAAACTTGATATATTCAAATGCTTGCTCTCTTTTCCCCTTCTGCCTATTTGGAATAAACCTGGCCATATTAACATTTGAATAGTTTTGTCATAAAACTTTTTTTTTGTCATGACTTTTTAATGTAGAAATTTTCTTTGAGATTTTAAAAGATCATGACATATTAAAATTATTTAACATCATTTCAGGAAATTTTATCTTTGAAATTCATTGACAATTAGATTTCTTTTCAGAACTTTCTGTGTAACTTTGTCATCATTCTTTAGTTATGGCCTCTGATCTAACTGAATCTGCTTTCAACTGCTTAACAAGTATATATTCAAAAGAGATTTTTTTCTCCCAGCTTAAAGTTTCTTTCAACATTTTCCATTGTATTACCTAGTTGAGAGGAAAATTTGCGGGACAAAAAATTAAGTTTGGAGCACATAGTATATTTTTCTGACCCATTTATGTAAGCTCTATTTTATTGTTAACATTTTAATAGTAAAAAAAGACGCTTATTTTTGGGAGAAAATGTATGTCTTCTTTTGGGGGGAGGCTTACTGGATAATTAGTTTTTTCTTAATGTTCTTTGCTTTTTCTATTAGACATATCAATGTTTCTTAATCATTAATCTCTTGTAAAGTAGTGAAAGATACAAATTACTGACTTATGATAAATCATATCCTTCCCCTTACCAGAGTCATCAATATTCTATTATTTCAAATTAAATGTTTTAATATAATTTAGAAGGGAGAAGGTTCTGACATCTATTCATTAATCCGTGATGGCCAAATTGGCTAAACAATTGACAAGAAACTTTTGGACATGGAAATGTAACATCAGAAAAGAAATTTCTATGGGCAAACTGACAAACCAAAAATGCCATTCAAGCGCAAAAGACTAATGATAAATGGCAGAGTGAAATAAAGGGAATAAGCACAACTTATCAGCCACTGATCTTCTACATTCAGTATTTCACTTCTTAATATCATTTGGGTGATACACTGTGTGAAATTACTTTGTATGGGAAGAAGCAGTTTCTTGTTTTCCTACTGACGGTTCAAGCCAGTATTTTTTTTTTAATGAGATAAAATTTCAGATATCATAGAATTAAACGTTTAAGCCATTTTAAAGCATATAATGTAACTACGTTTTACTAGATTCACAATGATATGCAGCCAACATCACTATTGAAGTCCATCTTCATCACCTCTACCCATGAAGCAGTCCCTTGTTCCTCTCTCCTCTCAATCCCTGCCAACTACTCATCCACATTCTGTTTCTGTGGATTTGCCTGTTCTGGACATTTTCTAATTGAGATCATTTAACATGGGACCTTATGTGTCTTGCTTCTTTCACTTAGCATCATGCTTCAGGGTTCATCGATGTTGTAGCACATGTCAGTATTTCATTCCTCTTTATGGCTGAGTAATACTGGATTTTATGGATATACCCCATTTTGTTTATATATACTCCTCAGTTGATGGACATTTGCATTTTTTGGCTCTGATGAATAATGCTGCTATGAGCATCCACTTACAAGGTTTTGCTTCAATGTATGTTTTCAGATCTGTCAGGTATAGTCAAATTCCTGGGTCATACCATAATTCTATGTTGATTTTTTTTTTTTTTAGCGAGAGAGAGAGAGAGAGAGAGAGAGAGAGAGAGAGAGGGAGATCAAAAGCAGGGGGGAGGGGTAGAGGGAGAAGCAGACTCCCTGCTGAGCAGGAAGCCTGGATGTGGGATTCAATCCCAGGACCCTGGGATCATGACCCGAGCCGAAGGCAGACACTCAACTGACAGAGCCACCCAGGCGCCCCGTATGTTGAACTTTTTGAGGAGTCCCCATACTGCTTTCCACGGTGGCTGCACAATTGTCCAGTCCTGCCAAAAACATTTGAGGGTTCTAGTTTCTCTACATCTTCACCAACATTTATTTCATTTTTATTAAAAAAATTATACTAGTGGGTGTAAGTGGTATCTCACTGTGGTTTTAGTTTGCGTATTCATAATGACTAATGACGCTGAGCATCTTTTCCTGTGCTTACTGGCCATTTGAATATCTTTTTTGGAGAAATGCCTATTCACTGTCTTTGCTCATTTTTTAATTGGGTTGCTTGTCTTTTTGTTGTTGAATTGTAAGAGTTCTTTATATATTCTGAGTATTGCATACTTATCTGGTATATGACTTACAGATATTTATATTTTCTCCCATTCTCTGGGTTTTTCACTTTTATTTCTTTTAAAGATTTATTTATTTTTTTTAAAGATTTATTTATTTATTTATTTATTTGAGAGAGAGAGAATGAGAGATAGCACGAGAGAAGAGGGTCAGAGGGAGAAGCAGACTCCCTGCCGAGCAGGGAGCCCAATGCGGTACTCGATCCCGGGACTCCAGGATCATGACCTGAGCCGAAGGCAGTCGCTTAACCAACTGAGCCACCCAGGCGCCCAAGATTTATTTATTTATTTTAGAGAGAGAGCTATCACAAGCAGGGGAGGGGGCAGACGGAGAGAATATCCAAGCAGACTCCCGTTGAGCATGAAGCCAGATGTGGGGCTTGATCTCAGGAGCCTTGAGATCGGAACCTGAGCTGAAACCAAGAGTTGGACATGTAACGAACCGAGCCACCCAGGCACCCCCGGGTTTTTCACTTTCTTGATAATGCCCCACAATTCATAAAAGTTTTAAATTTGTATAAAGTCTAATTTAGCAGTATTTTTTTAAAAAAGATTTTATTTATTTATTTGACAGAGAGAGAGAGACAGCGATTGAGGGAATACAAGCCAGGGGAGTGGGAGAGGGAGAAGCGGCTTTCTGCTGAGCAGGGAGCCCGATGCGGGGCTTGATCCCAAGACCCTGAGATCATGACCTGAGCCGAAGGCAGACACTTAATGACTGAGCCACCCAGGCGCCCCGCAGTAGTTATTAAAAAAAAAAAAAAAGAAAAGAAAAGAAAAACAGTAAGTGGTTTTCTCATCCATGAAAAGACTCAGATTTAAGCACAACACAAAACAAATATTTAAAACTCTAAACCCTCAAAAAGAGAAGACTCTTCCGTAATGCCCAGGCAGAGACTTTGTGAAATGCAGGTTATCAGGCACTACATAAAGTTACAGCTGTTATTCAGGACAAGGAAATAGCTATGGCTACATTGACCTTTTTCTTCAAAGAAGTCCTGAGTTATTCAGATAAGGTGTTTACCCTCCTGAATGAGATCTTTTATCCCAAGAAGACAGTTGTTGTTTTTGAAAAAATTATTATCAAATTCATCTACCAAGAAATTTTAAATAGTCTCCTCTGTTTAAATGACATTAAGGGATCTGCCTTAAACCAACAACAACCAGGAAAATAAAAGAAATGTTGACAGGGTGTTCCTAACTTAGCAGTTTCTACACACAGCCACACGCCGGCCTGTACCCAGGTGATGTATTTGTAAAATCCCTGGGAGAAAGGTCTTGGAATCAGAGAAAAGAGAAACTAAAATATTGCAATGCAATTTAAAAGCAAAAATTAATAAAAGGGGAGGAATATAGACAGACGTTACCTAATGTAAAGGTTTTGCTTATTCTCTCAAATTGGCTGCTTCTGAGTAATTAATGTATGAGTTAAAAATAACCAGACAGTGGTTTGAATCAGATCTTCATTTTATTTCATTATTTAGTTATTGAGTAAGAAGGCTTATGGTGAATATTGATCGAGACATCTCTGATTCTGTCCATTAGAAATCTTGGACCTGATTTCTACATCTGTTATTTTATAGAATATGCTATTGGGTAAATCACTAGGCACTTTCTAAGTCTGCACGCCCAGAGTTCCTGCATGAGTCACATAGCCATGAACAGCCCCGAAGGATCCTGAAGAAAGCTCCTGTTCCTTGTCTATAGAGCAACACGTGCATCCATCAGTTATGGTGGGGAAAAGATGGGATGATACACGTGACAATTATACGGCATTTTGAAGTTTAAGTGTGAGCTTCCTTATTTATTTATGTGGCAGTTGCAATGTACCAGTTATTGTCCTGAGATTTAATAAGTACTAAAAAATTAAGTTCTCAAACAACCCTTTGAGGTTGATACTCTTCTTTTCTCCCCCTTTTACAGATGAGAACACTAAGCACAGAGTTTTTATATAACTTTCTTAAGGTCATGTAGCTGAGAAGTGACAGAGTTAAATTTTGAACCTGGGCAGTCTGGCTTGAGAGTCTATGTTCTTACTGCTACTTTATGTTGCTTACATCTAAAATCTAGAGATTTCTGATGAAAATTGAAGTCTCTGAATTAGTTGATGCAGTAAATATTTATTGGGTACCTATTATGTGTCCAACATCTGTGGAAACATTGGAAGATCCAGGAATGCCGGGACTGCATTACTATATTTTCTTCATGACAATAGTTAGCTGAAATCTAGCTATCACTGCCATCTTTTGATGGGGTCACCAAACTTGGCTTGATTCATTTACTTGTTTACCTGCATGAGCCCTGTAATCAATCACATTTGTTACTTGCTAACATGAGACACAGGCAAGGAAAGTAGATTACAACCAGAACATTAAGCACAAAGGCAATGATAAACATCATGGCTGAATTCAGTTTTCCAGTTTCTCTTGCTGCTATCATTCACCACAGGTCAGTGAGCCAACAAAATTTGCTGGATATCCACTGAATGCTTGGGCTGTGGGATTAACACTTAAAATTTAAAAGTTTAAAATCAGAAGAACAAGAAAAGCCAACACCAAAAAATGATGACAAATGAATATATAGGAAGTACAGTAATACTTCCACTAGTTGGAAATTTTTAATAATTTTGTCTTCTAGGCAGAGATTTTTCAGTCATAGCGCTTGTTTTCTTATTTTATAAAGAGAAGGTAAATAAGCATTATTGGATCTGTGCCAGAAGGCAGGCTTCAGAATATACTGCAAAGTTCAGAAACAATCGACAGTGTTTTCAAAGGATTCTTATAGGATGATTGAGCAGTTTTCATAGCAATTACCCTGAGGGCTCCAGGCTCCAGAAGAGTCTTCAGGATGGAGGGAGAATTAAATATGCTGAGTGCTGTATTATCGTTATGTGTATTCCATTGCGTCCTACTTTTGGAAAAATGATTAATTATTATTATTAATGAAGGTACTTGCTAAGCACCACCTATGTAAATACATAGATGCCAACCGAAGAGTTTACTCTAGCTGTTAGCCCACTTAAGAATGAAGAGTCCAGGGGCGCCTGGGTGGCTCAGATGGTTAAGCATCTGCCTTCGGCTCAGGTCATGATCCCAGGGTCCTGGGATCGAGCCCCGCATCAGCCTCCCTGCTGAGCAGGGAGCCTGCTTCTCCCTTCCCTCTGCTGCTACTTCCCCTGCTTGTACACTCTCACTCTCTCTCTCTCTGTCAAAAATAAATTAAAAATCTTAAAAAAAAAAAAAAGAATGAAGAGTCTACTTTTTGAAGGCCTGGTATCAGGCAGAGGAAATATTTTAACATTCTATATGTGGTGGCCAATGTCACATAGTTTGGCTCTTGCCATGCTTTGGCTAATTACTGTGTCCACAAGCATGAGCCAAATGTTCTGAGGGATGGTTTGCCAGGTTGACTGATATGGATGCATACACTATTGGTCCAGCTCTGTTTTGTTCGTCTTTAAACAATCAGAAAATCTTACTGTGTTGAACACTTGCTGTGATAGAGCTTGTTTAATACCGTAGAATGTTAAAATAACTGTGAGCTTACTGATTTGTTAAAACACTATGTGTGAGTACCTGTCAGGTTTCGGGGCAGAGTTTCATAAGTGCTTTCCTCTTATCCAGTGCTGTGAGGTGGGTGGGTAGGAGCTAGGTATCTAGGTTAGGAAGTGTATTATGTGGCCACAGAGAAGGAAGTGAAGCTGAGAGATTACTGCCATGGCCACGTGAGTGGTGGGGGTGCAGAGCTGGGCCTCAAACCAGGCTTCTGATACCAAGTCAAGGACCCCTCTTCTATAGTGACTTTTGTTCAACATTTCTGAGAGTGTGTTCCACCTGAACACCTATGTCAGGATGACCTGGAATATTTGTGTAAAATGTGGAGTCCTGGGTTCTGCTCTAGAAATACTCTGGAAATACTGACTCCCCAGGACTTAGCATTTTTAACAGTCCTCTCAGTAGATTTTTTTTTAAGATTTTATTTATTTGCCAGAGAGAGAGAGTGCACAAGCAGAGGTAGAATCAGGCTTCCTGCTGAGCAAGGAGCCCAATATAGATCTCGATCCCAGGGCCCTCGGATCATGACCTGAGCTGAAGGCAGACACCTAACCAACTGAGCCACCCAGGCATCCCTCAGTAGATTTTTATACACAGTAAGTTTTAAGCATTGCTTGTCTAGATACTAAAAATTTTGAAATATATGGTCAGGTTAATTTGATGCTAACAGGATATAGTTTGAGAACAAAGGAGAAATTTTCTGACCAGAAACAATAAATGCCCGTGTACTCTTAAGAGTAACCTCACAAATTGGGATTTGAATATGAGATTCAAAGTGATCCTCCTATTTGGGGAGGTTGTCTTTATTCAGACTATTCCACAGAGATGTCAATAGTTTTATACAGCATGTTCTGTGGTACCCGACTTCCACAGGATATTCATTAATTCATCAAATATTTATTGAAGTATCCAGTACTATGTTGAACAGTTGAGGAACAGCAGTTGAAGAAAACAATGTGGACTCTGACCTCATGGGGCCCACAGTCTATCGAGGAAAGATGTTAATAGGTGTTTTGTCCCAGGGCGCCTGGGTGGCTCAGTTGCTTGAGCCTCTGCCTTGGGCTAGGTCATGATCTCTCTGGGTCCTGGGATGCAGGACTCCCTGCTCAGGGGGGAAGCCTACTTCTCCCTCTCCCTCTCCCTCTGTACTCTCCCTCTCCCTCTCTCTCTCTCAAATAAATAAATAAAGTCTTAAAAAAAAATAAGTGTTTTGCTCCAGAAGCTGTCATGTAGACAAATAAATTTGGGTTTAATAGGTCTTTTCATGGTAGGACATGTCAGAGCCTTCAGTGTACCAATATGTCCTATGAATGTCTGAGAGAGGACTGTTGTTTGTGATGTTTTCCAGACTTATCACAGGATCCTTCACATACAGAACGACTAGGTCTCATGTTCTACGGAACCCCTTTTGAATCTCACTGTGGCAAATCTGTGGCATTGGTATAGATTTGCAGTGTATCTTAACAATGGAACCTCACTGCACCTTCACCCCCCAGAGTAGTTTGGTTCTGATAGCCTAATGAGCACTGGGATAAGCGATGGGCAGACTTTAGTCAAAGCACTAATGTCCAGGAATTAGATGAACTTTAGGCTGTCTTTGGAGTTGGACTAGGTAATGAATTTGAACATGGAGTGGATCCCTGGTTATGTCTTTCCTCTTTTCAGCTGGGGAGTAAAGTCAGAAGGATTGCTTCAGATTCCTTCAGAGATTCTGAGGCCATCTGGGAGCATCTGGAAAGAGTAGTGTTAATGGGGTTCACATGCCAGTCTCCCTACTTGGAAAACTTCATGCTGTTTGAGAAACACCCAGCCTTTGGTTAGGTGCATATGATCAGATTCTTTGCTGAGAAAGACCTCCTGCCTGCCAATGCATTGTGTACTTTTACCAGGATAGTTGTCGGGAAAAGAAAAACACAAGCATTTTCAGTGGACCACCTAATGTCCAGTGACTTCCCGTTTTTCTCTTTTCTCTTCTTCTTTTTCTGAGGCAGTGACTATATCTAAACAGAACAAAGTGACTTGGCAACTGCTCAGGTAGCTCAGAGATGTGTGTTCACCTGATGGATGGATTTCAATAGTTGGGTTGTTGACATATCAGATTACCCAGAGAACTGCCACGTTACCACCTTGACTCGTGCACGTGGAGAGTTCTTTTTTTTCTTTTCTTTAAGATTTTATTTATTTGACAGAGAGAGACACAGCGAGAGAGGGAACACAAGCAGGGGGAGTGGGAGAGGGAGAAACAGGCCTCCCACCGAGCAGGGAGCCTGACGCGGGGCTCGATCCCAAGACCCCGGGATCACGACCCAGGCTGAAGGCAGACGCTTAAGGACTGAGCCACCCAGGCACCCCGCATGTGGAGAGTTCTTAAAGAAGTCTCTTCAGATTTGTTTGTTTTTCTTAGTTATGATAATATTGAAAGATATGTTGCTTTATTGTTTGTTAAGCATGTGCTTTGTTCATAAACAGGTTTTACCACACAGGCTTCCCCATGTAAATACAAAGTGAAATAAAGAAATGTAGCAGTGTCCCAGTAATTCATATAGTCATCCCCTGAGTATATAAATACTGGAAACAAAGTGGGCTATTCCCCCTTTCCAGAGTTGCCTGAGTAAGTGTTCAGCTTTTCATTCTTTGAGGAGACCCCAGATTTTTAAGTGTTGGTCTCTTAAGTTCAAAGTCTAATTTCAGTTTACTTTTTTAATGACTGTGAACCAGAGGAGTTAGACGCAATTGTTGTCTTCAGGGAGCTTACATCTTAGGCTTGGAGGTAGTCAGGAAGGGTAAGTACATATATTGTTATAATACCAAACGCATACCCGATAAATGCTAAATGAAAGGTTCATAAGTATGGTGATGGTGGTTCAAAGGAGTTTAATGGCCATAAAGAATTATAAAAAGCAGACTCCCAGAGATTGCTTTGAGATTGATCGTTAAAAATGGGTGGAAGTGGAATTGTTGTGGCAGAAAAGAGAAAAAAAATATGCTTAGGGTTTTGTATATAAAGACAAGAGTGTGAATAAAGGCATGAAAATGGGAAAATATAAGGCTTATTTGGGACACAAGGGTGTGTTTAGGATGGAGGGAGAGGAGGAAGTAATGGGGAAGAAGGTAGGAGCTAACATTATTGAGGGGCTCTTTGACATGATACATTGTTGGATGTATTATCCATTCATTTTTGCTTTTCATCTTCAAGACAGCAGGGAAGATTACTTCTGAGGCCATTGTTCATCAAAATTTGCATAGCATTTCCATTCTGTAGTGTTTCTGCCGGGGAAGTGACTGCCAAGGGGGTAGTACATTTCCCAGGTCCCTTTGCATCTAGTTGGGGACAAAGGATTATTTTCAACAATGAAGTATGCAGTAACTTTCAGGCTAAAGTGGTTTGGAAGCATGTGTGCCCTTTCTGCCATGGGCTGTTAAAGGGAAAAGCCGGTAAACAAAGGATTTCAAGATCCTAGGGGAGAAAGAATTACTAGATGGAGGAGCCTGGGTCCTGTTCAGTACGCAATTGGACTTTACATAAATGAGTGATAAATTTCTTGGTATTAAGCTACTGAGATGTGGAAATTTAACTTTATGGCAGCTAATTACCCTAATTAATATAGATACTATTACAGGTTTATATAATATAGGCTCATAGATATAACTTACTCAAAATCACATGAATAATAAGAAGTGAGGCCAGGATACAAATCCAGGTCTGTCTTCAGAGTGCTTCTTTTTTTATTCTATTCCCATAGTTTTAACTACTATCTATATGCTAATAGGTATCAGTTCTCTACCGTTGTCTAGACTTCTTTTTGGAGGTCCAGACTGGTATAGGCAGTTGCCTACTAGATTTCTCTACTTGAAAGTATATATTATTTAGGGCATAAAAAATGCCTTTAAATTAGATTCCACGGTGCCTGGGTGGCTCAGTCAGTTAAGCATCTGCCTTGGGCTCAGGTCATATTCCTGGGGTCCCTGTGGGGGATGGAGCCCCGCATAGCATTGGCATTCCTGCTTAGGGGGAGCCTGCTTCTCCCTCTGTCCTTGCCCTCAGCTTGTGTGTGTGTTCACGCTCTCTTTCTCTTGCAAAAATAAATTAAAGAAATCTTTAAAAATAAAAAAATAGATTAGATTCCAATATACAATGGATTAAATAAGTAATATATATATATATATATATATAAGTGTTTTTAATGAAATGCTTGGTCTGGCCTGTCTGATTCATTGACCCACTGGTGCTTTCCATAGTGCTTTCCTGCTAACCCAGCTCTTAGTTACCTGAGAAGAAGTCCAGGACAAGCAATTTCCTTTTAACAAATGACACAGAGCTTGCATACTTTGGCTCCTATTCCATTGTCAGAAACTTAGTCATGTGGACATAGGGAGGCTAAACAGTGTGGTCACTAGTAGGTGGTTCTGTGCTCAGCTGAACCAGCATTAGATGAAAGAAGAAAAGGATATTAGAGGACAATCATCATTCTGGCACGAAGGCCTTCAATATTAAGCCTCAGTGGGTTCAGAAACACACTCACCTATCTACCCAAATTGAGTTCTTATCTTGTACTCCCTAACTCGGTTAATGGCCACCCCACCCTCCCGAATGCCCAGAGACCATGGTGGTGGTGTACTTTGACTTTTCCTTTTTCCTTATTCCCCATTATCAGTCGTTTTCATCTCTTCAGTGTCTTTTGAAGCTGCCTGCTTCACTTAATCCCCTAGTACTGCCTTGGTTTGTGGCTTTATCATCCCTCACATAGACTTGTAGGATGGCCTCCTAACTGGTCACCCTGTCTCCAGTATCAACCTATCAAGGACATCCTTCACACTACCATGAGAGTGATTTTTCTAAAATGCAAATCTGATGATCATTTTACTCCCTTTTTACAACCCTTCAGTGATTTCCCATGGCAAAAGTCCAAATTGCTTTGCAGAGCACAAAAGGCCCTCTGTGGTTTAGTCCCTGAGTCTCTCCAGCCTCATTTCTGACACTTTACTGTTCCCCTCCTCCAAACAGATCACACCCACAGCTTCAGTTACACTGAGCTATGTCAGACTGTTTCATTTCTTTGTGTCTCTGCTCATTTGTTCCCTCTGCCTAATGAATCATTATATACTTTTTAACACCCGATGCAGCCGACACCTTGTCTGTGGCGTAGCCCAACTTTCTGTAGGCAAAGTTCAGCACTGTTTCTTTGTTGTTTCATGTATTCCACGGATTTTATTGAATATCTGTCACTCTTAGGCATTGTGCTAAGCATTGGACGTGATGGGGAGAGAGATCATTCCTGCCCTTGTGGGGTTTATAATCTAATGGTAGAGTTGGGCATTGGTCAGATATTCTCACAAACAAACAGAAAATTACAACTGTGATAAAAAAAAAAACTATGAAAAACCAAAAAGGGCACAAGGGTTAGCCCATAGTAGGAGAATTTGACTTGGTAAGGGAGTACAGGGAGACTCTCACCAAGGAAGTGTGCTGAAGTGGAAATGGAATGACGAATTCACCCGATGAGAGAAATGAATTGTAGGTAGAGGTGACAGTGTGTATGAAGCCTTTACGTTAGGAGGGAATTTGGGATTCTAGGAGAGGAAAAGGTTTCCTTTGATCCTCTTGGGGTTCCTGAATGGGTCTGAAAATTAAACTGACAAAGACAGATGAACAGGAGGAAATAGCACACATTTATTTAATGTAAGTTTTATGTGACACGGGAACCTTCATAAGGAAATGAAGACCCAAAGAAATGGTTAAGCCTGAGTGTTTTTGTGCTAGGTTTGAGTGGAAAGCTGTAGAGAGATATGATAAGGCAAAGAGTATGAGCCAAGTGTAGCCAATTGGGGGAAAAAAAATAAGGCCTGTTCATTTGGATTCTTCCCGGTGTCCCTCCATTTTGGAGACAAGAATGTTCCTTTCCCATGGGTATAGAAATGGTACCTCTCACATGAGGGGCTTATGATCTGCTTGAGGGGAGAAGCATGGGGGAAGGTCAGAGAGACCTTCTTGCTTCTGCTGATTGCTCAGACTCCAGCTTAAAAT
This sequence comes from Eumetopias jubatus, assembly GCF_037043125.1. Lineage (NCBI taxonomy): Eukaryota > Metazoa > Chordata > Mammalia > Carnivora > Otariidae > Eumetopias > Eumetopias jubatus. Next base: position 14,631,292 of record NW_028274818.1, read on the forward strand.
AGTCAATATGCCAAGATACCATATTTTGGGATAGCATGTCCTGAACCTCATTAGAATATATGAAGGAATTGAATAAAGAACAGTTTCAGTGGGGACATGGGTAGGGGAATGAGGTATAGGATGAGGCAGAAGTAACTAGGGGCTAGACACTGAAGAACCTCATAAGCCATGTTAAGGAGGATTCTCTATTCTAAGAGAAATGGAGAGCCACTTAAAATGAGATAGAGAAGATCGTGATCACGGTTGTTTGTTTTTTTAAAGAATTCACCCTGGTTACTGTGAAGAATGAGTTTGAGAGTGAGCTGAGTGGAAAATGCTAAACTTGTTAGTTCAAGGAAGAGATACAGATATATTGAATTAGGGTTGTGATAATGGGGATGAAATAATTCATATTTGGGATTGGTTATGGTAGATGAGGGAGAGGTGCTATGAGGGCTGGTCCCTGTGTTCCCGGATGGATGGTGAAGCCAGTCGTGGAGATTAGGAACACTAGAAGAAAACTAGTTTGGGCAGAGTTTGAATGGGAGGTGCCTTGGGGATATCTAGGAGGAATCATTTCCACTATATATAAAGTGTACTTCTATTACTTCACATATACTATGTTGTAATTACTTTTGTGTGTGTTTCTTTTTATTAAACTGAACTTTTCAAAGGAATGGAGCAGCATTTACATTATTATTAATAATATTCATTTTGGGGTTCCCAGTACCTATTACTATAATTTATACATAATACTTTCCCAGTAAATGTTGGCGAATAAACGATCTAACTGACCCCCAAAGCCCACACGATTTCTCCCACATCATTAAAAAGGGCAAGAAAACACTGGAAAGGCAAGCTGGGGCTCAGTTGTAGAGTGTTTTCAATCCCTGGCTAAGAAGTTACATTATGACACAACATGTCATTAAACCTTAAGTTTACATTTACTCTCCAATGCAACCTTTGTTTCAAATAATGCTTCTGTTATTTTTAAAACCATGTAATGTTTACTCAAGGGCCATTCTCTCCTAAATAAATCAAAGCCAGCCAACCTACAAGAAAAGCACAGAGATCATACTTGGAAAATGAACTATGCCTTTATGTTGCAGGACTAAATGAAATTAAAATGAGTCTACTGGAAGAGGGTTGGCAGATACAAAGGAAATGTAACCAGGCCTGTGTGTTTTTTCACTCTCTTTCTTTTTCATTTTGTATTGGAGGTTAGCATTCAGTCATTAGGGCAGATCTGGAGAGGGACTCAGACATTTACATGGTCCGTTGCTGGGTGATTTTTCACAGCATGAGCATGGATCTGAGGGGATTCAGGTGGAAGGGTTAACACCGTTTCTTGGAGTCAGAGCGATAAAACAGTGTTTTGAATCTGTTGAATTTAGTAGCAGTCATACAAACAGCCTCTATCTAGAGTGAAACCAAGCTAAGTCTATAAATGCCCTGTATCGTGTTTGGGGTATGGGCCCCCTAAAACTGGCTTGTGCAACGCCTTGTTTGAAATGTTTGTGCACGGTGGTACGTGGTGCGGTTTCAGTTTCATGAACCCAGGCTAGAATGAGAATTTTTTTGTACTTTAATCCCGAAATGGGATAAATCATCCCTTACTGTTTTATTAGGAATCAATACAGCTGACCCTTGAACAGCATAGGTTTGAACTGTGGAGGTCCATTTTTTAAAAATAAATCTGGTACTGTAATGTAATTATATTTTCTCTTCCTTATGATTTTCTCAATAATGTTTTTTCTAGCCTACCTTATTGTAGGAATACAGTATAGAATACATATAGCATGCAAAATATGTGTTAATGGACCGTGTTATCAGTAAGGTTTCTGGTCAATGGTAGGCTATGAGTGGTTAAGTTTATGGGGAGTCAAAGGTTATATGTGGATTTTTTATATTTGGGGGTTTGGCACCCCTAACCTCTGTGTCGTTCGAGGGTCAACTGTATTTCTTAAGGCCCTATACCTATCTTACTCCTGCATGAAATGGGCAGATAACTGAGACCAAAGTGTGTATTTTCCCCCTTTCTATGCATTTTTGTGTGACGCATTTTCTTTCTTTGTAAGATTGTATCCCTATCTAATGTGAGCAGAGGGGATATTGGTTGGCTTGAATGAATCCAGGGTTTCTTCCTGTAGATGTTAATGATGAGATTCAGAATAGAGTGTCATGGGACTGATGATCCAGTCATATCGATTTTAATAACTGTCTGTGGCAAGCATGACTAAATATAGCTACAGACTCAGGCCGCATCTACACCGTGAAAAGTGTGTAGATCTGGCAGCTCTCCAGTAACTTCGGGCCACAAAGTTGGCCAAGCCGAATAAGGTCTTAGAACTGTTGGTGTTCACATTATGAAGTTGAGTAGGGTGGTTGAGAGCCCAGGATCCAGAATCAGACTGCCTGGGTTCGTTTCTTCCCTTAGCTTCTTCCTAGTGGTATAAACTTGGTCCTCCAGCCATATGTAACTCTTTGTTTCTCAGTTTTTCCACATTAGGATGAGGTTAGTAATATAGTTACTGCACAGGGCTATTGGGAAAATTAAAGGCATTCATATCAGTAAGACGCTTTGAACATGGTCTGGCATACGGTAAGTACCAAATAATTTCTAACTACTGTTATTACATTAGGAAGATGCTTAAGATATGGGCTTTGTAGAGACAAAGATTTGTGAAAGCGAGATCCATGCAACTCTTGGTGAAATGTAATGAATTTTGAACTTTTTGGTGAAGCATTAACTATGTATCATCTGCTTGATCTTTGAAACTGAATTATCTTACAGAGACTGCTTTCTACAAATACTTTCTGAAAGTATTGCAAGTATCAAAAAATATTCCAGAGAAGTTGAAGATATAGGTGTCATTTAGTGAAGGATAAGGGCCTCAAGACAATTTAATTTGGTGAAGAGAAAGCCAAAGGAAATTTGCCTGGGTGGAATTGGAAATGGGTTTATTAACAATCATAATGATACCAACTGTTTATTGAGTGTTTACTATACCACAAGAACTTTAATGTCACTTAATTCTTTGATTTTGCTTAATTTTTAAAAAAGATTTTATTTGAGAGAGAGACAGAGCATGAGCAGTGGGGAGGGACAGAGGGAGAGGGAGACTCCCTGTTGAGCAGGGAGCCCACCTTTGGACTCGATCCCAAGACCCTGAGATCATGACCCGAGCTGAAGTCAGATGCTTAACTGACGGAGCCACCCAGGCGCCCCTAATTTTGCTTAATTTAAAAAATTATTTAACTTCATTTAATTCTCACAAAATTTCACAAAGTATTATATCCATTTTATATATAGCTAAATTGAGGCTAAGAGAAGTAATGTAGCTTTTAAAGTTCCAAAGCTGTTTAATACCAGAATCTGGATTTGAACCCAGTTATGATAAACTGCAAAGCCAATATTTCTTTTAGTTTTTTATTGTTATGTTAATCACCATACATTACATCATTAGTTTTTGATGTAGTGTTCCATGATTCATTGTTTGTGCACAACACCCAGTGCTGCATGCAGAACGTGCCCTCCTTAATACCCATCACCAGGCTAACCCATCCCCCGACACCCCTCCCCTCTAGAACCCTCAGTTTGTTTTTCAGAGTCCATCGTCTCTCATGGTTCGTCTCCCCCTCCGATTCCCCCCCTTCATTCTTCCCCTCCTGCTATCTTCTTCTTCTTTTTTTTTTTTCCTTAACATATATTGCATTATTTGTTTCAGAGGTACAGGTCTGTGATTCAACAGTCTTGCACAATTCACAGCGCTCACCATAGCACATACCCTCCCCAATGTCTATCACCCAGCCACCCCATCCCTCCCACCCCCCACCACTCCAGCAACCCTCAGTTTGTTTCCTGAGATTAAGAATTCCTCATATCAGTGAGGTCATATGGTACGCGTCTTTCTCTGATTGACTTATTTCGCTCAGCATAACACCCTCCAGTTCCATCCACGTCGTTGTAAATGGCAAGATCTCATTCCTTTTGATGGCTGCATAATATTCCATTGTATATATATATATACCACCTCTTCTTTATCCATTCATCTGTCGATGGACATCTTGGCTCTTTCCACAGTTTGGCTATTGTGGACATTGCTGCTATAAATATCAGGGTGCACGTACCCCTTCGGATCCCTACATTTGTATCTTTGTGGTAAATACCCAGTAGTGCAATTGCTGGATCATATGGGAGCTCTATTTTCAACTTTTTGAGGAACCTCCATACTGTTTTCCAGAGTGGTTGCACCAGCTTGCATTCCCACCAGCAGTGTAGGAGGGTTCCCCTTTTTCCACATCCCCACCAACCTCTGTCGTTTTCTGACTTGTTAATTTTAGCCATCCTGACTGGTGTGAGGTGGTATCTCATTGAGGTTTTGATTTGGATTTCCCTGATGCCAAGCGATGTTGAGCACTTTTTCAGGTGTCTGTTAAAACCAATATTTTTAACTACTATTTCTTTCTTTCTATCTCTGTGCTGTTATATATATTAATAAGCATCATCAGTATGACACTTAAAGCACTTTAAAAGCCCTATGAGTGGGGTGCCTGGGTGGCTCAGTTGGTTAAGTGACTGATTCTTGATTTTAGGTCTGGTCTTGATCTCAAGGTCATGAGATGGAGCCCCGCATCAGGCCCTGTGTCAGATCCTGCATCAGTTGGGGAGCCTACTTGGGATTATCTCTCCCTCTCCCTCTACCCCTACTCTCTCTCTAAAAAAAAAAAAAAAAAAAGAGGAAGAAGAAGCCCTGTGAGTTAAGCATTCTTTAAGTCCTAATTTTACAGATAGGAAAATGGAGGCTTAAAGGAGTCGATTGACTTTCCCAGGATGATTCAGTTACTGCATACCTCATTTGTAAACTTCCATATTTTCTAATTTATCCACAACCATCTAGCACTAGACATGCTTGCCAATTCCATATTTACCACTGACCCAGGGGGCTGATGTAGGGAGAAAGAGACTCTGCAGAAACACCAGTGGGAAAGTGATTCAAGGAGGAGGGGAGGCAGCAAGGGTGTGGAGAGAAACACAGAGCTGTGGTGACTATTCTTCATTGTCTCTGCAAGGCAGAAAATATGTAGCTTGGTTTTCACATTCTCTGTAACATGATGACTGACTCTTTTTATTTTCTGTTTTTCATTGACGATGTCAAAATTATAATAGAAAATATTCAAGTTAGACTTTAGTAAAAATATTCTGAGTGTGTGGGTGTTAAAATTCTAAGACGTCATAGAGAACCGCTTTCCCCATGAGTTTGTAAAACATGATAACCATCCTATGAAATAGCACATCATATTTGAAGTAAGCATCTTTAGGGTCAGAAATTCAGCTTTTTTTTTTTAAGATTGTATTTATTTGTTTGAGAGAGAGAGAGAGAATGCACAAGCAGGGGGAGCAGCAGAGGGAGAAGGAGAAATAGGCTCTCCACTCAGCAGGGAGCCTGATGCGGGGCTCAACCCCAGGATCAGGACCTGAGCTAAAGGCAGACGCTTAACTGACTGAGCCACCCAGGTGCCCCGATAGTCAGCTTTCTGATAAATATTGTTAGTAAGTCCAATAGATACTGCATTAGCTAGCTCATTTCTTTAAACACAGCAAGCAAACCATGGGCTGTTTTTAGTTTGGTTTGAATTAGCAGCAAATCACTGTACTCTAATTGGGAACTTGCCAATGGGATGACAACTAGAGTTAGGATCTGCCAGAGATCACTGTTCTCTGTGGTGCTGGCTTTGTATGTACGTTCCTCTCAACATAATTAAGATATTTATATCCAGAAAATGGAAAAGTGCCTGTCTTAATGTATTTTATCTATAACACCTACATAGAAAGCAGACGTTTTTTTGAGAGAAAGAGAGAGAGAGTGTGTTTGCATGTGCATGAGCAGGGGGGTGCAGAGGGAGAGAGAGAGAGAGAGAGAATCTTAAGCAGGCTCCACGCCAAGCGTGGAGCCTGATATGGGGCTCGATCTCACGACCCTGAGATCATGACCTAAGCTAGAATCAAGAGTTGAACACTCAACTGACTGAGCCACCCAGGCGGCCCAAGAATGCACACATTTTAAGTCTGAGTATGAGATCGGGATCTTGGGGGAAAAAAAACACATATTAATAAATTTGTCATTCAGTCTTTCTTCCTCTCTGTATCCACTTGTACCAAAAAGTACCATTGAGAAATAGCCCATGGATTGGAAACTAGCCTGCTATAAATTGGTTAATTCATTCACTTATTCATTAAATTTATATCAAACAGGTATCAACTATTAGATACCGTTCCAGGTGCTGGGGAGTGAGTGAAACAGACAAAAGTTTGTGAGCTTGTGGAACTTATATTCTAGTACAGAGACAGTTGGTAAACAGTATGAGTAGATAAATGTATAGGATATAAGATCTTTGTAAGTGCTATGAAGAAAAAAAGGAAGGGAAGGAGATACGAAATATTTGGGAGGGTGAAATTTAGATCAGGTGGACAGGGAAGACATCCATGAGAAAGTGAGTTTTGAGTGCAGACGTGAACAAAATGAGGGAGCCAGCCTCACAGATATCTGGGGGAAGAGCATTTCAGGCAGAGAGAACAGCAACTACAGAGGTGATGTGGGAGGAGCAGGCCTGGCATGATTGAGCAGGGAGGACAGTTACCTTGGAGCGCAGTGAGCAAGAGGAGGGGTGTAGGATGTGCATGGGAGAGGATATGGGGTGGAGGGGTTCCAGGTTCTATGGGGCCCTGTAGGTCAGAGTTTGTAGAATTTGACTTCCTATCATGCCAAAAGCAGGTGAATGTGGGCAGGTAGGAGCTGTTTTGGGACATGCATGGATGAGACTCTTCATTTCAACTGACGTTTATTGAATACCAGCCACATGGCATGCACCGTGCTATACTCTGGAAGCCCAAAGAAGAACAATAAATATATCCCTCAAGTTATTCAGTCTGGTAGAGAAGATAGAAAAGTTAAAAACACTTAAAAATGCTGCACTCTCAGCTTCCTTCTGTCAAGTGAGAGTTTTACACAGGTCTGGCCCAGCCATATTTTTCCTGGAAGCTGAGGGAAGGCTCACAGTGATACATCACGAGACCCCCCCTCTCTCAGCAGCATGGGGTGGCTGCCCATTTCCTCACTTCCCCACCTGCAACACAGTCTCTCCGGAGAAGAGAAGACGCAGTTAGCTACCCGACATTTTCAATTGCCATGCACAAGTGACAGTGTATCCCATTGCCTTGAAAAGGTCCTTGAATGTTCTTGAAAAGTTGTAGATAAGTTGAAATTGGGTCAAAGTGAGCTATATTCAGGGTGAATTTCAAGTCATCAGTAATGCCAATATATCCATGACTTATCATCTTGTGAAATGAGAAAGCACCTTACATTGTTTCAGTAAGGCTAAACTTTCTCACCCTGCTAAGTAAGAGATAGCCGTAATTAGATACCTTGGCCTGGGAGGACTAATCGCTTTCAGCCTTGCCCAAATTGCTGTGTAGCAGGAGTATAAGATCCTTCCGGCTGACAGGCTAGTGCTGCCTTCTGCATCCGGGTCAGGGGCATATTGATTCTTTCCTTCTTGGTTATTCCTGCTTGTTTTCTTCTACCTAGCACTTATTTACAGTTTCATACAGCAAACTGGCAGGAAGCTTCAAATTTTAGCAATTTGTCTTTTTGTGGTGCTGTGTAAGGCAAGATCTCTGATCTGTGTGGTGAGCCTTATCTTTAAATATTGTTAGAGGTGCTGCTGTCTTCCTCCAAATTCTTAAAGGGAGGAGTAGCAAAGGAATTTCAGACATCTGTAATCAACCACCGTTTGCCCTCTAGTAACAAACTAATTATATTCTTCCCAAATGAAGAATACTCTCATTCCCTCCCAAGGCCCCCAAAGACTTTTGCCATAGTAGCGTTGGTGTCAAAGTCAGGATTTTGTCATCGAAATCAGATCCGCACATGGATGGGATTCCCCAGAGGGCAGTTCCTTGAAAATGGTTTCTCTTAATCTGAAGACCTGTGAACTAAAGAGATAAAGTTACCGCCCCACCCGCATTCGCCACTCAATATATAGCGGTGTGCAGGGACACGGTAACTGCTGTACACTCTTGCATTCAAAATGGTGGAGGAAGACGAGGAGGCACATGGTAGTTACTGATCCATAGCAATTCTGAAATTGAGCAGGTCACATGCTGCCAGGTCCTTGATTACAGTCTGGTCCTGCTGCCTGAGGATGATTCTCTGAGGGTCTGGTCTCTGCCCTTTGATATCTTGGTTCCACCTTTGAATCAGCCTTCATGGAAAAAAAAAAGGCCCATGTTTGCAACTGAATAGCTTTGTCCGTCGATTTCCTGCTGGTAGAGGATTGGGAGTCTAAAGGCCTCCTTTCATTTTGTATTGTCTGTCTTAGCCCTTCTGATACTGATACAATTCTCTTAAAAACATATGGGTTTCCCGTGACTTATTGGCATTGACTCTGTTAGTCAAAAGTCTCACCTGCATATCCCTCCAAGACACATGCTTCTTGGTCTTGAGTCATGTATGAGGCTACTAGAGAATAAGGCCTAAGATGCCCAGAAGTTCTATTGTTTAACAGAGGAGGTTTATGAAACTCGCTTTAAGAACCTTAAAAAGCCTTCTTTAGAGCTGAAAATTTCTGTGGGGCACCAGCTCACATCTTTCTGAGGTCTTAACACAGACTTTGGGTTTGATCTTTATCTTGACACGATTGAGCATTTCCTACTTGGAGAATCCTTTTTCGAGAGAGCCTGAAAATGAGAAACCATTTCTTTCGAAACCCAGCAAATCCTGGATCTAAACTCCACTAAAAAAAACTGAACAGTATTTTCTTCACTCCATTTCTGTCTCCTTGAATTTTGTTAGAGGTGGCTAGAAGAAGCCAGCTAGCACTTTCAACAATCTGCCCGGAAATCTTAGTCATATCCTCAAGATCATTAGGTACTCTGTTTTTTTTCTGTTTTCCACATCATTATAGGCAAGTTTGATAATTGTTCTGCCCATATTTAATTCAGGTGCCCTTTTTTGCAGCCTCCCACACCTTCTCCTCTGTCCTACTTCTCATCTTCATGAGGCCCTTCCAGCTCTCACTCCCCATCTCCTTGAGGCCCTAACAGCCAGTGTTTGCCACTTGGTCCCAAAGCCAACACAACACATCTTAGATTTTTTTAGATAGAATCCCACGTCTGGAAACAAATTTTACTTCAGTTATATATGGCTGTACGAAAACTCACCCCAGAACATAGTGGCTTAAAACCATCACTTTATTTTGCTCATGATTTTGTGGATCTGGAATTTGGAAAGAGCTTGGCTGGATAGTTGGTGCTTGGGGTCTCTTCCAAAGTTGCATCAGATGTTGGTCGGGGCTATGGTTACCTGACGTAGCTGAACTCCAGAAAGGTCACTCACAAGGCTGATAGTTGATACTGGCTATTGTCTGGGAGCTCAGGTGGGGCTGCCAACCTGAGCACCTATATATATGGCTTCTCCTTGTGTCATGGTTCTTCACAGCATAGTGGCTCGAGTCTAAGAGGGAATGTCTTGATAGAGAATGTTCCAAGCGATCCAGATAGTGGCTGTAAAGTTTTTTAGGACTCAGCTTTGGAAGTCCCAGAATATCATTTTGGGTGAATTCTAACAGCTCAAGTTCAATGGGTGGAGCTATTATCCTTTCAATGAGAAAAAGAACAAATCATTTGTGGCCCTCTTTAATTTCCCACATTGATTCTCAGAGCCCTCCCAAACTACCCCACTTTTGGGGGAGATATTGGTGACGTGTGCTTTCGGAGAGCAAGTGTCTGAAAATTTGGGAGCTTGTTCAGGGGACTCTGTGGTCTAGGGGATGTGCATAACGAATTCTAATCCAGAGAAGTCTTCTTGCTGGAAGCTTTTTGCCCTGAAAATGTAAGTTTAGGAAATCTTGCAAAGCTTTACGAGATGCCTTCTTTCTTCTGTAGTTCATTCATATTTCCTGTACTTTGCCATGGACTAATCTGCCCATAAATGTTGAAATTGTGTGAATCCTTGTCAGAATGGTCCATTTGTTGACTTCGGCTGGACAGTCCATCCTATTTTATAGTCTTCACCAGGACTCAGTGACCTTTTAACAGTAGTGTATCAAAATCTTGACCTTTTGTTTTGGAAAGCTGGGTGCTAAGAAGGCTGGAGCAGTAAAACACTGTGGTTATCTCCCAAGTGTGAGGGGGTGTGGCAGGCTCCTGAGCTTATGCTAGCTATGGAGGCCTACTGGCTCTCAAGGTGTATGTTTAGGCAGCCCAGGGCACTCTCAGTAAACCCTTGTCTTTGTCAGACTTTGTGCCATCTTGGGCTCCTGGTCCCCAGTGACTGAGTTCTATCCTACTTCTTAAAAGAGGACCTAACCCTATAATACTTTTTTTGTATGGTTGCACACTTGGAGCAAACAATAAAGAAGATTCAGAACTTTTCTGAAGCAGGGTGGACATTTGACCTCTAACCCTGAGTGACATCAAAGAAAAGACATGAGTGGAAGTAGAGCTGACTCTAACAGGGATGAAATTAAAGCCAGGAGTCACTTGCACAAAATTCAAGATCGGCTGCATGCAACAGCTTGGAAACTGAGAACTCACAGCAAAAATCAAAGTCAGTGATTCCCTGTGGTCAACAATAAGCTACGTTTGGAGGATGAGATGAAGAAAGAGGCAAACAGGCAGGTGTTTGTTATGGCTAGGAGCAAACTTAAGTTCTGTGAATCAGGAGGGCAATGTGGTGAAAAGCAATCACATTTTGGAAGGCCAAATGGACAAGTGTAGGTGATTTGAAGGGATTTCCTTACCACAAGTGTGGTGTAGTGGTGTCAGCTCACTCTCATCAACTGGTAATTGGTTTTCAGAGTGCTATGTTGAGAACAAGTCAGGCCATGTTTGGTATGTGTGTGAAAGGGTGCCATGATTGATGGCCAACGTCTGCCACGGTGCTAAGGCTGGGTAGTGTCGGCAGCCTGCGTTCCATGTGGTTGTCATCTGTGGCCAAGCTGATGAAGAGGAGGCTGGCACATGAACTTCAGGATGTGATCCTGGAAAGCTCTCTAGTGAGCAACAAAGTAGGCTAGATGAAGTGGCTTGGAATTAGAAACTAATTGAACAGGAATGATTTACCCCTTATCAAGGTCACAGTTCACGTAGCTCAACTTAAAGTCCCTTTATGATGAGTTCTGGAAGCCAGAAATGAAAACTTCTCGGAGTTTACTAACACCAGAGCTATTCATGAACTATGGCCATTTAACCACTGGCCTCTGGGATTTTTTAGCCTGTCTCCGTCCCTCAATTTTCTCTTGATCATAGGATGACTTGGAACTTCTTCATTTACAGTACTTGGTTCCTTCTGAGGGCAGGTGGATGAAAGCAAACTCCTATAACAACCCACCAGGCAGGGTGTGTCTGGTGATATGGGGAAATGTGTAGTTCCAGAAACTACGCTAGGCAGGTTTTGATATGGCACCTGGTGAGAGTATCCCCTTCTACCACCATTGAAAATTGAGAATGTTTGCTATTAGCAGGCTCCTTTGATGATATATCCAGAACTACTGGGTGTTTCATCTAGTTCAGACCAGAGCATAAGCAAGCAAACATATCTGAATGCATTTGACTGTGAGGAAAAGAAAAAGGACCTTGGCCTTGTACTTCATGCCTGGGCTTACGATGGCCTCTGGATCTGGACCTGTAGGTGTTGAAAAGGAGTATATGGAACAGAGTGTAGAGTTTGTAGCCAATTTCCCTTGCATTTTTGCTCAATAGCCATGTAAAGCAGCCTGGCATGGCATCCAAATGAAAGGAAATTCCCCATTCCACGCCATGAAGTTGTCTTGTAATATTTTCTTCACTAGTTTATGCACATTCATTCTTGAACACCTGGGTGGGAAAATCAAGCTGATGCTCAGCTCTTGTGCACTTGTTGTTGTCCCAAATCTGTCTGCTGGATAAGGTCCTTGTCTTTTAGACTACCACATTGCATTTTGGGGTATAGGCTAGAAGATATCATATGCCCATGCAATCTGTTCTAAATAAAGTATTGTCAAAATTTTTTGAAAAAAGACCCGTTTGATTTGATTAAACAGAGTTTTGGCAAACAACATCATAGAGCTAAAATGAACTATGGAAGTCCATGTGGTAGAGCAATTATGTTTGTAGGATGAGATGGGGAATGACACAAGGAGGTGGTATTTAGAAAGAGATTTTAAGGATTTGTGGGATTTTAACAAATAGAAATGTTGGTGGAGTTTGAGAGAGAGTCAAAGGTGTGGATATAGTGGCCATTATATCTGGTTTTGTTTGAATAGGTTAAGAGTCTGTGTGGTAAAGAATTAGGAGAAAAGACAGGAAAGATTTTTAAAAATTGTGGAGAGATTTGAATGTCAGTTTGGGTATTTGTTTTTAATTTGGTAAGTTATGGGGAGGTACTGAATTTTTTAAAGCATAACTGTAATATTATCAGAGTTGGGAAATGACAGGCTTTAAGTAGAGTTCATCTGAAATGGGCCACTCTGTTTATGAAGATTTTTATCTATATAAGCACATAAATATGTACATATAAATTTCCACAGCCAAAGGAAAAGGCTATATTTCGTGGCATAAAATTATATTTTTTTGGCTCTGACTCAGCAGTCATAAAAGCTAACTATTTCCAAACATAAGAAAGATGGAAAACACTCTTTATAACATCTTAAATAATTGTATGGAGGCCAATCCCATGGCCCCTGTGCATAAGTAGCTCACACTGAATCTTAGGGGAGTTTTTAAAATACATTTCAGCATTACGTTTGGGCCTAGAAACAGACCATATATCTAATAGGTAACTTCTCTGTGAACTTCCAGCCCTACTACCTACAATAAAATGTTCATACATGCATTTAAATGCAACTGTTAAGAACTTGAACCTTGGGCGCCTGGGTGGCTCAGTTGGTTAAGCGACTGCCTTCAGCTCAGGTCATGATCCTGGAGTCCTGGGATCGAGTCCCGCATCGGGCTCCCTGCTTGGCGAGGAGCCTGCTTCTCCCTCTGACCCTCTCTCCTCTCATGTACTCTCTCTCTCATTCTCGCTCTCTCAGATAAATAAATCTTTAAAAAAAAAAAAAAAGAACTTGAACCTTTTCCTATGTCTGTTGACTAATAAAACAAACTTCCCAAACTAAGCCCAAAGGGAAAAAAGTACAGTATCTGTGTATAACTTTCAGCTTCCGGGTTAAAGGAGATGACTGGAAGTCACACAGGACTCTCTGTTAAGGAAGCATTGATATTTGATCTTGTCATGCAGAAGTTATGGTTGTGCTTTGAACACTGGGTAATGTCATCACTAATAAAAATTAGCGTGACCTAAGCTGTTAATCCAGGGCAGAAAAGTTGGAGTCATGCAGAATCTGGTGAACATTAGCAAGGGTTATCTTACTAAGTGTTCTTAGGAAGACAAGACTTGAAGTATAGTAGTGGCCCCTTATCTGTGGGATTCACTTTCTGTGGTTTCAGTTACCCGTGGTCAGCTGTGATCTGGAAGCAGATGGTCTTTCTTTCTGAGGAATCATTGGAAAGTCAGTAGTAACCTAGCACTGTGTCGTAGTGCCTGTGTCACTCATCTCACTCACCTCATCATGCAGGCATTTTATCATCTCACATTGTTGCAGGAAGACTGTACTGATACAGTACAGAAAAGTACTTGGAGCGAGAGAGAGGCCACATTCACATAACTTTTCTGACAGTATTATGTTATAATTGTCTGTTTTATCATTATGGTTGTTAATGTCTTACTGTGCCTGATTTATAAATTAATCTTTATCACGGATACGTATGGATAGTAAAAAACAGTATATAATTAAAGTTTGGTACTATCTCTGGTTTCAGGCATCCACTGGGGTTCTTGAGACCCCTGCAGATAAGGGGAGAGTACCATACTTTTATTGATTTAACATTAAATTTTTTGATGTAACATAACAGAGAGGCACGGTTTTCTTGCTTTTTTTCTTCCAAGTTTCAAAATTAAGCTAGACTATTAACATCAGCCAGAGGATATTAAGATTAGGCAACATTTGAGTTCTGCTGTAGTATCTTTGCCTAGTTTGCAAAATAGATGAATATATGGAAAATGATCAGTCTAATAGATACATCCAGATCTTTAAAGACTGTCTTAACTGTTCTAGTTATTTTAAATTTCTCCGTTCTAGGTAGGTGGTAAACTGAGGGCCAGGGAAGGGAGACCTCCTGGAGTTTTTATTTTTTTATTATGTTATGTTAATCACCATACATCACATCATTAGTTTTTGATGTAGTGTTCTGTGATTCATTGTTTGCATATAACACCCAGTGCTCCATGCAGTACGTGCCCTCTTTAATACCCATCACCAGGCTAACCCATCCCCCCACACCCCTCCCCTCTAGAACCCTCAGTTTGTTTTTCAGAGTCCATAGTCTCTCATGGTTCATCTCCCCCTCCAATTTCCCCCCCTTCATTTTTCCCTTCCTGCTATCTTTTTCTTCTTCTTCTTCTTCTTTTTTTTTTTTAACATATATTGTATTATTTGTTTCAGAGGTACAGGTCTGTGATTCAACAGTCTTACACAATTCACAGCGCTCACCATAGCACATACCCTCCCCAATGTCTATCACCCAGCCACCCCATCCCTCCCACCCCCCACCACTCCAGCAACCCTGTTTGTTTCCTGAGATTAAGAATTCCTCATATCAGTGAGGTCATATGATACGTGTCTTTCTCTGATTGACTTATTTCGCTCAGCATAACACCCTCCAGTTCCATCCACGTCGTTGCAAATGGCAAGATCTCATTCCTTTTGATGGCTGCATAATATTCCATTGTATATATATATATATACACCACCTCTTCTTTATCCATTCATCTGTCGATGGACATCTTGGCTCTTTCCACAGTTTGGCTATTGTGGACATTGTTGCTATAAACATCAGGGTGCACGTACCCCTTCGGATCCCTACATTTGTATCTTTGGGGTAAATACCCAGTAGTGCAGTTCCTGGGTCAAAGGGTAGCTCTATTTTCAACTTTTTGAGGAACCTCCATACTGTTTTCCAGAGTGGCTGCACCAGCTTGCATTCCCACCAACAGTGTAGGAGGGTTCCCCTCGGGGAGACCAGTTTTTAAATCCTGATAGGCATGTAGAACATGGTGAAAGCATAAAATTGGGCAAAATCTGTTGTTTGCTAAGAAGGGGTTTTATAATACTGTCTCCTTCAGAGTAATGGGAGTAAGTTTGGCAGCCTTCAAAGTCAGGCAAAGGAGAGGGTCAAAGTTAAGGCAGTAAGGCTGGAGGATGGGTCATGGTCACAGGGGGAGGGTGGCAGAATTCAAGGCCAAATGTCCCATGTCAGCAAAACTTTAGGCTGGCCAAGCAGCTTGTAACAGGATAGTTGATGTTACCAAGGGGACTGTGAAGGGAATTTTTGTTTAAAAAAACCCCTTTTCCTAAAATGTGAGCCTCTTTATCCTACACAATTGAGAATTTTTCTTCTTTGATTGTAACTTGTACCTAAAGTAAAAACATCAGTTTCTTTTGTAACTCTGTCATCTCAATTCATGCTTAGCTAAATTAAATACTTTCAGGAACTAGTCATAGAATTACTTCAAAATGACCAAAAAACCCACCGAGACCAGGTGTTATAAGTGTGTGTGTGTGTGTGTGTGTGTGTGTGTGTGTGTGTGTTAGCTGAGGTTGAGGGTGGTGTGTGATGAGGCCGAGAGGGACAACGTAGAGGAGGTCTGGCTTTCATACTGCTATTCACTCAGAGATACCCCTCTTTGATCTCTTATATATCCAGATCCCAAGTACCATCACTTTCAAAGACAGTACTTGGTTCCTTTGCTTGAAAACTGTTTGAGATCTATTGCTCAGAGGCTATTACATTTGAAGACTTAACTAATCTCAAGGTTTTTTTTTTTTTTTCCTGTAGTCATTGAAAGAAAACATATTTTTTAACTCTTTAGCAATTAAGTCTACCAGTGTGGTTGCCAATTAGGGGGTGTTGCCTTGATGTTTAATTTTTACACAGCAAATGAATTTACTGCAATCTGGTTCAGTCACTGATTTAGTTCTTAAAGTGATAATTATATGGTTATCAAGGTTTATTTTATTTATCAAAAAGTGAAATAAGGTGAAGGTGAGCATTTCTATTAGTTTCTACTTCATGAAACCTCTCCTCCTTCTGCTTAGGAGACTCCAAGTTCACACAGCCTAGTAGCTTCACATGCTTGGAAATCACCAGCCAGAAAAAGTGAGATTTGGGACTAGGGGTGGCTAGTAAGATGGGGCAGATGCTGGGCTGCCTGGCCACCTGTGGGTTGGGGAGGATGTCTAAGCAGGAGACCAGCGCCCAGAATCCGTTACCATGGAGACAGGCCAGCGTTCCTGTAGGAGTCAGCATCAGGGAAGTCCAGCGAGGTGGTGGCTATTCCAACCAGCCAAGTTGTCCAAGGGAGAGCAGTCAGCATCGGTCCAGGCTGACTTCAGGCTTTAGAGAGGACCCATGCACATGGCCAGCATTCAGGAGCCCAGGCAGAGTATCCAGACCATTCTGATTAAGGCTTAGGAAGTGAATAGCTCAACCCAAATCCTGGCCCTACCACTTACTTACTCACAGCCCTGACCAAGTTATTTAATCTCTCTTTACTTTCTGTAAAGCCAGTAAAAATGAGATAGTGCCTACCTTATAGGGTTATTGTGATGATAAAAATAGTAATGCACTTAGCACATGCGTGAACCACACTAAGACTGCAACATATGATAGCTTTTATACAAAATTGGTTATTAGGGTTATGCCTGGAGCAATGTGGGGATTTGATTATAGGAACAAAGAGTTCAGTTCCTGGAGTCAGGCTACCCTGTCAGCAAGAGACAAGAAGAATGATGACTATGACATGACATCTAGCCTTGTTGGATTGCCCCTGCCTAGGGGTCAGGATGGATATCATGCTTCAGATGGAACTGATTTGCTGGTGGGCCTGATGGGGTGTCTTTGGGAATGAGAGTGTCACAGGGACTAGGAGCTCGATGGGAGAGTGCACTTACTTTAATTGTCCAACTGAGTTCACACGGAACCCATAATCCTTCAAAAGCTCTTTGCCAGAGAGTAACCCATTCTGTGAACTTTCCCCAAGATTTGTTTCTCACCACAGAAGCCTCATCTGTAAGGGAGAGTTTAACGACGACTCTCAAACCATAGAGTTTATATAATTGTTTTTTATTGCAAAATTTGAAAAGACCAGATGGGAAACATATCATGAATAAGAAGAATGCTCCTTTCCATCACACAATGACGTCACTCTTTTCTTCCACTTCCCCTTCTGCTGAAGCCCGGTGCCACCCAACACTTGCTGCTCCAGAGTCTCTCTTATCTCTGTTTCCACTTCAAGCCACTCCAGTTCTCTGACTTCAAGACCTTGCTTGGGGACTAGGCAACTGATAAAATAGTCATGTCTCACTCTCATAGAGCCCATTTTATCATTGATAAAGTGCATTGCCCCTTCGGTCTTATGTATGTCTCCCTCCTTGACATGGTGAGGCAGGGATCTTCTCTGTGGACTGCATGAGGTCATGAGGCTCAGTTAGCTCAACTGCCCAAGGCCAGTCAGTGGAGAAATGACAGACCCAAGTCTAGAAGCCAGGTTTTTGGAATGCAAGCTTGGTGACTTTTTCCACTCTCCCATGTTGACTGCAAGCTGATGGGGGCTGCTCTTTGCTCCCCTCCCATTTCGTTCGTGTGTTAAACAGTGGCTTCCAGAGCTTTTGCCGGTTGCCTAGGCACTCACTAGGTAACCAGCACTCAGCCCCTGGCTCTCCAGGTGCTCTACACCACAACGGTTCACAGGTGGAGGGGACAAATATGACAGTTTTGTCTTTGACTTTGTTTTCCTTTTGGCTCAAAGATAAAGCATGTGACAGATGTGCAGGTGTGAAGCTTAAAAAAGAGTAAGCACTGAAGGCAGAGCAGTGTCTGAGAGCATGTTTGGGGTGCAGAGCCCTGTTCCAGGCACAGTTGTTGTATATTATTATTGACGACATCCAGGATCAGAGCCAATAGTGATTTATGTTTTCTAAAATAAGTCAGATCAGGTTGCTTCTCTGCTCAGGACCCACCAGAGACTCTCATCTCTGTGTTCACATTCCCTCTCGTTTTCCAGCGCTCCACCCTGTTCTCCCCTCTGCTTCTGCCTCGACCCCTTGGGTCTGCTTGCTGTTTCTTGAACAGAGCAAATATGCAGGCACCTCAAGACCTTTTATGCTGGGTGTTTCTTCTGGGAATGCTGAAGAGATTACACTTCCTTCTTTGGGCGTGAAGACTTGCCACTTGAGGATTGTGAGTCAAGGAGTGGCATCCGTCACCTGTGTAATCCATTCTTTGACATAAATACCATCATGTCATTCCCCTTTCAGAAACGTGTCGCTGCCTCCCATTGCAGCATTGACATCCGTACCCCCATGAACTGGCTGAAGAGCTCTCCATCTCCTCTTGGCTTCATGTTCTAGCAATGCTGGTGGAGGGAGAGTGGCTGAGGGAGGATGCTTTAGCCCTGTACCCTCCGTCAACATCCCACTTCCCCCAAGCAAGCCCAGATGAATGTATAATAAACTTATAAAAACTGTGCGCTTATGTGCAAACCAAGCTTGGAGACAGATCTCCAACCCACACCTTCCAGATTGAGTCCTTAAACCCATTCAACAGAGAATGGCCAGAGCCATGCTGAACAGCATAATTTGGAATCTCCTACTCACAGCCAATTTTCCCCTCT
Source organism: Eumetopias jubatus (assembly GCF_037043125.1). Taxonomy (NCBI): domain Eukaryota; kingdom Metazoa; phylum Chordata; class Mammalia; order Carnivora; family Otariidae; genus Eumetopias; species Eumetopias jubatus. The sequence continues at coordinate 14,650,044 of NW_028274818.1, forward strand.
GCTGAGAGAAACCTTTCTTCTTTTTAATTTTATTTTTCCCAGTTTTATTGAGATAAAATTGGCATGTTAACATTGTATAAGTTTAAGGTGTACAACATAATGATTTGTTGTATGTATATAGTGGGAAATTATTACTACCATAATTTTAGTTTATACATGTATCATCTCATATAGTTACAATTTTGATTTGGTGGTAAGAACTTTTTAAGGTCTACTCTCTTAGTAACTTTCAAATATACAATACTATATTGTTAATTGTAGTCACCAGGCTGTACACTACATTCCTACCACTTCTTTATCTTACAAATGGAAGTTTGTACCCTTTGACCATCTTCACCAATTTCTTCAGCTCTGGCAACCAACAATCTGGTCTCTGTTTCTATGAGTTCTGTATTTTTATATTCCCCACATATACATGAGATCATACAGTATTTGTCTTTCTCTGTATTGCGCTTAGTATAATGCCTTCAAGGTTCATCCATGTTGCTGCAAAAGGTGGGATTTCCTTCCTTGTTCATAGCTGAACATATATATATATATATATATGTATATCTATGTGTGTATATATAATCAGTCAATCACATTTTCTTTATCCATTCATCCACTGATGGACACTTAGATTGTTTCCATGTCTTGGTTATTGTAAATAAAGCTACAGTGAACGTGGGGACACAGATATCTCTTCAAGATGGTGATTTCATTTTTTAAGATATAAATATGTACCCAAAAGTGTCTTCCATGCTGGCTACCCACTTTACATTCCCACCAACAGTGTACAAGGGTTCCCTTTTCTCTACTTCCTTTCCAGCACTTGTTATCACTTATCTTTTTGATGATAGCCATTCTAACAAGTGTGTGGTGATAGCTCACTGTGGTTTGGTTTGCATTTTTGTGAAGATTAGTTATTTTGAGCACCTTTTCCTCCATCTGTTGGTCATTTGGGTATCTTCTTGGCAAAAATGTCTGCTTAGATCCTTTGCCCATTTTTAAATTGGATTATTTGTTTCTTCCTATTGACTTGTATGGGTTTCTCATGTATTTTGCATATTAACCCCTTCTCAGATATGTGGTTTGCAAATATCTTCTCCCATTCCGTAGGTTGTCTTTTCATTTTGTTGACTCTTTTGCTCTGCAGATGCTTTTACTTTGATAAAGTTCCACTGGTTTATCTTTGCTTTTGTTACTGTGCTTGCAGTGTCCTATCCATAAAATTGTTGCCAAGACCAGTGTCAAGGAGATTTTCCCCTATGTTTTCTTCTAGGAGTTTTATGGTTTCAGGTCTTCCTTTTAAGTCTTTAATTCACTTTGTGTTAATTTTTGTGAATGATGTAAGATAGGGGTCTAGTTTTCCTCTTTTACATGTGAATACCCAGTTTTTCCAGCACCATTTCAACTGGGAGGTGCAGAGAAGAGACAAGAGGATATTTCATTAGCCCAGGCAACACATAATGGAAACCCAAACTAGGGAAGTGGCAGGTCATACTCTATGGGCCCCTGTTGCCGCATCTCCAAAAGAGGAGTTTTAACACTATCTATGTCATAGGATTGTTGTGAGGGTATACTGTGCTGAGAACTCAACACATATTTTTATTTTGCAAATACTAGCAGCAATCCTGTATAGTGGTAGAAAGCACAGCACAGCTCTGTGCCGTGCTGCCAACATTGACTCCCCATTCCCAGAGTTGGTTGAACCTCAGCAAGTCTCCTAATCTCTTTGTGCCTTGGTTTTTACATCTTCAAAAGGGAAATAATGATAGCACTTAATTCATGAGGTTGTTGTAAGACTTATATGACTTAATGCTTGTATAGTGTTTAGACCTGGCATGTAGTAATGTCTTAATAAACATTGGTTTAAAATACACACACACACACACACACACACACACACACACACACACACACAAGGAGCCTGGGTGGTTCAGTCAGTTGAGTGACTGACTCTTCATGACTTTGGCTCAGGTCATGATCTCACCATTGGGAGATCAAGCCCCATCGGGTCTCCAGGCTTAGCGTGGAGTCTGCTTGTCCCTCTCCCTCTGCTCCTTCCCCTGCTCAAGTGTGCTCTCTCTCTCTCTCAAATAAATAAATAAATAAAATCCTAAAAAAATATACACACACAAGTGGAAAGAAAAATTATTGAGGTAAAAGTCAACATGACTTTATAACTAAGTGAATGTGGGTGTGTGTGTATTTGTTGGCATGGGAGGTAGAGTAAGGTAGGAGACAAAAATCTGAGATAAATTGGTTTGGAGACCTTATGAGTCTGCAGATAATGGTAACTTGACTCAAGATTGGAGCAAATAAGCTAGAATAAATTTGAAAAGTTGGACCAATATTTAATTCAAGTTTTTATCTAGTAAGTTTGAAATGGTGATGGGTATCTATATATTCACGGTAAGTGAGGGGGTTGGGATTTCAGATTTAGAATTTGTAATTTAGAAATTATCAGCATCTAAGTACTAAAAGTAATAATAGTTGATTTTTTTGAAAACTAAGAGCACTGTACTGAATATTTAATATATATTATCTCGCTTAATCCTCTCAGCATCTCTAGGACATAGGTACTTTGATCAAATACATCTCAGATGGGGAACACTGAGGCACAGAGCAGATAAGTAATTTGTCCCAGGTCACCTGATTAAGTGGTCAAGCAAGAGTTTGACTCCAGGCAGTTTTATTCTGTCGCCTACACTCTTTATTCTTTTTGGACTGTCTCCACAGCAAAGGCAGAAGCCATGAAGTTGGTCAAAAAAAGCATGGTGAGAAAGAGAATGTGTCCAATAGCAATGTTTTTGACCTAACCATCCACACTCTTTCACTTGGGGCTTTCTCATTTGCCAACAGGTTCTTCTTTGCAAAACAAGTAGTAAGGGTTCAATGGTTGTTGGGTGAGAGAATGTGTAATTGGATGTTAGAGGTTCTGGCTTTGTGGCCATAAAGTAAACCCTCAGGCCAGGTTCAACTGCCAGACTTTGTCCTAGCAGCAAGGCACTCACAGCCCCAGTTTGCAAGGAAAACTGGATGCATCAGAATCACCTGGGATGGTTACTCATAAGCAGAATCCCAATTCCCAGCCCTGACCTGCTGTACAGCGAATCAGGGTCAGCCTCGGCACACTGCCTTTAAGATTGTGAGGGGCAACCAGTTGGTTACCCACTACTCTGACCCACCAAGACTACTGGGATCAAAATGAAAAGAATGATATTGGTTTTCTTGTGAGTTTTAAACCAGCTCTGAAGGTGATTTTAAAAGAGGAATCCCCAAAATGTTTGGAGCAATCACAGGACCGCGGAGGTAATTACATCGCCTCCCCGAGTGACTATTTTGTAGGGAAATGCTCATTTGGATTTGTAGTTTCTGATGTGTTTAATAAATACCACTTTCATTACCAAAAGAGCTTCACTTCATAAATGGGGTTTTTCTGGATAAAAAGGAAAACATAGAGGAGCAGAGCATTCATCCGACATTATTACTATGTATTCTCCACTTCATTGTTATTCTTGTGTTGGGAGAGGAATTGGTCAGTTGGGTCATTTTCTGAGCTCTGTGGACCATCATCATCCCTGCTTATATTTGAATTGTTCACAGCACTTTGACCTTTACAGAGAACAGCTCTACATTGACGCCAAGTGTTGTTATTATATAGCGGAGCCCTTGTGAAATGGTGGGGGAGGATCCAACTAACACCTGGGCTAGAGGCTGATTTCCATTAGAATTCTCTAGAAGCTTTCTCAGAATATGATTTAACTTATGGAGAATCTAAATTCAGGCAATGATTAACGTTGTTATATCTGGGTCTTGCTGAATTTTTATATCTCGTCTCGGTCAGTTTTGGTAGATGGAAAATAGTTTCCTGGCCTGGTACATTAGGCCTTGGTGCAATTAATTAATGGCTAGCCACGTTTATATTAGGTTTCCCAGATACCATTGGAAACATCTACCACGTCTACTTTATCTCACAATAATTACATAGAAAATTAAAAAGAATCAATTCCAGTTTAACAATCTTTTTGCTTAACCAATTTTTTGCTCTGCTTATATGTCTAATTGCTTTAATTCTAATTTTATTTTTCTATAAGGTAAGGATCATATCCACTTCATTAGGTTGTATTCTAGGGATAACTACAATTAGAAAAGATATCCTTAAAGGGACCCTAACTATGGAGAAGATACCTTCATTTGAATTTTTTCCATGGACCATCTCTCTTTGACTCTTCCTGCGTTCCTTTAACACATATTTGTTGAACACTTACTCTGGGTCAGGTGCGCTTCTAGCTGCTGGAGATATCACTGTGGGAAAAAACATCATCAGAAAAAGCCCTGCCCTCATAGAGCACACAGGCAGAGAGAGGGAGGCATATAGTAGACAAAATAAATGAGTAAACTGTGCACTATATTAGAAGGTGTTAAGGATTATGGGGAAAACAAAGCAGAAAAGCAGGTGGGGAGGACTGGACTGGGGAGAAGAAGGTGGTGTTTCTGTTTTATTTATTTATTTTTAAAGATTGTATTTGTTTATTTATTTATTTATTTGAGAGAGAGAGAGAGAGAGAGAGAGAGTGCTTGAGAGTGTGTGAGGGCATGCGCTGGGGAGGAGCAGAGGGAGGGGGCAAGCAGAGTATCCCTTGAGCACAGAACCCAACATGGGGCTTGATCCCAGGACCGCTGACTCATGACCTGAGCCGCAATCAAAAGTCTGATGCTGAACCCACTGAGCCACCCGGGCGCCCCTTCTGTTTTAAATGAGGTCCTTGCGTGGGGGGGGGGTCCTCTCTGCAAGGATGACACTTAAATAAATCTTGGGCACGGGTGAGGAAAATAGCTGCTATTTAATGGCATTCCAAGGGACATTAGTCCTAAGAAATGCTGAGTTTAAAAAGGGTTTCACTGTTCAATCAGTTGGGAAACAATAATTTCTAGATATTTACAGTGCTTGTTAGCATATTAAATAATTTGAAAAGCCTGCTGGAAAGGAACCTATTTAATTCAAGCGTATTTAAAATATTTTCCTTCCTCCACCCTTCTCTCCTGTCCTTCCTCCTTCCCCAACATGGCAGAGCAGCGAGGCCCTAGCTCTGAGCCATCCTTCAAATGTGGCTGTGACCCCGCCGACTGATGATCGGTAAGGCTTCTAAAGCTGCATGGTCCAGGAAAACTGCCTCCATTCTGGAACCCTGGACACAAGTGTGAGACCTGAATCTGCTACTTCGTCCCTGAGAGACTTGAACTTTTCTTATTTTTGGTTTTATCATCTATAAATTGGGCCCAATCATAATATCCACTGTGCAAGGTTGTAGTGAAGAGTAAATAAAATGAGGGGTTAAAGCCCTTTTTAAATGGTAAGGTACTACAAATACAGATGTCTTATGTGCTTTTCTATTTGCTTTTTTGGTACTTAGGATGACTTGCTCTACTGTTATTACCTTGTCTAGGGTTGGTTTATAAAGAGCTTGCCAAAGGAGGGTTGAAGGGGAAGGAATAAGTATTCTGGGTCTGGGGAAGAGTGAAGAGCTGCTCTCCTGGACCAGAATCCCAAACGGGTGCCTTATTAGCCTCAGGCCCTAATTAGACGAATTCACTGACCAAAGCCGCATTTCTCTACATTAGCCAATGGTTTTCAAACTTTGGGGCACACTGGAATCACTTGGAGTTTAAAAAAAAAAAACAAAAACCATTGCCTGACTCCAACCCTCGGACATCCCGATTTAATTGCTGTGGGGCACATATTGCAAATCAAGATTGTTTAAAGTGATTCCAAGTGATTCCAGCTTGCCTCAAAGTTTGGAGACCCCTGGTCTCAGCTAATCCCTGTGATCCTCTTTTTTAGTAGCCTGGTCAAGAGTAAAGCTTCCCAGTTGATCATGGCTGTAAATCAATGAATTGGATTCCTTTTTCTTCTGAGAAGGTAAACAGGTTAGAAGAAAAAAAAGGGAGGGAGGAGAATTTGCTTTTTTTTTTTTAATTATGTTATGTTAATCACCATACATCACATCATTAGTTTTTGATGCGGTGGTCCATGATTCATTGTTTGCATATAACACCCAGTGCTCCACGCAGAACGTGCCCCCTTTAATACCCATCACCAGGCTAACCCATCCCCCCATCCCCCTCCCCTCTATGACCCTCAGTTTGTTTTTCAGAGTCCACAGTCTCTCATGGTTCGTCTCCCCCTCCGATTTGGGTATGTGCTGTGGTGAGCGCTGTAAATTGTGCAAGACTGTTGAATCACAGACCTGTACCTCTGAAACAAATAATACATTATATGTTTAAAAAAAAAAGAAGAAGAAGAAGAAGATAGCAGGAGGGGAAGAATGAAGGGGGGGGAAATAGGAGGATTTGCTTTTATCAGGCACCTGTTTTGACAGGGCATTTGGCTCTTTTACCCATTATCTCAGTAACTCTGCTACTTAAACATTATGATTCCATTTTAAAGATGCCATAACTGATCACAGAGAGCTTAAGGTCATTCCTTAGGAATTTGAAACAGGACCTTCGGTTTTGTGTTCCGGGTCCTTTCTACCACTCTGTGACAGCCATTCAGCCTGCCTTCATGGTCCCAGTGCTGTCTCCCACCCTCTTCATCTTCCCTTCTTTAGCTTTCTGCCAAAATGCTGGTATCCAGCATTTATGTATCAGTGCCAAACAAAGTCAGTGTTAATAGTTTTTTTTGGAGGGAGGAGCAATTTTGCATTTACGTTTAAATAGGACCAGGAAATGACCTACTTCATTCCCGTATAGTAACTGTATACATAGGGTAGCAGGATAAGCAGTGCATGTAGTGCAGAAAGGGGCCCCTTCTGAGCAAAGCACTGGTACAGGATAGCTTGTGGCTGTGTATCAGTAAGGCTGGCCCTGCTTTTCCACCTCTCAGATTATCTAAAGAATTTTCAAGGAGTAGGAACAGATGTAGGCAAATGCTCTCCCCGAATAACAGTTTATTCATTTAGCATTCATGGAGCACCTACTGTGTGCTAGGCACAAGGAGTGAAAAGGTAACTAAAACATTTATGACCTGAAAGGCATTTACCATTGAGTAGCAAACGCAGACATATGAACAATAATTACAATAAAATATGGGGACTACAGTCATCTAAGTGTGTTGGTGGAGGCGCAGAGGAGGGGTGATGGGTCACACTGGGCCATCACAGGGAGGACAGTGGGAGACAGCATCCTGGACTAGTTCATCAAGGAGGGGACTTTTGAAGCAGGTGGTTGGGATCCCTCATTCCCCCCCTTTGGTGATCATGGGAACACCGATGCTGGAGGGTTCGTTCGCAGAGGTGGGTAGGGCAGTTGTCAAAGAGGAAATGCAGGGTAAAAACAGTTGAATGACTTCTTTCCCAGGGTCGCAAAAACAGTCAGAGGGAGAAATTAGACTCCCACCCAAGTATTCTGACTCCGAGTTTAGTGTTCTTTCCATGACACTGAGTTTCCTCTGCTGGTTCAGCTGCTGGCAGGGCCACATGGCTGAGAACGTCGTCGGTGACATGTGGCGTCAGGTGACATCTTGATTATTTTTTCCAGTTGAACCAGGTTGCCAAAGAAAAGTCTTCCTCCCTTCTGAACCCAGGCAGTGAATGCACTATCTCAAATGAAAAAGAGAGCCTTGAGATGAAGAACTCCAGAAAGCCTTAGGTATAAAATAAAATCTGAGAAGTATAGTTCTATTCAGAAATTTATGGTCCAAATACAGGTGTCTATAAATATTTAAAATCACCAACACTATTTTGCCTTGGGTATTACATAGTTTCATATTTTATAAATTAGACTTTATTCAAATAAATGCAATGTTTATTTCAGATGCTTCTAAATCATTTGCATTCATCATCCTCTCTCCCCCCATCTTTATTACCAGCTTACGCCACTGCCAATTCACTGATAATTTCCAAACACATTTCTCCAGCCACAGATTTCTTCTACATCTTTCCCGAGGCCAGCGGAATCTGGCTATTTCATAGGCCTTTAAACCTAACATAGCCCCACCCGAAATCATTATTTTCTTAGCCTAGGCTTAATTTGTACCTCTTTAACATGCTACCATTAATTTAGTTGTCCAAGCCAGATACTTAAGTCTGTTGGTCCCAGGTCCCTGCCAAATATCCCTCCAACCCCTCCTCCCCATCTCACTTCCATGCTTCTGTTCCAGACCTTCGTTCTTTGCCTCCTCACAGCTGAGTGGACCTTAACAGTATTCCCAGAAACAATGAGAATTTTCCGACACTTACTTCATCTTTCTTAGCACACAGAGAATTGTCCAGCCAGCTTAAACAAAACCAGAAACCTCTTCTTATTTTATGATATTCAGATCTTTCTAAAACGCTGGTACATTGTCCTGTGTCAGTTAAGGAAAATACCTTGATAATAAATTTCTTTGATGATTTAAGCTTTCATTGTGTCTCAAGGTCATTATTCTCAACACTGGTGATTATTATACACTGTCCATGTTGCAGTCAGCACGACATTCGGCTTAAAGGAATGTATTATTCTCTTTAAGTTCAGTTTTTAAAATAAACTATTCTTACATCACTGGTTCTTAGCCTTTCTGGAGTCATGAACCCTTCTGAGAACGTGATAAAAGTTATGGGTCTTCTCTTGAGAACAATGCAGACACATGCACACACATATGTGCATTTTGCCTACAACTTTAAGACTCTTAATCTATCCATGGATCCTTAGAGCTATCATGCAGTCTTGGCCTGAGGACCCCTGTCCCATATGAAATTGTTTTCATGTCAGAGGCATGGTATAAGTTTCTGTTTGTTTGTTTATTTATTTTAGATTTTATTTATTTTAAGAGAGAGAGCGAGTGAGTGAGCAGAGAGTGTGAAGCCGTCTCTGCACTGAGCCTAGAGCCCGATGCGGGGGCTCTGTTTCACGACCCTGAGATCATGACCTGAGCCGAAACCAAGAGTCAGAAGCTTAATGACTGAACCAGCCCGGTGCCCCTAACTTTCTGTTTTATTTTATTTTTTTTTTATTTTTTATTTTTTTATTTTTTAAAGATTTTATTTGAGAGAGTGAGAGAGAGAGCACATGAGAGGGGGGAGGGTCAGAGGGAGAAGCAGACTCCCTGCTGAGCAGGGAGCCCGATGTGGGACTCGATCCCGGGACTCCAGGATCATGCCCTGAGCCGAAGGCAGTCGCTTAACCAACTGAGCCACCCAGGCGCCCTAACTTTCTGTTTTAAATAGGTGTTCTAATTACATTGGTCCTAGTTGATGTGATAAGCTGTAGTATTTGCCCACAGTTTGTACCAGGTTTTGAGTCTGGACTGGGACAAGGTGATTTCTGCACAATCATCCTGATTCTGCCCTTGGCTAGCTATAGGACTTTGTGAAGTCTTGTAAGTAGCAAGTAGAAATCAACTTAGATTCTCAGCCAGGGGACCTTATGTTCTATTAACTTTGTCCAATTTTTTAGAAAATCAACTCTGGTGTAAAATACGGTCTACCTGCCATGATAATATTTTATTGTGTGGGAAGAGTGCTTTTGCTTCTGCTATTTCATTTATCCTAACCAAAACTGGTGAGAAGGTCAATGAGTTATAAGTCTTCAGTAAGGATAAATAAGGAAAGGAACGCTGAGAGCTTTCTCAGAGTTAGTTGCAAAGAGGAAATATGTAGGAGACCCTTCTCTGGTTCTAGCTCCCGAGTCTCTTCACCGTAAGCCTGTGCTCTTCAACTAACTTCATGATTTAATTCAAGCTAAATATGAGTCCAAGGCATCCAGGCAAAAATGGTTGGATCAGTTCCTATCTAGTGAGGTCTGTATAACAATCTGATTAGCTGATATGGTGGGCTCTTGGTACACTCAGTTTATTATTTTATCTCATATAAAAGAGACCATCTTAGAAAATTTAAGTTTGAACACACTTTTGTATATGGATTTTCTTGAGCTACCCTTAAGTATACTCAGAAATTAGAAATATGATCTTTGTTAGCTTTACCTGAGCTCCTCAGCATATTTTTTGGATCCCCCAAAAAGCCAGCCTTCCTAGGCTGAGCCCCCTTTTCCTTTCTCTCCCACATCCTGTTTTAGCCTTGTAGAAGCTTAGAGTTGGACGGACCTTGGAGACTGGTTAGATCTTTTCTTGCACAAGAGGGAAACTGAGGCTCGGAATTATTAAATAATTTGCCAGAGGTTACACAGAGCTGATGAGCAGCAGATGCAAGATGAGGTCACCGGTCTCGCAGTTACTGGTCCTCACTTATTTTCCTGTCTTTCTAAACAGAAAAACTAATGTGACACTCAGAAAATTCAAAATATGGCAGAAAAAGGCTCAGAACAGCTAAAAAGCCACAATGATTAAGTTTTGTCCGCTACCCCCCACACTCATGTCAGTCTACCTCATCATAATATGCTTCTCCGATTAAATAATTCCACCTCGGATCTTAATTGGTTGTTTTCTGGGGACTGTTTGAAATAGGGAGAAACAAGCTTGCAATTTTTTCAGTTAAAAGGAATAAAACTTTTGCTACATAAAACTTCCAATTTCTGTCAGATTGAAAAGTGGCGGTCCTAGCTTTCCAAAGGGCAGTTTTGTGTCCATCAGTACATCAGAAGCGATTTAAGGACAGCTGGTGTTGTACTTAGGCAAACCGGAAGAGGCAGGGAAATATGCATAATGCTGTCAGAAAGGAATTGAGAGAGGAAGAAGAGATGAAAAATAAACCCCAGAAACAGAGAACAGTGATGTCACACGTAGAAGTGAACAGTGTGGAACAGAGAGAGAGAATGATCAATACACCCAATAATAGTAAATAATGGCTTTGTGGGCAAAGTCAGACTTGAAGTTGGCCTTGACCAGTAGATAAAATTTGAATAGCAAAGAGGCAGGATGGGGCATGGAATGCTTGGGCAGTGACCTTGGGGTTAACAAAGGGTGAAGTGGGCAATGGGTGAGCAGCCTGACTGCAAGATGTGAGGAGGTAGAAATGAAGTTGAATCAGTCGGTAGGTAAGCAGAGAGCTTGATAGTGAGGGCTCAAGGCACCTGAATTTGAACCCCGGCTGTGTAACTCTGGGCAAATTACTTACTTCTCGGTGCCTCAGTTTCCTTGGGTAGAATGGGAATACCAATAATCCTCCTCTCCTGTTCTTATTGAGAAGATTTAATTAATTAGATTTACAAGTTCTAAACATAAGCAAAGTTTCAGACAGCAACTTCCATGCATCCCATCCATCTTAGTAAGCAATTTTTTTTTTTTTTTTTTTTTTTGCCCTTTGGTTTGGTTGGAAAGTTAAACTGAACATGCTACAACAATATTAACTATTATATTTAGGGTGAAGCCAGAAAATAAAGACTTGAACATCGTCTGAGGAGTTTGGACTTGAATAAACAACAGAGAGCAGTTCTTGGCCAGAGGTGGACTTAGAGAATCCGGGTTTAGGAAGGATCTGTTCAGACTCCAGAGAACTGGAATACTCTGCCTCTAGCCTTTGCTCCTTGCTCAAACATCTCACTCCTTGGCTGCCTGCAGTGGCATGTGGATTGGTGGTTTGTCTGGAAATAAACATGGATTCCAAGGGATTAAAGTTAGTCACATTTTTATGGTTCTTTCTTTTTCTCTTTCTTTTCTTTTTTTGCAGTGACTCTTTAAAGGTCCAGTTCTAAGGCTAATAAGTAATAGAGCTGGAGAACCAGGTTGTAGATTGAATATTAACAAGCCTCTCTTGGATAGTTATTAAAATGTTAGCAATAACATCAATGGTACCTGCTCGAGTTCTGAATAGGCCCTTGCCTGCTTTAGAATCATCTTTGACACTGATGACCTCTAAGCACTGGACAAGACTGCACCAGTTCATCTCTCTGGCGTTCTAAGGAGACTGATTCGCAGAGCCAGAGGGCTGTGTCCAGTTGTTAAGGGTGAGGAGGCACCGTTCAAGTTTTGGGATCTATTAGTCAATAGTCCTCAGACACTCTTAGGGCTACTTTAGGGAGGCTCTCTTCCAATTCTGATCATCTGGTCTTTGCATAATTACAATATCCTCCCTGTGGAATTTGCTAGTCATTCTTGGTGTAGGACTCTAAAGGGAAAAGACCTAACAAGTTACTTGTTATTTTCATTCCATTTAGCCAACCTCTCAAATAGGTAAACTAGTCTTAAACCTACAGCAGCTGCAGATGATCTCGGAGGAGAGAAAAAGTTTTTCTCCCAGTCAGCTTTGCTTTTCAGATGTGACACTCTCATCCACACTTTATTTTTTGCAACCCTGGCTCATGCCGTCATCTTTCAGGGGCTTGGAATCTGTGGGAATAATGACTTCACCAATCCATGATGGTGACCAAGGTCAACAAAAAAGAGGCACAGTGTGGAAAAAAAAAATTCCCGAGCCCATTCTTCTGCTCCAGATAGGGGATTAGTGATAAAGAAGGAAAAAACTATTGGCCAAACCTGGCAGTAGATATTTATTTTTCAGCAATGGGCATATGGTGATTAATATGCACAATATTATGATTAATAGAAGCTACGTAAAACACATGGATGTACAAATAACAGAAACTAAATATTATAAAGAGACATGATCGCTGCTTTACCTGTCACGTGGCCACACCATGTAAAATACATTCTCATGTTTGCAGAAATAAATATCCAGAGTTATTGTTGAGACCTTTCGTGCTGATTCTAGAGAACATAATTATAAAAATGACAAATACAGTGACTAGCCAGCAATAATATCTTTGTATGAGGAAAAAGTTTTCCTGCTGTTGTAGGGGAATTCAGATAAAAAGCTAGTAATCCTTTCTGCCCTTTCAAACTCCCCTGGTGGGTCAGGTGCCAGGAGCCCCCCAAATTTCCTGGTGTGTCTGTAGAGCCCCTCACATGGGGGGCTTGGGCTTTTATTTCTCTCTCTCTTTCTCTCTCTCCCCTTCTTCTTCCCTGCCCCCTTCCCATTTTTAAAAGGCTTTAAAGAACATCTCTGGGAGACAAAAATAGCTCCAGTTGTGAGAGGCCTACACACCGAGAAGGCATCTGAGATGCAAGTCAGCAAGTGCGAGCCGCGAACATGAGTGTCTGGCCCGGGGTGGATGCTCCTCGCTGTCTTGGTGCCGATTCTCTGCCTGGGCCCGGTGGGTAGAAGGGAAAATGGTGTTTCAGGGTGGGAGGTGGGTCGAGGTAGGTTTGGGGTCCGCTAACGGAAGGAATCGCCACCCCAGCATTGGGGCTGAGGGGCCGGTCCTTCCCCTCCCCCCTCCACCTTTTTAAAATTTATTTTGCCCAGGCGGGGATTGGCGACGGTCAAAAGGGAGCAGTTAGCACTGAATGTCACCCTGAAGGTAAAATGAAAGACAAAAGATGAACGCATGCTTGCTTTCCCTTTGCAGCGGCTGCTGCGGCGGGCTGGAGCGGCAGGATTTAAAGGGGAAAAAAACCCCACACGCACGCACACACACACACACACACACACACTCACACATACACACCCAGAGGCGTCAATTATGCAAACGCAATAATGCAATCACATCCTGACCGTGCCGGGAATGTTTTTTTTTTTAAACACAGATATTTATTTTTAAAAAAAGGGAGAGAGAGAAACGCATGCAAACAGAAACGTGCACATACCACGTAACCACCCGAGGAGAACCTGGCAGCCTCTCTCTTCTTCTGCCAAGTTATCATTGAGAAAACAGACAGGCATCATGACGTCCTGGGTCACAGGGAGTGCGGACCGACGCTACCAAGAGAAAAGGGAGGCGCCTCGGCGCTCCGGCTAGCCGCGGGCGCCCCTCTGCCCCTCGCAGCCCGGCTCGGTGAGTGCACAGCCGCTCGGGACGCGGACCCCGGGGGCCAGGCCGGCCCCGCGCCCGCGGGGGCAGAGCGGGTGGCCGTGCCCTTGCCACCGGCGGGCCGGCCAGCACCCCCTCGCCTGCTGAGGTCGCGGGAGCCCAGTGAAAGGAGGCGTGTGTAAGATGTGCAATGTTCCTGCATGGGGGTTTTGTAGACTTTCATAGCCCAAGAAACCGGCTTTGGCTTCTTTAAAATCCCCGACGACTCACCTGGTTAACCTGCTGCAGTTCTGACCCTGCCAAGGTAACTGGTCCAAATCCTTATCATCAACATCTGGAGACAGACATTTGCATCTGGGGCATTCTTGATTTGCAGTCCTGGTTGAAATCTCTATTGCTACCCCCTTCCCCCTTCACTTGTTTAGAGTCTCTTGGAAAAAAAAAAAAAAGCAATCCCCCTCCCCCCCATAACACAACCATAAGTACCGTCCACCTCTTGTAGACTTGCCTTGCCATGACTGCAAAACTGTCAGCATGTGTGCTGGAGACACAGATAAATTCTAATTTCAATGAGATTTGTTCTTTAAACACCTCTCCCATCCCCCTCCCTGGATAGACTTCAGTGCTTGGTAAAGTGGCAAAGAGTGAGGGCAGAGTTAGGGCAGTGGACTGGGAGGGGTTGGGGTGAGTCCTCGGGGTCTTCTGGGCTCAGGGGCTTTGGGGAGGGGGTCGTTGGGGGAGAGGGCGGTGTCAGGAGTTGAGGACTGCTGTCGTGGGCTGGAAAATCCTTCTGGTGATTGCTGCTGCCGTACGCAGGTGTCTCCTCCTGTCCTCTACGCCTCATTCCCTCCTGGCTCCCCAACCCGTTCACCTTCCAGAGGGAGGGAGTCTCTGAAGTTGCACGGAGGTCACCTGCCCGTCATTTAAGTATTTCAAACCACCTACCCCCTTCTGCCTCTCAAGTATGTCAGAAGTGGCGGCAGGATAGAGCTCCCCCCCCCCCCCCCCCCCCCCCCGCTCCATGTTTGGTGACGGGAGATCCTCAGAGAGAGGAAGACAGAGAGGGCAAATCCCCCCTCCTCCCCTTCTCTTCCCTTCCGGCAACCTTTTCCTAGCCGCACCCCCTCCCCCTTTCAGAATCTTAATGAGCAATTCTGGAAGAGTCCGGAAGGGCCTGGAGAAACCCCCGCTTGCCTCAGTGCTGTGGAATGATTATGTATGTGTTTGTTTATTGTGCTTGCTTCGGTTATGTCGTGAATTGCCACATGGGTCTGCTGGAGCTAGGGAGACACGTTTGCTGTGTGTGTTGTTGTAGTACCAGAACCACTGGCCGTGGGATAAGACACAGACACACACGGAAAGCAAATGATTTGGCTAACGTAAACCAGAGGGCAATGTTGAAAATAGCACCTTCTCTCTCTCTCTCCCTCTCTTTAAAAAAAAAAAAAAAAAAAAAGAAGAAGAAGAAGAAGAAGAAGAAGAAGAAGAAAAAAAGAAAAATGCCCAGCATGTGAGTTAAGAGAAGCTGTTAGGTCCACATTTGACCTCCTACTACTTTCAAAACACTACTGCTTAATACTTTAAGTCAGGATCAAGAGACCTGCGGATGTTTTGAAGTGTTTCAGAGCAGCTGAATGACTTGGTCTAGTTTTGAAGAGAAACTCTCCTTTGTTTCTCACGCTGCCCAAAGACCAAATAGGGGAGTGTGTTTGGAAAATGCCCAAATTCAGAAGCAGCACGCAGGAGAAAAGAGGAAGAAATGTCCTCAAGGGGAAGGCAGGGAGCGGGATTGGGGAAGAGTGTCAGGGTGCTTTCTGTGTTGTTTTGTCTTGTTTTGCTTTTTTCCCGTCCGGTAGATTTGATGTTATCAGAATGAGGTAGCCAACCTAAGAGACAGTCCTATCATTGCGGGAAAGAGAGGGAAATTTAAATAGTTCTCAAATCTGAGTTGAGGAAGAGCCGACAGAAATAAGGTGCCTGAAAACATTGATGGAGATCGAGTGACAGTGAGGGGGCATTTTTCGCCTTTAAATATGAAAAGAGTCAAGTATATCATGAAACAGGCCCAGATGACCTTTCAGACATGTATTTTCGTGTTCCGCATGACTGTTGTTTTTACTAAAACAATTCTCATAACTCTTTAAACTCACATGACAGAGAGGTGTGTGTATTGAGAATGGTGTCAGGTGGCACATAAGACTGTCCGTTGACTGGGGCGGTGAACGCAGATGAAAAGAGGATTTGTTTTCTTCAATAAATCAAAATAAGCATTTAAATCTTTGTGCACAGTAGGACTGAAATCCGTTGGTCTTCTTGAACAGGAATTGCAAGAGTAGCAAAGATAATTTCTGATAGGTGGTGCTTTAACAAAATAGAGCAGATCAATTGATTAAGTTTCCATGTGTGTGCCACTCAATTTATTCTGTACAATTTTTCGAGAAATTAAAAGGTTACCAAGAGAGTACCATGCTCCCATCTCCAGCTGAGCACCACTTATTACTGCAACAGTATTTCAATATTAAGTGATCTTCAAGATATTTCATCTTTCATTTTGAGTTCTGAATTTGAATCAGCATGAGAATGGCAGGGCAGCAAGATAAGGTATAACTAACTAGGCAGACAGCTGAAGGATGGGCAAAGTATCGCTGAGAATTTCTGGGGCTGTTCTCAGTAACCTTGTTTACAGAGACATTTTGGTTGCAGCGAGAATTTTAGCAAGAGCCTGCCAGTGATAATGGGCTTATGTTTGAAATTGATCCTAAGTGTCTCTTTTTTTCTCCTTCACAGACATGCTGTGCACACCTTAGCCAAACACTCAAGGCAAAACTTTCCTGATGCCCCATGACATTGTCTAATATAGACAAATCCCTGGATTAGTGTGTCGCAGGAAAAGGGGTTATTTATGAGGTTCTCCTTTTGTTTACAGATGTGTCAATACAAGTAGCTGTAGTCCTGTTTCTTTCTTAAAATGTCTTGCGTGCTTGACTGCCTTAAATGCAAAACAAATCATCTGCGAGGAAGTTGAAGTATGCCTTACAGATTGACCTATAAAATTAATTTCAATTAGGCATTGAAGAGCTCATTATCCTGGTGAGGGGAATTTATGATGCCATGCAGGAATTTTGTATTTGTTTCAAAATTGTTGGAAAACTACGGGAACAAAAAGATTTTGAGGGAAATGCCAAAAGCCACATTAATGAAGAAAAACAGTGTTGAGATACTTTTGAATAATATATAGGATATGTAATGGTCAACCACAAGATAAAATTTTTACACAGTATTTTTATGGCTTTAAATTGGCTGCATTGTAAACTAAGCTTACTATTCTATTAAGTCATTATACTTTTCAATTATTTAGCATTTCTGGCCAACCTATCTTCTGTGGTCTTTTTCTGTACACATCAGAAATGATATGTACAGTAGTAATCGCCTGTTGTTAGTGTGGGGATTTTGCAGTGGAGCAAGGTTTAGTTTTAACTCCTTGGGACAAATGTTACAAAGAATGCACCGAGGGGAAAGAATGGGATGGAAACAGACAGAGCCCTATGAGAATGGAGATGACTACAGC
Organism: Eumetopias jubatus; assembly: GCF_037043125.1. Classification (NCBI taxonomy): domain Eukaryota; kingdom Metazoa; phylum Chordata; class Mammalia; order Carnivora; family Otariidae; genus Eumetopias; species Eumetopias jubatus. Next base: position 14,667,340 of record NW_028274818.1, read on the forward strand.
ATCGAGCTATACCTAATACAATTTGAGTTATTCTCACTAAGAAACCTTGACAGTATCTGCCTTCTAGGTACTGTGCATTTGGAAATACTGTATCTCCATTTAAATGCAGATCTTCTGTTTTCTCCAGGGAGCAGTTGGTGAATCTTTCAATTGAACCAGTGGTATAAGAAAACCAACTGAAAATTTCTCCATGAACAATAGCATCTGTTGTTTTGAAGTAATAATTGACTAAGTTTTATAATATTGTGATTTATTTATTTATTTTTAAAGATTTTATTTATTTATTTGATAAAGAGAGAGAGAGAGAACAAGTAGGCAGAGAGGCAGGCAGAGGGAAAGGGAGAAGCAGGCTCCCTGCGGAGCAGGGAGCCCGATGCGGGGCTCGATCCCAGGACCCTGGGATCATGACCTGAGCCAAAGGCAGCCGCTTAACCAGCTGAGCCACCCAGGCGCCCCTATAATATTGTGATTTAAAAAAAAATTCCTTTAAAATATCAAAATCACTTATGAAGTCAAAAAAAAAAAATCACATACTCGGCCCTGGTGCAAACAGAGAAATTTTGTCTTGTCACTTTGTTGTTGGTTTTTTAAAGCTGTGAGATAATTCAGCTTTGCAATTCAATTTTTAGGTTAACATGGCCATCCCAGTAGAGTAAGTGGGCCTTAAGAATCAGGGCAGGGAATTATGAATAAGTTCTATGTGCCCCGTCATGCTTTCATGCTAGTAGGTGGAAGTGAGGTGCTGTAGGAGAGCTTAAGGACCTTTCTCTGGAATGATCTTCTTTTGATTATTTTGAGCCTCATTCATGATAGTACCTGGTGTTGGAATCAGTGATGGTGGCCAAAAAGGAGGGCCAGGGCCTGTGGGGCCTTCTTTTAAGAGATGATTGCAGAAAGTAATACAGGCCTTTGACGTAGAGTGTAGATACATAGTCTGATGGTCTTGGATTCGGGTAATTGGAGAAATCTTTGCACATCTTGAAATACAATTTCCTGAGGTACGCAGTATGATAATGTTAAGTCTCTGCGTGTCTTGATCACATAGCTAGGGAAGTTTTCTTTTTCTTGGAGAGTAGGTACCATTCGTTTACTTAACCCTGATGATTTCCAGTGGTGAGAGGCTCCCACCTCCTTAGCTTACCTCCTCCTTTGCATTGGGTATAAAGCCCACCTCCCGTACTCCCTCTGAAGGGTACACCCTATACAGATATTTAATCGTGCATTTATACCGTTATGCACAATATAAAACCTGTAGTGGTGAAGAAGAATCATTGATAATTTTAAAATCAGACCTTTGTTTATATTTCTCTTAGGACGGATACTTTGTTCATTTAAACAAGGGAAGGGTCATAGTTACCATAAAAGAAGGTTGAATGTCTTTGGAATCCCTGTGATAAAATGCAAGACACTGGCGATTCAAAGATATTTTATTGACTTAGGGACACTTACGGCTTTGACTTAGGGACACAATGGCCCACCTGCTAAAATAAATAACCTGGACGGGACTCCAGGAAGGATGCTAATTAATGAATGTGCTTATTTTACTTCCCTTATACAAACACATTATTTGAACTTGGCAAATATGCATCCCTGACATTGTCATTTTTTTTTACTGTTTTGAAGATTCAAGTTTAAGATGTTAACGTTATGTGAAGCATAGCGAAATTTTTGTATTATTCTGGCAGGTACTTATGTAATAGAATAAACAGTGTTTCCAGATATCTGTGTTACCAGAGTGGCCCATTTAAATTCAATCTTGCTCTAAGATATATCAGGTTAATAAGGCTGATTTTATGACCAATAAAATTTATATTCACAAATACCTGTTTTTATTAGCACAATTGTAGATTGTGAAGCAAATTTCCATATATGTTAAATACTAAGAACAAGAATAACTAACATTTGTATACTGAGTTATAGTATATAACCATACATTATCCATAAAGTGCTCTTTGGAAGAATATTTATGGCACTTTCTTACTCAAGAAGGCGATCAGTTCTTACAATATAAACATTATAAGAAAATAGATTCTTCTATCAGAGTTTCTTTCTTACTTCTGTCTGTTCCTTCCTCTCTTCCTCCTTTTCTCCCTTCCTTTTCTCTTCTTTCCTCTCTTAATAGGGAAAAAAAAATCTAATGACTTTTTTTTGGGTGGGGCATGCATAATTGCTTATCACACGTTTTTATTAAAAAAGGAGCTTTAACAAGCAACCCAACATGATTTTTGGACTATATCTTCTGTCTACCAGTGTTCTTGAGGAAAATGTAAGGTTGCAGAAATCATTTCATGCCCTGTATGTTTTCAAACATAAATCAGGAAAATTGTTAGCTCTTCTTAGAGACTGTGGTTATAGTGCTATGGTAAACACAGGCTGTATATTTTTCCAAGTTAATATGTGTGGAGAGAAAGTCAAAGTTGGCTATTTAGATGAACAGTTTAATTCATTTATTAGAAATTCATTTTCTATTTAGTATGAACATTTATTTTCCAAAGGTTGCAGAAATGGGACATAATACCTGATGATCCTTTGGATCAATCACCTTCAGAGTTAGAAATTTGCTCTTTTTAGCTAATGTGTCTATGACTGAACATCGATCTTCAGCTAAGGATCAGTCGAAATGGTCATAAGCATAGTTTATAGTATGATCTGGTTGTCTTCTTTATCCGAGACCAGTGAACCTTTGTTTCTTCGTTTCTAAATGAAGGCGTTTGACTTCACGGTCTCCAACTTACTTCACCTCTGTGATTCTGCATTAAATGATTGATTAGTAATGAATCAACCAATTAATCATACTCCTGTTTATTTCCATTCTATAAACGAATTATTTACTGAAGTCTGGCCTTTGCCGTGACCAGAAGTATTAGTAGGTAGAATAAGAAATGAGCTCAGGTTCAGTGGTTTGAAATGAAAGCCTCATGAAATTTAGACACTCGTTTTTACATAAAAACTTTTCATTTGTAGATCAATTATTAGCTATTCAAAACACACTTTTTTCCCCCTACATAAAACAATCTTAAATACTGACTCCTTTCACTAGGCTAGACTGTAAAAGCCTATGTTAACTTATTGGAGTGAAAGATTGTATATCAGTGATGAAAAAATATGAAAAAGAGTTCTATTATGATACAAGTGATAAACATAACATAAAGGCAATAAAACTGAATGATAGTTTATCATTTATCTAGACTCTGGAGGGTTGATGTTTAAGAGAAATGCACATATAACTGGGAGTTAAAAAGATAGATGGAAACTATTGCAGAGTGTGTGAAGGGGATTTTTAGAAACTTTCAGGATTTTTAGAGGCTGGTTGCAAAGTATATGGCTTTTCTTTCCCTTGGAATAGTGTAACATTAGCACTACTTCTAAGTTTATCACCTGTGATAAGATTTGTTTTTTGACACCCAAATGCACTGAAAAGCAAGAGAGTGAAGAAAAATGGAGAGAGAAAAATTATTCTCTGAAGTAATTGGCCCAGACGTGAGGCACATGAAGATGGAAGGCATGTGAAGGTGGAGGAGAGAGGCGATGCATGTGTGCGTACGTGCGTACGTGCGTGTGTGTGTGTGTGTGTGTGTGTGTGTGTGTGTCTAAGGCAGCCTGGTCTGCATTTAATTGATGGTTCGATGAGAAACCAAAAGGAAAAAGAGGGAAACTAATGTGTGTACATTCTTCCTGAAGGGCAAGTATGTTACAGTATGTTAGTTATGTGGAAAGCTTACAAATTAGAGTGAGAGTATCCATTTTAACTTTTTTGCTGCGTCACTTATGGCCTGTATGATCTTGTGACATTATTAAATTCTCTGAATTTGTCTTATCTGTAAAAATGTAGATAATAGAAGTAGCTACTTCCGAGTTGGCTGTGAGAGTTGAGTGAGACTCATGGGCATAAAGCGCTTGAGAGCTATATTTAGTTTTATGTGGTGAGGAAAAGTCACTGGGTCAACCCAGGTTTGACAGAGTCCCAGGCCAATTTGTTTGGCTCCAGAGTGGTCTTTGGTAGGCATATTTCTTGCCTTGTGGTCCAAGAACCGTGGTAGGTGCTTTACATATTACTTTATTTAGGGAGGAAGCCGGAAAGAGTATGTAGCTGGCCAGTTGAATATTGCAAGCTTGATAAACCTAACTTACACAATGTCAGTACCTAAGGAGCATATTTACTTTCCCTTACAGATGGCCACAGCTTGTCTAAAAAAATGAATGATTTAAAAAAATTAAAAAATTAAAAAAATGATTTTGGAAACAAAACCAGTGTATTCAAAAATGGTTTTCCTTGTCTCAAACACTGCCTGTCATTTGCACTTTTGCCGTGACATTGATATTAATCGAAATTTCCTGGATTTTTGTTAAGGCTGAAGGAATCATTGGTAGTAAGTGCTTATAAATAATGATACAGATTCTATTTAAAAAAAAAAAGATTTCCAGGATGCAACAGAACTAATTAATGTAATAGATAAGTTGAACTCCAAGGTCTAGATACTCTACAGAACTCTTTCAAGCATATTTTTATTTGTATGTATGATTCACTGATTAATATCGAGCCAATTCCTCCATCAGAAGTGGTCTACCTCTTAAAGCACAAAGTGAAGCAGATCAACAATGATTCAATAAATTTGGGTTGTTTTATGGACACTATACTAAAAAAACAAAGCAGATCCAAAAATCTGCTGGGATTCTACCTGAGCCTGGCCCAATGCTCTGCTCTGATTCACAAGATAATGATCAATGGAATTCTACAGTTTGTGATCTGTTAACCTAGCAACTGAACTGAACCTAGAAGTCAGGATGTCGTGGGATCAAGTTTGAATTTAAAAGTAAATATTTAATTGCTCTTATCAAAATTCATTAGGCCCTCAACCTAGAGAATATATGCTGAATAGGAAACAAAGAAAATAATCTTTGGGAGGTTTAATCATGTGTCACTGTTAACAACTTTGACATGTATATAATTATTTGGAAATAATTGAAGACACAGGTAGCACGAGTACCAAAAGGCCACAAATTACCTCCAAATCCTTATCTGACGGGGAGTTCTATTTTTCTGTGACATTGACGATAGATCGTAAAATAGACTCAGCTTCAGTTTCTTTTAAATATAGGAACATTTTAAATGCATGTAGTTTTAAGATATAGTCACTCTAAGTATATCTTTAGGGAAGTACTATATATATACATGAAATAGTACAATAAGGATAAGAGTATAATGTAGAATTATGCAAAATGAATTCTTTGTGGCAAATTCGTATATATACCCTTGGAAAAATATGCAACAGAATGGAGCTTGGGTTGGCATTCAGGCCGTTATTTACGAGCCATGTAGCCCTTGCTTCTTTAAGCTGTGGTTTTCCCATTTGCAAATTGGGTACAGTTTTATCTGTCTCACAAGATTCTTATGAGGCTCAAATGAGAAGAGTATTTGAAAGTGTTTTTATGCTTTATGATAGAGATGATACAAACTACAGGAAGGATGGAAGAAAGAGAGAGCAGACAAGCGCACTTGAGTGTGGGGGCTGTGTCTCAGTTGACTTTGTACCCCACCCCCCCCATGTCTGGCACTGTGCCTGTCTCCCAGAGGAGGCTCAGGAAATGTGTGTATATGCTTGCATGCCACGTACCCTGGCAAGCCCTTGACATATGTTATCTTTTACATCTTCACAGTAATCTTGTGCGGTAGATACGTTGTCACCATTTCAGAGATAGGAAACAGACATTCAGAGCTTTTAAGCAACTCCCACTCTCATGCAAGTAGGAAGTAGTAGGGTCAGAATGGGAAGGTAAATCCACCTGGCACCAGGGCCCAGATTCTTCTCCTTACATTACGTGGGCTCTCAAATGTAAGGGAATTGTGATTTTTGAACAAAAGGGTGGCCAAGGGCGCCTGGGTGGCTCAGTTGGTTAAGCGACTGCCTTCGGCTCAGGTCATGATCCTGGAGTCCCGGCATCGAGTCCCACATCGGGCTCCCTGCTCGGCGGGGAGTCTGCTTCTCCCTCTGACCCTCTTCCCTCTCGTGCTCTCTATCTCTCATTCTCTCTCTCTCAAATAAATAAATAAAAAATCTTTAAAAAAAAAAAGGTGGCCAAAATGAAAAGCCAAGGCCTTGGGTAATATTGGCCCCATTGCCCAAGCAGGTCCCGGGCTGGCCTTCAGATAAGTAGGAGAGCACTTCCCTGTGCTGTCTGACACATTTAACATGGCCTTTTGTTAAACTGTCAGTTCTGATTTCTGCCCTTTCAAGTAGAATGCACAATAGTGAGAAAATAGCATATAATGTACCATAACCTAGACTTGTCATAGGGACAGGAAGGAGAAGAAGGGCAGCGAGGAACACAGATAACAAAGTGGTTAACAATGACTTGGATTAAGTTTGTTACAGTGACCAGTAGTCAGTCTCTCTCTCTCTCACTCTCTTGTTCTCACTCTTTCTGTCTCTTACACTCTCTCACTTGCCTTCTTAGAGTTAGCAAAGGCTAACTTTTCCATTCTTTTCCGTATTAAGCGTGGTGAAGAAGGTAATTCCAGTACCAAAGGGCATACTCCATGTTCTTCATTGCTTGCTTCCTGTCAGTATCCTCACGGCCTCATGGTACTCGTGGCTTCTCCTGAGTGAAGCTTTCCCGTCGTGCCCAGTTTGTAATGAACAATAATAAAATGGCCTCCAATGAAACAGTAATTTTAAAGCTCCAGACTCTGGGTTGGGAAACAGAACGCAGAACGAGTTACCACATCACCCTCTCCTCTATTTCCCCCCTCCGTTTATTTGTGAGGAACATCAGAAGAGCGTTAACTACCCCAGATTAGTAACACACTGTGGGCTTGAAGGTTTATATAAGAAACAGAAGGAAAAAAATTTTTAAAAATTGGGACGCATTAAAAAAAAATTCTGTGACAATATAGTACGTGGTAGGTAGGCAGAGCCGAGACAAGTGACTATATTTAAGATAAGTCTGGAGAATACCTTACACCGTTGCCGGAGTCCAGTTGGTAACAGTTTTTGGTTTCCCTGGAACTGCGCTAGCATGGCCGGGATGAAACCCAGTGGGGGGACACTTTCCACAGTCCTTCCTGACCTGTGGTAAGTCGGCTGGGTTGAATTGTGTGAAGTTGTCAAAGGTTGTTCTGCTCTCCAGCACTTGGCACCAGCTCCGCGGAAATGTGATGCCATTGGTTTTCAGTAAAGGTTCCTTTCTGCAGGGCTGCAAACACAGATCAGCTGCTACTGTGTATACACAACCAGGGAGCAAATCAACCAGCACAGTTAAAGCAGCCTTTTTAACCCTGAGACTTTCCAAGATCTCTTCTTCACGCAGGAAGTTTCCTTCTCTGTTGTCAGATTTAGCACTGTGCTCTTGTCATCAGATCCGAGCTAGGCTCCCTGCTGCACAGTAGGAGAGGCTTCCTTAAGACATTTGTCCTTGAAACTGCACCAAACTCTTGGAAGAGCCCAGAACGTGTAAGTATGTATGATTTAGGCAGCAATAGCACAGGGCAAAGCTGCAATCAACCATTATACAATATCCGATTAGCAGTGCAGGAGGGATTTTTCCGACGTTATGTTACATTCATTTTCAATTCGTTCTGAGGAAACAAATCAATTCTAGCTTCTGATACAGTGACTTTGCAGTAGATGGGGTTGTAATATGTTAGCTTTAACTATTTGCTGTTCTCATTTAGCATTTAGATGTGACTTGTGAGACAATTATTGTGGGCATTAAACTATAAAACTTCTAAATTTTTATTAGCAATTATAATTGTTGGTCATGTCCATCTGGAGAAACAAGTTTGCTGTGGGGACTGTTTTTAAAGAATTAACCACATAGATTCACAGACAATAGAATGAATTTGTACCGTTCTTGCTCTCAATAAAACATATTAGTTTGCAGTTTTAATTTACTCATAAAGAGCATTCCGCTGAGGTTTTGTCTTAATTGAATCCTACCCAGTGCTGTGTGTTTGGTGTTTTACTGTCTTGTACGTATGTGTTTAAGTTACTTTGCTGGGATTGCAGTCTGGTTACATCTGTAATTTAGGCGCTCTGTAGATCCTGAGCACCTTCGCATAAAATAAAGGCTCACAAGATTTTGAGGGATGCTGGATGTGTTTTAAAGGGTGGTCGTATTACCCTTGAAAGATCTTTAGATGCCCCACATGAATGGCTGTCAGATGTAGACCACAGACCAAATACTCCGAGACTCTTAAGTCAGATCTCAGCTTGTCCACTTTTGTAACTCTAACCAATAAAAGCCCGTGCCCCCTTCCTATCAATTTTTAATATGCGCCAATACTTATGTTTATAAGATTAATTTCTCTCAGATTAGTCTGATTGATAGCTGGATTGTGGTTTCTTAAGAGCTGGCTGCCTGAAACCCACAGCAGAGCTGCATGCCATTTAACTAGTGAATGTAAAAACGGGTAACCATGGATTCAGCCACCACTAACTGCCAGTGCAATGAGTTGTTGTAAACAATACAAATGAGCCAGGAGAGCAGAGGCAACCAGACATGAAATGATTTTAATAGAAATTACGGTAAAAGGTCATGTGATGTGGTATCTGCTTCTGTTCCGTTTTAAAGGGCAAGTCTTTCTTTTCTCCCCCACTGCCCCCCACCCCCACACACCTCTTTCCAGTCAACCCAAGTAGATGTCTTCACAAACTTGGCAGGTCCCACTCCCTGCTTCCATGGAAAAGGGCGGCCAAGGTAATCCTGTGCACACTGTGGTGACTTCCGGATTTTCACCGGTAAGTACCTTTATTTTAGAAACAAAAAGGAAATCTGTGTATTTCAGGGCTTCCTTCATGGAAGGTCATGCTAATTGTGGGCTAGAAGTCCTCAGGCTTTGACCGAAGAGGAATAGGTCATTTTGTTCCTTAGCTTTTCTGTGATACAGTTAATTTTTCTCTCCCTTCCGAAGTCTCTGGATTATTTTGCAACCTCGATCTCTCTGAAAACTGTTATTTGCTCTAGAAGCAACTTCTGCAGTATGGTAATGAGCACACGCAGATCCCTGGAGTGGTGCTGTGCCTAACTTCAGGGTTCTCACTCAGGCACACCTTGGCTGAGTTCTACCAGGACCAAGTTTTACAGTTCGATTTGCATTTCTTTGGTAGAGATGGTTTCTATATGTGAAAATTACTGTATTCATAAATTTGCCTTCAACCAAGAAATATTAACAACTTGTACCCGTGTAAAGTGTTAATCTCATGGTTTGTTTGGTATACTGATAGCAGCTATGCTTATTAAAAAGGAAATGAAAGAAAAAACTCTAGCCATAAAAGTTGGGGGAGGAAGGGGGCCCTTAGAAGCCAGATCGGAGGGTGGATCAAGTGGGTACCTGGTACGCAGGAACGAAGGGGCTCAGTCACCGTGTCGGAGACCCACGGGCACCCACGGGCACCCACGGGCATTTGAAGTCAAGGACTATCTCCTAGGTGTGTTGTGTCTCAAGGTGAAACAGACCTGAACTGGTCTCTTGAGCCACACCTCCTGCCACATGCAAATGGTATAAATAATCGCACCATCTTGGAACAAAAGATAATGCCGTGTTTATATTTTACCTCCTTTTAACATACAGATACTTCTGAATAAATGCACAATTGTACATGTATAGGTGTCATACGGAGTATTGGTGTTGATTTTTCTGTTACTGCCTTCCCTTCCACAGACCCAATCAGCACGTGAAAAGCATTGGCTTATAATTTAGAATCTCAGTAGGATTGTAAGAGCATCAGCCCCTCTATATGCCCTAAAGAGTTTTATCTAGTGAACTTGGGTTTTTTTTTTTTTTTTTTAATCTGTAAGTGTTAACGTAGTGTTTATATTTAAGCTTTTTAAAAAATCAAGCTTTTTAAGATGTTGGAGTGCCTCATTGCATGCCTAGACTGAAACCTTCTTCAGGATGTCATGGTTAGCTGTGACCTCATGGTTTACTATTCTAATACTAGCTTTGCTTATCAAAAATAAATGAAAGAGAAGACTCTAGTAATTCATGTTGAGGGAAAAGGGAGCAATTTCAAAACAGATGTGGAAACTCCAAGTAGGGTAAATTATAATTAAAACTGCGTTGTTTTTACTTTTCCTGGCCTTGATTCTCCAAGTTGAAGGATAGGAATAAAGTGTCGGGCTACAGGGTAGTTAGGAGCAAAATCTTTGGAGTCACACATGGGTTGTAGTCTTTTCTCTGGACCCCACTATGCTTAGGATTTGGGGCAAAGTTTCTTCATGTCTTTGAGCTTCCACATCCTCATCTTTAGATTGAAGATAATAATGCACACCCATGCATGAAGGAAAGGGTTAAAGGAGATAATGCAGAGATAGTATTTCATACCATGTCTGGCACATTGCAAGTGTCCAATAAACTCTTGCCAGTTTCCTTATTTTTTTTAATTGAGGAAACTTATGCTTAAGTAGAATCCTGCTAATAGTGTTGAACCAGAGAAAGATAGTATTCACATTGTAAGTTGGTCTTTTTCTACAACCGTATGCTGCAGTAACTGTCATCACTTAGGAGTTTGTAGCATAGTGTAGTGTTTTATATAACATTTACTAAAGGCCAGAAGTAGTCTCTTATTACTGTATTTTTTCATTTATCTGCAAATTATTTAGGAAAATTAATTTTTTTTTAATTTAGGATTTCTGAAGCTTTGGGTTTTGAGGTGACTTGCACATTCTGTCTGTGATCCTATTGCTAGAGTTGAGAGCAGAAGGACACTTCAAGGTATAAGAGATTCATAATTACATCAATCCTAAAAGCTTAAAACTAGCAGTAGATAATTATATGTACTAAAGAGCAGTAATAATTAACAGGCTAGTAAACATGGAGGTTACATGCTACTAAAGAGACATTTCTTGAGAGGACTGTAGACATGGTCACTGTGTCCTTTGACCTTCCTGAAACTTAAGGGCCTGATTCTCCCTTTCCTCCTTCCATCTTTTCCCCCTTCCCTCCTTCTATCTCTGCCTCCTCCCTCCCTCCCTCCATCCATCCCTTCCTCCCTCCTTCCCTCCCTTCCTTCCTTCCTTCCTTCCTTCCTTCCTTCCTTCCTTCCTTCCTTCCTTCCTTCCTTCTAGCTCTTATATATTATCTCAGCTATATGGCATTTTCTTTTTCTTTGTGAACCATAAAGGTTCAAGGAAGAGAAAAAAGAGGAACAGGAGACCCATGGTCTTTTCATGCTAGCTCTGATTTTATAAATGGAAAGTTTAAGAGGAGTCAGAAAAATCTGTTTTTCTTTCTCTTGCTATTGAACTGGAGAGGCACATCTGAGGTGACCTGCAGACCTCAGGGAAGCCTTGCTCAGTAACTATTTGTTGATTCATTGATTAAATGGCATGGAGAGAAGGGACATCAAGCACGGAGATTCCCTCAGTACTGAAAGCTTTGAAACCCCAAGCTGCCATGTGCAGTAGGATGGCTTCTCTGTGACCTTCCAACAACTAATCTCCTTTAAGAACTGAATCAAAGCAGTTAAGGGATTTTGTCAGATGGATTTTTGCCTACAGTTGGGTTTTTGGCAGTTGCATGTAGAAGGCAATACATTCTTCACAAGGATATGAAATTTTTTTTCCGAAAGGAATGAAGACAAGGTGCCAGCAGAGATCTCTAGAGAGGGACTCTTGTTTATCCATGGTACTGTTCAGGCAGGGACAGCTGCAAGGTGGATGACTTTCTCACACTTCCCAGCCAACCTTCTTCACCACCCGTGTCTGATGGTCTGGTCAACAAGCTCACTCATGCCCTGGGCCCCTCTCCATAATCTTCCTTCCAAGGGCAGAGAAAAAAACCTGTGATCAGAATTGATGTCCTTTGAGTGGCAATAGGCATATGCTATCTATTTCTAGGGACATCATAGAGTATAGAAGTTCGAGCTGGAAACCGTTCATTTTAATGGGCAAACAACTTACTCAAAGTCACACAAACTATGAGTTGTAAAAACAGGACTAGGTCTTGGGATTTCTGATTCCTGAGCTAGTGCTTTTTGGAGGGCTCCTGCCTTCTGGTGTACAGACTACAAAAGAGAAAGCTTATATTATAGTGGAAAAAGAATCTAGATTAGGAGATGGCGAATCTATTTTAAATGAATTGCTCAAAAGAGTAATACAGGTCTGGTTCTAATCCTGCAGCGATAATTTAGAAACCCTGTGATCTTCAGGAAAGACACTTAACCATTCCCAGTTGTGGGTTCTTTCATTGTAAAATTGAGATTAAAGTAACTATCATGCTTATATTTTAGGTTGTGTTGAGGATTCAGTACGATTACACATGGATGTTACCTTGTCCAGTGCTTGACACAAGCCAGGTATCAGTAAACATTATTGCCGTCCCTCTTCCCATTCCAAGGTCAGTGGTGGAGTCATGGATGGTAGAACTGTGAGAAAGGGCTTTTATGGATGTATCTGGAGTGGTGTAGCTCAGTGGTTTTCAACATTTTCTCCTGCTGCAACACACACAGGGAGCGAATGTGAAGAATTACCATATGCCTGGCCTAGAGTGATCCATTAGTCATGATATGATGGTGGTAACAATAATGTGGTAGTGGTGGTGATGAAGATGCTGATGTTGGTGGGTGATGTGCACACACCACGGATGGGCCCAGGGTATGAGCAGCTCCCAAGGCTTTGGCTTGGACTGTGCTGCTGTCTTTGCTACACTAGACAGGAGATCAGAATGGTGGTGGGCAAGAGCCATGCCATTGTAAGTGCAACTACACTCATTTCAATTAAAAAGAAAATAACTGACAGCCTTCGGTACTTTATTCCTGGTAACAAATTACTGGCAACGTCCTGGTTGGTCTAGAAGATGTCGTCTTTCCTGGAGGAGCATGGCTCCTCCTCCTCTGGAACTAGACTCCATGGGTTTGAATTTTGGATCAACCACTTACTGGCTGTGATGATCTTAGGAAACGAGTGAACCACTTTTAAAAGTCTCTATTCCCTCACCTTTAATTGGAACAATAATGGTACCTACTTCATATGATTGTTATGAGGAGGATGAAATGGGTTCACACATACAAAGTACTAGGAAGAATGTCTGGCACATAGTTCATGCTTGGTGCTAGCAATTTTTAGAGGTTTCTGTCTCCAAGCTATTTCATGGATAGTATTCTATCTTAAGAATCTCTCCCAAAATTGCCATTATTAATGTCATCCATGGTGTCATTAATTTATAAAACTGATTTTTTAGTTTTAACATATTCAAAGTTGCTCTTTATTGTGCACTAACCATTTAACCAGGCATTATGCCATGTGTTTTATACGGCATCTTAATTGATCTCATTCCCCCATTACTCTTATGAGATGGTGTTACCCCGATCTTACAGATGAGAAAATTGAACCTCCAAGAAGGGATAGAACTTACCCAGCTCATGAGTGACATAGCCAAGCCTCAAATGTGTAATCTTCCCTATATATCTTCCCCACACTACCTCATTAAGTCGGAGACAATTTGCAGAGGTGGTCAGAAATGTGTATTTTCTGGAATGAAAGAGAAATCATGAAATGGATTTACTCTAGCACATTCCGAAGACTCAGACCAGAAACAGAGAAGATGATCATCATAAGAAGCAACTTAATTTAGTTACTCAATAACCAGACAATCTAGAAATATAACGTAATTCTATCTCATGGACAGGAAAAGGTGAGAGACAGAGGTGGGGAAGGATCATGGATAATGAGGAGGAGGAAGACGAGATAGAGACAGAGACAGAGAGACAGAGACAGAAAGAGTGAGGCAGGGGTATAATTAGATGCCGCTCATTTAACACTCAAGCAATCCTGGAGGTAGATGGTCTAGGACATTATTTTTTCTAAGACAATAAAATTGAAAATAATGGTTTTGGGATTTGCCTTACAGTATTTTACCTTTAAATCCAGTGCACTCTTCTACTTCATCATGCTACCTTTGGAGACACAGAGATTTATACAAAGATATAGACAGACACATGGAAAGAAAGACTTATGGGTTCATTGACATAGGGACAAATCATGTTGGAACCATCTTTTTGCTTTTTCAGATGGTAACACTGAAGATTTTCTAAAGTCACGTTGTGCTTTTGCAACTATAGGCATAAGTTAGATTGATTTACATGTAGGAGACTAGGTGTTTAGTAATATTTCATGCTTTTTATTTAAAAGTAGCTTTTACTTCTGTTATTGAACCGATTTTCAAAAAGAAAATCTTATGAGTTAAATAAATCACATTTTCCTCCCAGTTTTACAGATGAAGAAATTGTGTTATGCAGAGATTCAATGATCTCCACAAAATCATAGCAACTTCTAGCAGATGTGAAAGCCATTCCCTGGTTTTAAGCCTCCAGAAAAAGATTTTTCTCTTTCCTGTGATGATCTCTTCTAGTTGGTATGGTTATCACATACTCAACTTCTGAGAACCTGGGGACACATGATAGGGGAGGGTCACACTGGTGTACATCATGAGGGCCTGTCTGGGGAATGAACTCAGAGGATGACCCTCTCATGCAGGTTTTGCTATTGCCTTCCAGTCTGGAATACCGTCATCTGATCTTTAAGGAATGGCGTAAGGTCTATGGTTTACAACATTTCCACCCCCTCGGTTCCAGGCTGTGCATTGGAAAGGATCCTGTGCCTTCTTGTGCCTTAGCCTCCTGGGGTCCACCAGACGCTCCGGTGTCTTCCCCAGAGAGTAGCCTGCTGCTCCCACATTATGTCCAATTGGCACTCTGTTTGTAGAGCAGATGGAGTTCCCTTCTGAGAGGTACTTCCCTCTCTGCATGTTAGTTTTGAGGATGTGGGTTTGGGTAAGTACAAGGGACCAAGAAAAGAGGGAGATACCAAATGGTTCTGTGAGCAGTGAGATGCAGTCCAAGGAAAAAGGAGAATGGGAAATCCCTATAATTTCCAAGGTTGATGCCAAGCCAGGCCACCTTCTTAAATGAGTTTAAACAAAATCCCTGAGGTTAGGCCATGAGACAAAGACCCCAGGGTCCTTCGTGGGGAAAACAAAAACAAAAACAAAAAAACCTGCCCCATGACCTTTTTTCTCAGTATTACAACAATGGAGGTAGAAAGGAGGGATTGAAAGGAGACAAGGTGTTGGCTTTCCATCTTTTCCTTTAGAAGGTCATGGGACCATATGACCAGTTTTGTGTGAAGACGCCTGAGAATAATTGTGCTTGTTGATGAATAATTTTTTCTTACCGTGCTCACTGAAATCACATGCAAAATGACTCCCTTCCACTCTTTCTCTAAATTTAAGTACTTCTTCTAATAATACATGATATTTGTATAGTGAAAGCTTATGAAGTCACAAATTATCATCTCCCTTTTTTACGGCTGAGTTAACCTAGCAAGAATAAGTGGCTTGTTCAGAGTAACAGTTTGCTAGAAAGGGAGCCGAAGAGGAGAAATTAGGCCTTCTCTGACCTCCAGATCTGGACTGATTCTACCTCTTAGAGATTCCAGTCTTGTTAGAGGGCCGGTGCAGGGTAGGACTAAAGATGAGTGTAAAGAAAGTTACGAAGGGGAAAAACACCCTGAGAATGTTAGGAGAAATACTTGGAATGTCTTGTTTTGTGTCGAGTGTGGTATCTATGGTTAACGATGGTGCAAAGATTCTGATTTTGTCCTCCACTGCAGTGAGGGAAAGGGGGAGTACTCTTTGGAGGCTCATGAAGGATGCAGAATACCTCTCTCTACCCAGTCCTCAGGCTTTCCTCTCTTTCTTAGATCAGGCAAGAGAGTGGAAATATACTTCTTGGCCTGTCAGAAGATGGAGTTGAGGCAGCTCTAAGTAAGAGAGAAATGACCTTGTACATGCAAGCTGGGTTCTCATGTTTACCTGTAGTCCCACCCACTTTACTATGTAGTAGAAGAGTCATCCTTGTTCGTAACATCATGTCTAAAGTGAAGGGACAGCTAAATGATTATGAGGGCAGATGGTGCAACATTCCCTCCTCAAAGCAATGAATACCCTTAGGATAAAATGATGTTGGTCTGATACTTAGTTAAAATGAGTGTCATTTTTTTTTTCCCTTTGCAATGAAACCTTATAAGTCACATGGATATTAGAAGGTGAAGTTAATGTGTGCTCTTTCTCATATGAGCTCTATTTTATTAATATTAGTTAAATAAGATCCTAATACAGCTCTGAGTAGTAAGGTGAAATTCTTGGCTTGGCTTAATTCTAAGACTATGACAGAGAAATTATGTATTTGATAATGGCTCTGAAATCTTCAAGTTGATCTGGCATTAGTCAGCATTTGACCATAGATTCCCGGTAGGAAGTCCATTCAAGCTATTGCTAATGCTTCAAAAGTACTCCATGTGACTGGCAGAGCGAACAGACCGGTGTCATATAGATGTCAGCTTTTTACCCTCAAACCATCATTAACCAGAAGCAGCTACCAGCTAATATTTCAACATTACTTTTAGAATGTCAAACTATTAGTCATCATATAGACAACAAATATGTTCAGTTAAAAGATGCCTGCTTAAAAGCAAAATGGGTCTTGGTCGACCTCAGTGTTGTTTGTACGCTAGAGGTTTACTCTGTATTTCTCTCCATTGGATTATTTAATAATCATTTTAATTTTAGTGAAGTTTCACTTTAATACTCCTAGAAATTAGAGGAAAATATTGCCTACATTCATTTGCTATGTTACGCAGAGACGGTACACAGCAAAGGTAAAGGATAAAAGATCAATTCTTATGGATCTCATAGTTCCAAGCTTTTGAGGCTGTATTATAGAAACTTTGTAATTATTGTGGGTAATCTTGCAGAAAATTAAATGTGGAGTTTGCGTATGTGAAGAAGTTTGGACTCTTTTGCTCACCATAGTTGGTTAGTGCTTAGCATCTCACTGTCCCTGTCAGGCTTTGGGTTGCACTCCACTGCTAGTAAAATGTTCTTTGTGGCATAAGTGAAATCCTTGGTGGGGGCACACCATCTTACGTTCGAGGCATATTTTAGAGGCCAGTGGTTCTCAGCTAAGGACAGTTTTGCTCCCCGCCCCCAGGGACATTTGGCAATGTTTGAGGACATTTTGATTATTACAACTGGGAGAAAAGGTGCTATTGGCATATAATGAGTAGAGACCAGGGATGCTGCTGAACATAGAATGCATAGGGCATCCTCCCATACAACAAAGAATTATCCAACTTAAATAGTCAACAGTGTTGAGAAGCCTTGTTCTAGATTCTTTCAAATTTTAAAGGTAAAGGAGAAAGGAGGTAGCTTAACTATTTTCAGATTTTTGAAATGGTTGATTTTTTAAATTAGAAGTTTCCCCCATGGGATATAGAATCAAGGTGGCAAATGAAAACATGTCACATGTTTGCTTTAAAAAATGTTTGGAGTGGCTAATTGAGTTTGGTTGTAGCTAATTGAGCTACATATAACAATCACAATTCCAACAATATTAATAGCTACAACTCATACAGCACTTACTGTGTACCAGACGCTGTCCAGAGTGTCTGTCCATACAGTGATTCAGTTAATCCTTAAAGAAACTCTACTGAAGAGGTACCCTATCTGTGCCCTTCAGTACTCAGACACGTTAATACTTGAGTCTGTAGGAATAAGGTGAGCTCCTGGCAGGAAGCGTAAGGAAGAGAGCATTGGCAGCACTGACAACAATATATTTGGAAAGAGGAAGGCTTTACTTTTCTAAATGCCCCTGGTTGCTCAGGCTTTTATTCTACGGTGCTATTATTGCAAAAGTGCTTCTCTGGGAAACTAGGATTGCCATCATAAAGCAGGTTTATATTTGCTTCTAGAGGGCGAAAAAGGAAAAAGGTTTTATAACTCTCTGCTTGCCAGTTTTGCACTGGGTCCCATGCCTATCTGTGTTTCCCTGTCTACTAGCTATTCTTGATGGAATTGGTCTTTAGGTGACGTGTAAATGACAGAGGGTGAGTATCCACCACAGCTCAGCCTTGGAAATGCACCTGCTGCCCTTACCTTCTAAGTTGGTTGTCCTCTGAGTCTCTTTCCTAGAGTTTTCAAGGGATAGGAGGCTCTCCTTCTAAAATTTTACCATTGAGGGGCACCTGGGTGTCATAGTCAGTTAAGTGTCCGACTCCTGGTTTTGGCTCAGGTCATGATCTCAGGGTCCTGGGATTGAGCCCCATGTTGGGCTCTGCACTGAACATGAAGTTCATGTTCATGAGATTCCTTCTCCCTCTCCCTCTGCTCTTCCCACTCATGCTATGTCTCTCTCTCTCTCTCTCTCTCCCCCTTTCTCTCTCTCTCAAATAAATAAGTCTTTACATTGTTTTTTTGTTTTGTTTTGTTTTTATCATCAGGGTGGGTTTAACCCACTAAAACCTCATGTTTGAAAGAAGAATAGGTAAAATTTCTCTAAGCAAGCCTCGTGGGAGATTCTCCAAGAACACATTGAACGATGGAATTTTCCCTGGAAATGCCCCAGTGAAGGTCATATTCCCAGAGGAGGTTTCTTGTGGGAATTGGGAAGTTAGCTAGGTTTGCTGCTCTCACACACGCTGAGGGTTTTGAGTCGAGAGAGTTACGTTTGTCACAGCCGATGCATCTTTCCTTTGCCAAACTGGTCTGTTATATTAAACCTCAGTTGCCATCAAAACCCGGAAAGGGAAACATCACAAATCACTAGAAATATATCAGCATTCTGAGCAGCAGGATTTATGGGGCACTAATGGATATCCTAGGCTATTTATCTTCCTGTAGCAGCTGAAACACATCTGCTTTTTTCTTACTGTAAAAGGCCTTTCCGTCAAGGAGCTGTTGCATCCCTAAGCCCAGTAGTGGCGTTGAGGAAAGATGGCGCTCGGGTCCTTGTTTTCTTTTGTGTCTCGTCGTCTTCGCCTTTTTGCTTCTTTCTCTTCCTCATTGAGAACCCAAAATGAACACAGTAAGATTATATTCAAGTTTGCAGGGGTCTCTACAGAGACTGGCATAATTGGGGAACAGAGTGGTCTAGAAAGAGGCCCAATTTGCATATTCTTTACCTTCTGTTTCAGAGCATAGTCATCATTCACGTTTTGCATAGCAGGCTTCTCTGTGTCTAACGGCTGATTCCTACGTGCAATTCATATAGGTTATTTTGTTCATCAAGTTCCAGTAAAATGCTCCGAAAGAAGGCTCCTGCTTTGGGCGACTTCTAATACTTTGCGCTGGTTAGCTTTAGCCTTTTCTGGAGCTCCTGGTCCCACTCTTGTCTTCTGTGGGGGAAAAATGCAGGTGAATTACATCCACATCAGGAGGGACTGTAGCTCCTTTGAGACTTCTCCCTCACACCTGCTGCCCTTACCTTCTAAGTTGGTTGTCCTCTGAGTCTCTTTCCTAGAGTTTTCAAGGGATAGGAGGCTCTCCCTTTAAAATTTGGTTCCATTTGGTAGCAGCAGATTTGGGTTCTGTGCCTGGCTTTGCCACTTATTAACTTGTGACCTTGGATCAAATTACTTAACATTGTTCGGTTTCTATGACTATAAAATGAAGCAAATCTTAAATATATAGACACACAAGATTAAATGATGTAAAATATGCAAAGCCCAAAATTTAATGGGTAAAATGTCTGCTGGTTTCTGAGGTAATATGACTGGAGATACTACTGGAGTCTTAGGAGAATTGACTCCTAAGTACATTTTGTACTTAGCTTTGTACAAAATGTAGCCCAGGGACTACAAACTTAGAATCACCTCCATACTCATTAAAATGCAGATTCCATGCCTCCCGCCCAATGGTCTGAATAAGAGTCTCTAGAGAGTGGGATCCAGTACCTCATATTTTTAGAAACATCTCATATGACTCTCACAGACTTCAGAATTGGGGGAGCACCGGGTTGGCCAACAACCTTTCCCGCTCTGTGATGCTCTTTCCCTCCTGCAGCAATATAGCTACATCTAGAGAATTCTAGGCTCTTTACTTGCAGGTTCTTCTCACCCTGGCGGAGTCTGTCTTTGGCCTGTGAACTCACTCGCCCAGTTCATAAGCACTCCTTTTTATGGTAGGCCCCACATGGTTGGGTAACCTAAATAATGTGATAATGAGGATGGACCAGAGGTCACCAGATTGTTAACATGTGTGAGGAGATTGTAGGCTTAGCCTATCAGGTGAGGGAAAGGTTAGCACACCAACTGTATCCACACTTCAAAGCACGCGGATAGTGTGCTGCACTAACTTAATTATCTGTGCTATTGATATCTTTGACGAACATATCTATACCCCGGATCCAGTTACTTCACAGTGGAAGATAGCAGGACGTGGCTTGTTCAGTTGCCAACTTCCTAAAATGCTTTTTAGAGTCAGCTGGGTTGCTTAGGCCTCTCTTGCTCTTGGATTAAATATAAAAATAACTATGTAAAGCATATCAACCCTCTTTTCCCTGTCTGCTGAAACTGCAATCTCCTGTGCTTTTTCTAGAACCCATTAAAGAAGGAGGAGGAGAGGAGGGGTAACAATATGTAAAACCCCAAAGCCCACATCAGAAATTCTCCCAGAACGGATCCTGCTGTTGGATCTCTGCTGAGGGAGAAAGGAGCTGGTCACCTCACTACGTACTAGTTCCTTTTTGACTGGTTAAGGGTCGATGAAGTAGCATGAGCCTTGTCCTTAGTGTTTTCTCCCATTTCCGTAACCATGTTAGTTTAATTGGCATCTCCACCAGAAGCTTGGAAGGGGAAAGAAATACAACCCAAATCAGGTGATGTTTTCATTTCTTTAAGCCATCAAAGTGCTTAATGTCAGGAAACATTTGAAATGAGAGACCGAAAAGAGGTATTCGTCTCTACCCCGTTCTTGCTGATCCAAACCGGCCTTGTTGTCCCTGTTACCACAAAAACAGGAGCCCTGGTTTGCAGGTGTCCAAAGAGAAGGACTTCCATCCCTGCCCGTAGCTCTTGAGGACAGATTTCCTCTGCCAGGTGTCGCTTTCATTTTTTTACCGACTTACAAGGAGTATTTTTGTGTTCCCGGACCAGAGGGGTGAGCATGAGTTTGGAGCAGCTGATCTGTTGACTTTTCTGCAAGTGGTGTGATGTGAAATGTAAAGAGACAGGATTACTCAAACCCCTCACTGCACTGAAATTGAATACAGTGCCCTGTTCTTTGACACCAGAATGTAGCCTGCTGGTGAGGGACTACGATGTTTCATAGGCAGAGACCAGGGGAGAAATTTTCAGCGCTTCATCCTTTTCAGGATGTCTGTAAAGTCTCTTACACAGTATGCCACAGCTTTGAAAACATGGTCATTTTAATGATAACAATGCTATGGAGAGAGGGCCGGAGCGTCACGCAAAGCCAGCTGCGGCATCCCGCGTGACATTCCAAATAGTAATACAAATAGAATTAATTCACATGCCAGGGGTGTCTCGGGAATCCATTTTAAGTTGGCACTTAACTTGGGCTTGAGATTTCCCCGTGACTGACCATGTTGAAAAATGTTTGCTAAACATGGCAGGGCTGGGCTGCCCTCGATCTATAAATTCGCTCAAACTCATTCATTAACTAACACTTGATTTTTAACTAGAAGCAAACGTGGGTTAAAACGTAGATGGCTGTTCTCCGTTCTCGGGTAGCAGTGAGGTTGTTGCAGATGTTATACCTGGCCGATCACCTCCAAGTTACTTTGGCGAGAGAGCAAAGGATTATTTAATGACATCATTTCTTAGTTCATTAAGGGCTTACTCTAGGCTTTAAAATATATCTGGTGTGCAGATTCGGTGAAGAGGATGCCAATTCCTTGTGTCTTGCATTGCATTTAGTTTGTGGCTGGACTAAAGTAAGACTTCCTGTGTCTTTCTAGTTCTCCCTGGCCTTGTCTTTCTATTTCTGCACAGTGAATTTAATAAAGAAACTATCTAGGAGTAATAATTCCGACAAGCCCTGGACATTCCTTTGGGGGAAGGAGGACTGACCTTTTCCTGTTTTTAATAAAACCTCTGTGAATTTGGGCTTGCCTCTTCTGCAGTCCAGCGCAACTCTCTTTTTATTCCATATTTAAGGGTGGGATGAGCCCATTTATTTCCTCTGAGTTAGAAGCATGAAAGCAGTCCTGGGAAAGATGGCTCTTGTGAGGTTTGTTGTACTCGTGTCTGTTAAATTTGGTGCTTATTTACATGCGCGTATTTACTTGGCTTTATATTTTCTCTTTCTTGTCGTTAGATTTTGCTCTTTATTTGCGATTTAATGTTTCACCTATTTCCAAAAGAACTGAGAACTAGTGCTTTTATAATATGGGGCTGAATTATGCTCTGGTGATTGGCAGGCCATTTTATCCTAACTGTGACACTGGCAATTTTAAAAGCTTCATTTTTGTCTTAGTCTTGAACGAGGAGAATTTTACACATTATTACCTCCTGAAAATTCCCCTGGATGGATAATTTGGAGTCGAAGAACTTGAGACCTTTTGGGGGGCAAAAAGAACTGATCCACAGAATCTCTATGATTTTTCTTTATGGTCACTAAAAATATTTAGCATACTAAATATGATAGTCTATCTGTGAAAGTTTGGTATATTTTAAAATAGAGTAGTGGGTATAAAAGAATCATTTCTAAGGGGGATGTTTTTTTTTTTACAGTCTCAGGAAGATACCTGTAAATTTGTTTTGATTGTTCAGACATACTCTGAGGCATTTATTCCCTTGTGTCTGTCTTTCTCTCTCTCTCTCTCTCTGGTGTTCAATCTCGTTTTGATTTTATAACTCAAAGTTGACTCTTTTCTCATGAGTCCTGGCATATTCCCTGAGAAGGAGAGTAATTTAGATGCTTGGAAAAGCAAAAGCTCTGGAGAAGCTTAATTTAATGTATGGAACACAATGAGCAGGTTTCTGTTAAATCCCAGTAAACGAGCTGAGAGTAGCTCCGCCATGATAAGGGAGCTCGGCCATCCGCCTTCACCCATGTAAGACCACGGTGTTATTGTCACGGTTTATCTTGCATTGTTTTCTTTCAGCAGTCTCAGCTTAATTATACAAATATGAAAATCAAGTAACTGATGGAGACATTAAGAATTTCAGAGGAAAGGGGAAATCACTGGACTCATAAAAACCTTTAAGTGGATCTACATAATCTTCCAAATGAAATATAACTCTGCAAAGACTTTTGTTGACCTTCACAGTATGACCTCAATCGTCATTTCCTAGCATTCTTTTCTATTTCAACCATGAGTTTTGTGATGCCTTCTCAGTAGGAGATTGGATAGCAGTGAGGAACGCAATTTTTTTAAAAAATATTTTTATTATAAATAAAACACAAATAGAAAAACTATATGAGTCAAATGAAGGTCCTGATTAAGTATTGCATATTGGTATATTGTATATATATTGTATAAAATCTCATGTGTGTGTGTGTGTGTGTGTGTGTTTGTATGTATGTATAGGAAAATTGTGTATGTATTGTATGCTAGCCTGGACAAAAGCTAGAATTTTGCCACCCATAAGCCTCACACAATCACAGCCTTTTGTACCCCCCATAAGTAATCATCATCCTATTACAATATTTCATTATATTTTTTTAAAAATACACCCATCACCCAGGATGCATCCCCAAATGCTATAGTTTAGTCTTGCCCATTAAAAAAAAAAATTGATATACCTTGTAAATTTCTCTTACTTTGTAAGTTCCTCCTTAATCCCTTCTATCTCCTTACAGTTTATTGAGGAACGTGGGCCATTTGACCTGTAGACTTTCCCTGAGCCTGAGTTTTACAGACTACATATTCATAGTGCACTTTAAAACATTTCCCTGTCCCCTGCATTTCCTGCAAATGGGCAGCTGGATCCAGAGACCGGATTACACTCAGGTTTGATTGCTTTGGCAAGGCTGTAGGTGGTGGCTGGCAAGGTAATCCTTCTTGAAACTCATATTGTCCCACGTTAGCCAGTGAGGACCTCTTCAAGTTGGATCTTGAGTCCTTTTGTCATTGCCTTAAAAGCCTTTGATAACTTCCCTGCTGTCTGATAGTACAGGAAGTTCCAGATTCCTCTTGTACATTTCCTGTCCTAGATGTGGAATCAGCCATTTTTCCAACAAGCCCTCGTTTCTTTAGGTAAGAAATGTTATTCCAAGACTACGGTCTGGGTGCTAGGGACGCTCAGTTGCTGCTGGGCTGTTCATTGTTTCTTAACCCTTTGTAGAGGACAGAATTGGTGTTTGATTGATCTATCCATCCATCCATCTACCTACCTATTTATCAAATATGGGTACCTATATTTTATGAGTATACCTATATTTTCTTAAATATTTTACGAATTTATGAGTTCATATTGATATTCCAATTCAGATTTGAGTTTCCAGAGTTTTATATAACCTCTTCTTTGGCATTACATTTATATATCCTCCCTTTCCCAAGATTCTTGATTGACAAGGACACAGAGGATAACAGAATTAGAATAGCCCATAATTACCCACTTGTTTTATCCCATGTGAACCTCACACTAGTCTCAGCAATACTAATACTAGTACCAATGCAGTTATTGAAAACATTAAAACTTTTTTTGCATATAGTCCCAGCCCCCCAATCCTTCCCTCACTTTAAAATGGTTGTGCTGTATGTAACTTGTCAGAACATATAGCCATTAGGTACTCTGCTTCTCTACCTCTTAGCATACTTTAATCTTAATTCCACGGGCAACTGTATATTTTAATATTCACCACCAGGCTTCGTATTGATGGTCTCTCCAATTGTTTTGATTGCCTGAGGCTCATTCTCTAGTCTGTTCTTCAGAAAGGACTCTTGGGAACAATACTCTTTCAGTTCTGACCTATATCCATAACAGTTTGTTTGAACCCTTTATACTTGCAAGTCATTTTTGCTGGATATAAAATTATTTTCTTTCCTCTAGGATATCAAATAGGCAACTTAATTTTCTTCTTTCTAAAGCTTCGCTTTAGAAAAGCCTGATGAGGGGCAGGTGGCTGTGATGAGGGATCTGGGTGGCTCAGTCATTAAGTGTCTGCCTTCAGCTCAGGCCATGATCCCAGGGTATCTGGGATCGAGCCCCGCATCGGGCTCCCTGCTCTGCGGGAAGCCTGCTTCTCCCCCTCCCACTCCCCCTGCTTGTGTTCCCTCTCTCGCTGTGTCTCTCTCTGTCAAATAAATAAATAAAATTTAAAAAAAAAAGAAAAATCTGATGATAATTTAATTTTCTTTATACTGTAAGTCATGTCCTCAAAGGGTTTTATTAGAACATGTGTCCGTATTGGGTTTTGGGGAGTTAGTATTGTCAGGTACATGGTATAATTATTAAGTGTCATGTCAAGCTTTTTTTTAAAATTTCAGGAAATTTTCTTGAATTATAGTCATTAGTATGCATTATATTCCCTTGCTTTGATTTCTTCTTCAGAATCTCTTCTTATCCATATGCTCAGTTTCTTTGCTTATCTTTACTATTTGTCTGTTTTTCAAACCTTTTTATCTCTTTCATTTCTTTTTTATTTTTTACCTTACCTCCTTTTTACCTTTTATATTTATTAAGGAATTACCTGTTGTGTTTATCTGTTCCTAGTTTAGTTGGCATTTATGAAATTATTTTTTTTCCTTTTATTTCTAATTCTTTTCTGAGTCCTGTCACCATATTAATAAATTCTTCTAATCTGACCATGGTGTTCTTTTTCGTATCATTTCTTAATGTCTTTAAGCTTCTTTTGAAATGACAGGTTATAGTTTTGATCTGTTTTATAAGAATGTCTTTCCAGCATGCTTTTGTTGTCTCTAGGGATGTTTTTCTGTTCCCTATTCTTTTTTGTAATTATAATAACTTTGTATGGGATGTGACCTCGATACTTTTCCATTGTTCATTTTTATGTGAAATTAATTTTCCGGACCTTTTAGAATGAGGTGTAGGTTCAGGAAACAGAGCTTTCCCTGTGTGTGTGTGTGTGTGTGTGTGTGTGTGTGTGTGTGTGTGTGTGTGTGTAGTGTAGTATACAAAAATATGGTAGATTCTTTCTGGCTGCTTTCCTCATTGCCACTGATCTAAACCTTCTCTTTCTTTCAGATCTCTTATTCCATACTGCTCAATGTTGATGGCACTTTCTTGTTAGTGGGAGCTACTCTGGAAGGGAACCCTGGTGCCTTGACAGGGTTGTAGCAATTAAACTGTTCTATTTCTTTCAGTCCTACTTAGCATGGGTGGGCCCCTTGCACTGAGGGGTTAAAAAGGACAAAACCCCTCCCAGTTATAGCTGTTGTTTCAAGTGGGCCCACTGAACTTTCCAGTGAGTATTGTTGGCTATTTTATGGTTCTCCTGTTCTTAGGCCCATAAGTTGCCACTCCATTATTTCCTCCTTCCTCCCATCCAGATGCTGATTCCACGTAGGATTTGTGACTCTTGGTTGTTTGTCCAATCAACTGGTTTGGGATTCATGAGGAAATTTTGTCTCCTATTTTGTTTTCAAAGCTGTCCATGAGTTTTGGGTTTTGTTGTCTAGTTGTTCTATTTTTTTTTAAAGATTTTATTTATTTGAAAGAGAGAATGAGAGAGAGAGAGAGAGAGAGAGAGAGAGAGAGTGCACATGAGAGGGGGGAGGGTCAGAGGGAGAAGCAGACTCCCCGCTGAGCAGGGACCCTCCCCCCCCCCCCCCGATGCGGGACTCGATCCCGGGACTCCAGGATCATGCCCTGAGCCGAAGGCAGTCGCTTAACCAACTGAGCCACCCAGGCGCCCTAGTTGTTCTATTTCTATTTTGGTCAAAGGATTGAGAAACTCTGCCTCCATTGCCGCCAACATGCTTCTGTCATTCTCTCCACAGTCCTTTAAGCAGTGCCCTCTCTGATCAGTGGCATGCATCTGAGAAACAGCAGCCCAGCAAAAGGGAAGCAGCCTGGCTCTCCAGAAAGGCCTTCTTCTGTATAAGATGACTACCTCCAGTACGGTTGTAAGCCATGAACACAATTTCAGTGGCACCATGTTCTAGCCAACTCAGCTAGTCAGCTCAGATATGGAAAAAAGTTTTGCACTGTTTTGTTTTTTGTTTAGGTATAAGTTCAGCTTTTCTTTCCTTCAATAAGCATGAGTTTCTATTTATAGCTAGACTTCTTCCCAAAAACCAATGCATGGCGACCCATAAAAATAACCACAATAACAAGAGATAAAATAGAATTCATAATATCTGGTAGAATGCATTAGTCAAAGTAGACTGCCTGCTGAAACAAACATCCTAAACATCTTGGTGTCTTAAATTATGCTACGTCTGACTTGGATTGGAGGGTGGAGTGAGTAGGGTGCTCTGCTCCACATTGTTATTCAGCGACCCAGAGCCATCCCCAAAGGCCTCAGAGTCTGAAGCATTGGAAGGGAGAGGTCAGAGAGTATGCCAGGGGAGGATTTTAGGGACCAGTGTTGTCATACGTACATCATTTCTACCCACATACCACTGGCCAGAGTTCAGGCGTGTAAAACTTTTTGATAGCAAGGGAATATAAAAAAGGTAGTATAACTATGTACCCAGAAAGGAAAGGAAATGGGGTTTGGTGAGCCTAGGATCTGTGATGGTGAAGAAATGGGAAAAAAAAAAAAAGAATAATTTACCAGGATAGAGAGGGCATTTCAGCCAGAAAACAATTGTATGAAGACTTGGATGTAGGGAAGTATATGTTGGCTTTGGAAAATGGAGAGAATTTTGGTATGGTTGGAGTACTGGATGAAGTCAGAAAAGGAGGCTGTGGTGGTGGTCTCATACAGTGGGCTTGCATGTTATCTAGGGATTCTATCCCTTATCCTGCATGAAGAAAATGGCTATGTGTGGTTTGTAAGGAGGGGAGTGCCATAATCCAATTTGTGTTTTAGAAAGATCATTTTAGCCCCCAGCTATTACTAGCAATGTCTCTGAAATTACAGAAGAAACCTCTTCCAAACCGTTCTTGGTCATGCACCTAGTTTTACAAACTCAGGAAAAACTGAATTCACCTCTGCCTGCGCCGGTCTAAATCGTGGCTTACTTGGTAGGCTTCCATTAATGTGCTACAATCACAACCAGAGTCTGCAGTGAGTTCTATAAATTCAGACTGGAAATGTAATTTCAGATCTCACCGGGCCTGTGTTGTTTCAGTGATATTATAATCAATGACTGTAGCTCCCTTTGAAGCTCATAAAGTGACCTCTTTTGACATTGATTTCTCATCTGTTTTTTTCTCTGACCTTTCTTCACCTCCTATGTCTCTTTATTTGCTAAGGCATAGTATTTTATTGCCAGACACCCTTATAATAACCACAGTAGCCATACATTTAGCTTTGTTCGGGTCATTACTACCTAAATAGACACCGTTGTGGCAAGATCTAGTCCTAGGAACCGGTATTGCAGTGCTCTCGGAAGGAGACTGTTTTTCTTCCATTAGAAGATACCAAAACTTGCTGTCGAGTTGTCTTCTTTGCTTAGACTGGAGTCTAGGCAGGTTGCCACATGCATTTTTTGTCCTTTCATTTGAGCTCCAGACTGAGAACACCTCAGAAAATGATTACAAGTGTGAGATCAAACCTAACATGGTCATTTCCAAGATATTTGCATGTCTTGATGAAAGCCCGTAGGAGATTAAATAGGAAAGCAAATGAAATGTGCATCTTCCTTAGAGAAGTGTGTGGTTTGTCTGGTATTTATGCTTCTCCCAGTGTGACCTTTAGAAGAGAATATGATCGATAGCCTATTGGATCGTCTCTAGTCTGGCTGTCAAGGTTCAGGAGGGGAAGTTGAGGGCTTTGGAAGAAAGGCACCTGAAATGGCTAAGTGCAACCTTAGTAGAAAAATACTCATGTTTTTTCAATAGTTTCCAGAAGGTTCCTAAGCACCTGATGTATGATGGGCTTTTTCATTTTGGGCATCTGCTATCTTTGCCTAGCTCAACATTCCAGTGAGGGTTTTCTTTTTTTTCAGAGCTCAAAACTGAACATGTCAGCAGTGAGCAGCCACCCAGCTTTGTAAAGAATGCCACGGCTGACAACTTCCCAGCTGCTGAGGAATCGGCTGAGCCTTTCTTGTAAAGCAGTACCGTACACAAGAGCCTTTGTGCCATGGGGACCCACCATGGAGTTTCCAAATGCCCTTCCTCCTGGAAAAATGTGCCAACCCCTCCTTACCATGTTGCCCCAATCTCTGGTGATAATACCCATGACTGTAGCCAGCCCTTTGGTAACTCTCGAGAAGAACACAAAAAGACTCTTCTATACTGTCAGAGTGAAAAACAAAACAGAGCAAAAACAACCACCATATTTTAGGAACAAGACCATTAATTTATTTGGAGCCAAAGAAATAAGTTTGGGAACACATAGAAAAGTTCTGTTTTAATATTCTTGAATAATTCTGTAGAGGTCTACTAACTAAAACAAGAACTGCACAATTTTTCTCCAGGATTTTAAGGGTTTTTTTTTTTTTTTTTTTGGCAACTGCTTTGAGACATATAATTTTGCTCTGATTGAGGAAGAATGAATGAAGGAAGATGAAAGAAAAGGACCTCTTGTTCTCCATGTTCATCTCCAGGTGGCTTATCTATTTTCATACTATGCAAGAGCCCTCTTAGTGCTTAAGGGTGATTAGTCTATGGATTCTGGCTGGAAGACATGGGATTCCTTAACCAACTGCCCCAAAGTGCCTCTGAGAAACCATTTAAGGAATGCCCTGCTGTAGTTAACTCTCACAGTCACCCAGATTATGGTCCTCATTTTGCCCCACCCCCATAACCAACTGTCCCTTTCTCCAAGGACTTATTTGGTCACTGACTGCCAGTTACCCCTTAGGGAGTCTAGAAACATTCCATCAAGTCAAGCGGAGGTTATGGTTTGTTCCAAGGACTCTTGGATATTTTGTCAGAGATGTTCTTAAGTACTTGGTTCTAAACACGCAGATCTCTCTTAGATCATTTTAGAAAGGTGGGAGTGAGACAGTAACATTGTAACGTGTGTGTAAGATATGGTTAGTACTCCCCTTGTAACAAGGAATTCATCTGCAATAATTTACAGGCGGAGGGTCCCTTGATGTTGATGCATTCAGACCCTATGAAACTTGTCCCAGCTTCTGTTTCACGGTTGCCCCACGTGTCTTTGGATATATGCAGATTACTTTCTTACCAGGTCTGAAGTTCGATCTGTTTTGAATCACCCCAGTGCGTCCTGTGACACTTCTTCAAATGCTGCATAAACGCTTTCTCTATAGTTTTTAAAATTCAATCTCAAATTCCAAAGTATATATCCGTTTTACATTCTTAGGTGTTCTTTTGGGTCCACCCCACTTCCTGTACACCTTGAAATGATTCTAACAGGGTACTTTCTTCAAAATGCTTTCCATACACTTGCCTTTGTTCTTTCCACAGAACTTTTGAGTGTTTTGTAAATGGGCAACAGGACTCCTGATGGGTTAAGTTGCTTTTGCAGAATGCCACTTAGCTTTTTAAAAGCATGGTCAGTACATGAGCCGGCTCTCTTGTCTCTCAGGTCAAGTCCTCGCCCATGTGGCTGCTCTTTTCTCTGTCACCTCAATCCCAAAAATGGCACAGTGACTTTCTCAGAAACATAAGTAAACGATGGCCCGTGCTGGTGGGCATGCGCTCACTCCTAATCACCGCCCTTTTAATTTGAGGCTCTAACAGATGGAAAATGATTTGGATATTGCAGTAACAGCAAAAATAATGTTGGCTTCCTCTCAGCTTTTGCCTGGAGAAGCCCAAGAAGCCTGTTCCATATAATTAGAAGGTGCATGTGAACTTGAACAGCAGCACAGAGCCAGCCCTTGTAAGCATGAACTGATTCACCTTTGAGAAGTGACAAGTAAAGAATCAGCCTGAGGTTGCCTGGAGCTTTCTTCAGGATAAGACCTGAAGGGAAACCCTTGTAGGTTCAAGCCAAGAATTATCAAATGACCCAGTTTTACCCACTCCCCCGCCCCCCATATCCACGCCTTTCTCTCTTGTCTCAGAACCACCTGAGGACCTGCAACTGCTGATGTCAGCTCATTGGCCAGCACATAGGACTTAGATCCTGGATGTGAAATAAGAGGAAAAAGTCTTTCACAGAACCTTTCTTCCATAATTTTGTTTTTTTTTCCCCCCCATAGTCAGCCTATATCCATGCCTTAAAAAGATGTCTCTTTCTACCTTGGAGTCTGTTCTGTTCACGATTCTTCCCCATGCCTGGCTCCTTATAACCTGATCGCCAAAGCAATGTTCCTTGACCAGAGCAGTCATTTTAAATGGCACTATTTTTATCATTTGGAGCCCTAGAAAGGTCTTTTAGGATGCAGGCACTCAAGTCCTAGTGACACCGTGAATTAGGCCGTGACTATCCCCAGATTTCCTGATTATTGGTTTAGTGACTGATTTACTTTCGTGGGGGTCCCATTTGCTGTGACCATTTATAAACAAGCATGCCGAGGAAAAGACAGACGATAACTGAGCAGAGGAGATGTGACTACTGGATCTACACCTCTGTTCGGGCAATGCTTTGCCTGGATCTCCTCCTTCTGCCCTAAAGATCATGCTTTCCCAACCATAAGGCTATTCTGAGAGTATTGGGTTTTGGAGGTTGCCGTTCCTTCAACTGATCCACAATCATCGGCTTCTCTGTGAGTTTCTTTCAAGCAGGAGGAGATACTTGGCTTTCCTGGCAGCAACCTCCAGATGAGGAATCATTCACATGCAGAATGTCTGACCTCCATCTGTTATTCAAACTTGAGTTGTCCCCTAATGACCTCTGACCTCAGATGGTAAAGTTGCACAGGTTATCTGGTCTGTTCCATCTAATAGACAATTAATGTAGTTCAGCTGGAGAAGGGCTATGTTTTATCAAGATTTTTCTCATGTGTAACCTAATTTTTGTTGGACCACATCTAGTTTTACTACATCAGCAACTTCCCTGGGCCAAAAAATCCATTTATTAAGCTGTGTTGCCAAAAGTTCTTTTCCACCACCCTGGCTCGCATAGCTTGGCATGTCTCTGTAGATGATCCTCGGGGTCCGGGTCAGAGGATCACGTAGGTAAGATTGCCTTCTAATAAGGTTCTTTGACATCTCGGTTATTAAATTCCCTTGAATGGGGTTCAAGCACATCTCACTTGGTTTGCTCCTTTGTGGATAATGCCATAAGTTTTCTCATATTTCCGCTATTTGTAGATTTACTTACTTTGCTTATCCAGAATGATGCCACTTCTTTCCCGGAGCATATAGTCTTCACAGGCGGGAGCAGAGAACACCGACTGCCACTTCCCTTTCCACCCCATTCTGCCTCACTTTCTTTTCTTGTGGCCTCTGTCTTCTGGTTGTCAGAATAGCTGTTGTCGACTTCTCCTGAGTGTCCGTGGCTCGTCTCCCTGGATTGGAACCCACTCTAGTGCAGCCTGTGGCTTGAGAAGGTGCTTGGAACTCAGGCTACAGCCCGGGGCCATGGAATTGGGGGCAGGGCAGTGGACAGTGGGGAGATCATGAGTGCCCCACACGGGCACCTCTAGATCTTCTTGATGGGGCCGTTGGGCACACCAGTTATTCTTTTCCTTTTCCTCGCATGCTGTATTACCACTTTATCACCTCCTCAAGAGAAATTCAACATGGGAAAAGTATTTCTTCTCTTCTCTAAGAAGCCTTCCCAACTTTAGTTACTCTCTATTCTTTGAAGAGACGCGATTCTCGGTTCTGTAAATCTGAGTCAGCATTTACCTAATGCTTTCTTAAAGGTACTGATTCTGAGACAGAGGCAAGTGTTCGAGGTAGAAAGGTTTGGGAAATGGTGTATGTTCCTTCCTGCTTCTTGGAGATTCACACTGGCATCATAAAGGCTCTGGCGATTCCTGAAGTCATGAAGTTAGTTTTTTTTTTTTATGTAATCTAGAATTTTCCAGGGATAAAAATTATAGTCAGAGAAAGGTTGCCTGAAGAAGAAATAGTTAAATTCTGACTTATAGAATGAATAGAATTTGGAGTGGGGAGGGACTTTGGCAGTAATAATATAGGTTGAGAGTATACAGATTCAAGAAATTCTGAAGACCATTATTATGATTGGAGAATAGTGCACTGAGTGGGAGGGGAGCTGGATGAAGCAGGAGGAGGTGGTGGAGAGCATAGGACGGACTGATAGGAAGGGCTTATTGGCCACATTAAGGATTTTGATCTCTATCCAATGGGCAGAAGAAAACCTTGGAAGGGTTTTCGTAATCTGCATGACTTAATTAGATACTCATTGTCAAAATACCGTTCTGGCTACAACTTGATAGCAGATAGCAGGAAGGACAGTGTATGTTGCAGGCGGAAAATTCACTCACACTGGAAGTTCCTATTCTTAGTGAGTAGCAGGGGAAATACTTCATATCCTAATCTCTCCAGGTTTTAATCATTTCCTTTCACTTAAAATGGTCCCTTCCAGGTTAGTGCTCAGAGTTCTCTACCCGGTCTCCTTCTCCCCAAGATGGCCCTGGGTGGACTGGGAGAGTGTCCAGTGCCTGGTATTTGCATATGGGTCTCACTCGAGGTGACTTTCTGGGTCCTTAACTCCTGCCCTCTGTGGGAGTGGTAGCTCATTGTATGCCGGGTCACTGATGACTTTGTGCAGGATGAACTCACTGTCTGTTGTATTTCAGCTCGGTTAGGGCCTGGGGTCCTCTTCACTGCTTCCTTTGCACCTGAGCTCCCTCTGGCATTGTGGCATCAGGACTGAAGTCTGGCTCTGTGTTCCATCTAGACTCCAGTATGATACCCACCACCTCCCAGCCCTGGATCCTGGTAGGCTCCCCAGCCAGGACCATCCGTGGCTGCCCGTGTCCCTCCACAGAACACACCAGACCTTATGTACTTCCATACTACACGGAAGCTAAGGGAGCAGCTAGGTTGCTAGACTCAGTCTTCCTCTCCGCTCACCCATGTTTACCCCAACTTACATTCTGCTGGGTTGCTCCAGGTTGGGAGTTGGGAGGCACCTGGCAAGATGGTCCTAAAGAGGAAGGGGAGAACAACTCTTTAAATGCCTACCTGCTCCATCACTTCATTCCAGAGAAGTGAGTCAAGACACATATTTCACAGTCTCTGCTACTGTTGTCCCTGCCTCTGGTCTTCCTCGGCTGATACTATGGGCTGGAAAGGTCGGCTAGATTTTTTTCTCCCTAGTTCCATTTTCTTTACTCTCTCTTTCTTGGCCGGTAGTCAAACACAAAAATCTAGTATACAAGCCAAAGATCTTGCTATGGAATTGAGAATTCCCTTTCTTGCACTCTCCAAGGCTTAACTTTTTTGAGTCTTCGAGCTACAGAGGTCATGCAAATCAGCTTTGAGACTCAGAGCTAAGAAGTGTGCTCTTTCTTCTTGGTCATTTCCATCTCCTTCTCCCACTGGGATGGTTCTCCTCATGCTCAGCTGTGGAAGTGGATAGGTGCAAAGGATTATGATTTACTACAAAATATTCTCCCTGTTCAAGGTAGGAACAAGGTCTCCTGAGAGATATCTGTAGCTTGGACTTGGGTGATGACAATAGAGATGGAGAGAAATTAATGAATTAGAAAAATATCTAGATGTTAGGATTGATAGTACTTGGCGCTTGAAATAAGGTGAATTGATCAAATGTGGAAATCTCAAGGTTTCTGGTTTGTGTGGATGGATGGCAATGCCACTTACTTACTAAGACATTGAACATTGGAAAAAGAATTGGTTGGGGGGACTAGACCACTTTTGGACGTGCTGAATTTAAAGTTTTTGTGAGATATCCAAGTAGAGAGTAGTCAGTAGAACATACACATTTATAGCTCAAATATGAATATTTCTAAAGGAAATCACATCATAATTGTAAGATTGGTGGGCAAGTAGGAAATTAGAGGAGTGATAACTAGATTAACCAAATGGTAGATAGTTTGATGCAACCATCACACCGTAGGCAGAGGCCTACCAATGAGACCAGATGATGAATAAGTGCATTGATGAATACTCTGTCTCTCCATGCCACATCCCATGGTTCACCACTCTGCCTCCTCTCTGAAGGACACAGCCTTCGTTTACATAAATTAATATATTCAGTCAGTTTCTAGCAAATTTTATCAACTAGGGATTAATTTTGTTTCTTTCTAACGATGTTTCATATCTCTCTGTTCTGATCCCATTTTGTGTTGCTCTTAAGATATGACTCTCAAAATTCTATTTTACTTCTATTGTTACTGCATTCCCCCAACACTTGCAAAAATATTGCTGAGTGATGAGGCTAGAAATGTAGGTAGGAGCTAAATAAGCAGAAGATGTTTGGACTTTATTAAAGGTAGGTAATGGAGAGCCATTGAAGGGTTTTAAGCCAAGGAGTGAGTAACATATTGTGGGTGTGCTTGTCTAGCATGACTTCTTTGATCTTGTGCCAGCAAGTTGATTCATGTAGTTGATTCAAAACCTATTTATTGATCATCTCTTTTGTATTAGATACTGTATTGGATGCTATGTGGATATAAATTTAAAAGATAAAAAAAATCTCCAATTATTATGCTAATATCCATTTGGGATATAAGTAGAGAAAGTTAGCACTAATTTTAGATTTGATTTGTAAAGGAATGCACAACACAGGATGTCAGTGATTCCTGACATAATTCCTTTTAGTGAAGACATGCCTTAACCCTTTCAGGTCATGACAAGCTCCATAAACATTATCATTTCCAGCACTGGAAATGCCGGCCTGTGTGTTTAGCTTGCCATTTAGCAGAATTATTTTATTTTTCTTTAGATCCCTAATGGACAAGCATCTCAATATATACTAACTCTATGTTTTAATTTTACTTTTAAATACAGAAAAGTGAAGAGTCAAACAGACCGGAGACTTTTGTGTGAAAATTCTATATTTCAGAAGAATCAAGGCAGGGCAGGAGAGTGTACCTCTGAGGGAAAGTGGCAGAGGGATTCTTTCAGGATTGGGTTTTAACGTCTCTGGCCAGTTGGGTGAAAATTGTTTTGAAGATGTATTACATTCCCTGATCAAATGGAAAAAAAAAATGACACCTGCCATCGTATCTAGGAAACACCCAACTAACATGGCCAAGAGCCACACACTCCTTCCCACATGGCCTTGCTGTGAAAGCCTTCCAATATCCCATCCTTGGCAACTGGGGCAACCTTGTGCCTCCTCATGGAGACTGGCCATCTCAGAAGACTAGGGAAAGCTCTAGATTTGCCATTATTTTCCCTTGTAAGTTCCCAAGTGTGGTTAATGGGTGATCTTTTCCTTCTAATATTTAACCTAGCCCTTCTCCCTTTTCTGCCAATTTTAAGACCTGAGTCAACTTTGTAGAAACTTGAACTCTAAATATACGAGTCAGGAGGTTTTGCTGGAACAGTGTTAGGTTGAAAATGCCTACCAGAGGCCCTTCAGGGTCGTGTCAATAAGTCTCCTGGGTTTTGAATGTCCTCTAACCTGGTATTATGGGTTTTTGTTTGTTTTTCCAGTCCTGCAGGGGTTAATTTTCCTTGTTGCTGTTAGTGTTTGATGTGAATCCTCCTATATTAATGTGGTTTTTGAAATGAAAAATCCCTACATGCACAAAGAGTGCCTTGGATAGTTTTGCATTTGCAAATAAAGCCCTAACAAATGCTCATTTAAAAAATATATTTTCCCAGCTGAGCACATTAAGGCTATATGCTGCATCTTTGTATTCACTTCAATAAACCAGGTGTGCTTTTGGAGATTAGCTATTTTTTATAAAGAATGATTTTGAAATAAATGACAATGGGCTCATTTCTCTTTATGCTGAGGATAACATTAAAGGAAAACTGCCGTGATTAGTTTTAATATCTCAGATAGCTTAATGAGTACTTACTAAAAATGTGAATGTGTGTGTGTGTGTGTGAGTGCACAAACACAGAAGGTAGATATATGTGTACACACGTGCCTGAATAATTTTCCAACATGTTAAGTAATACCTGTCAGGGATTTTAATAACCCAGAGCCAGTGAATTATTCTGGTGGCTGTTTTTGCTGAGGCTTTCAGCAGGAAGTCCATTTTCCCGTGGAGCTGGGGTTCTTGTTTTTAATTTTGTTTTGTTTTTTTAAAAGTGCCAGTCAGAAAATATGAAAATGGCCTGGGATTTTATGTGTCACTTATAGTCAATGATTGTGTGCCTCTTTATAATTTATCTGGAGCTCTTTTGCACCTTTGACTCCTCTGTAATACGAGCTGGAGGTCAGCAAAGGGATTTGAGGTGTATAGGTTAGGTTTGGAATAGTGAGTGTGTGGATTATATTAGGAACCAGTAAGAGGTGGATTAAAGATATCCAGGAAGGGGCCACATGATTTTGTACAGAATGAAATTGGAGTGGGATGGGATTGAGTCATTCCATGGATGTTTCTAGGATAGTCCTGTGGTTAATGAATAGAAGTGAGTGCATGCCCTACTGGGTATTTACCCCAAAGATACAAATGTAGGGATCCAAAGGGGTATGTGCACCCCGATGTTTATAGCAGCAATGTCCACAATAGCCAAACTGTGGAAAGAACCAAGATGTCCATCGACAGATGAATGGATAAAGAAGATGTGGTATACACACACACACACACACACACACACACACACACACACACACACACACACACAATGGAATATTATGCAGCCATCAAAAGGAATGAGATCTTACCATTTGCAACGATGTGGATGGAACTGGAGAGTGTTATGCTGAGTGAAATAAGTCAATCAGAGAAAGACAGGTATCATATGACCTCACTGATATGAGGAGTTCTTAATCTCAGGAAA
Organism: Eumetopias jubatus; assembly: GCF_037043125.1. Taxonomy (NCBI): domain Eukaryota; kingdom Metazoa; phylum Chordata; class Mammalia; order Carnivora; family Otariidae; genus Eumetopias; species Eumetopias jubatus. The sequence goes on from NW_028274818.1 coordinate 14,704,972, forward strand.
CAAACTGAGGGTTGCTGGAGTGGGGCTGGGGTGGGAGGGATGGGGTGGCTGGGTGATAGACATTGGGGAGGGTATGTGCTATGGTGAGCGCTGTGAATTGTGCAAGACTGTTGAATCACAGATCTGTACCTCTGAAACAAATAATGCAATGTATGTTAAGAAAAAAAAGAAGAAGAAGATAGCAGGAGGGGAAGAATGAAGGGGGGGAATCGGAGGGGGAGACGAACCATGAGAGACGATGGACTCTGAAAAACAAACTGAGGGTTCTAGAGGGAGGGGGTGGGGGGAATGGGTTAGCCTGGTGATGGGTATTAAAGAGGGCACGTTCTGTGTGGAGCACGGGGTGTTATGCACAAACAATGAATCATGGAACACTACATCAAAAACTAATGATGTAATGTATGGTGATTAACATAACAATAAAAAAGAAAAAAAAGTGAGTGCATGCCAATGGTGGGAGGGGCCCCATGGTCCAGAAAGTTAGGTAAACCAGAGAGCGTCCGGTATTAGTAGGGCTAGTGTTCAAGAGGCTAATCACAGAGGCCAATCTGGGTAGGGATTCCCATGCAGCCACAGGGGAAGGTGGTCAGCAGACAGAATGATTTCAGAAGGATCTATTGGTCATCCTCTGGAGGGGGAAGAAATGCCTTGAGCTTCTGCATTTCAAGGTCTGCTACCCAGTTCCGCTGAGAGGTGATTATTGCTTTATTCAGATTATTGACTAAGTCTTGTCTTAAAGACAGATTATCCAGGGTACAATAGTCAAAGGATCTGTAGTTGGTTCCTTCTCCTTTTTTTTCTTGCCTTTGGCTATTTAAATGTTACTGGTATCTTTTCTAGATATTGAAGAGAGAAAGATAAAATTTAAATCTGGTGGCTGTTTTTGGTTGTGGTGGTGGTGGTTGTTCAGAAGTCTGGGTAATGGTGTGAGTGAAGGGATGAGATTGCAGCTGTTGCGAATATGCACATGGGTGAATATTCAGGGAAGATTATTATCCCTATTTTCTGCAACCCCAGACAATTGATCTCTAGCTCTCCACTTTGAGTTCTTAGTTTTTGTCTAGTTCCCATATGGGCACAATCTACATAAAGAACATTAACGGTTTGTTTTTAGAAATATGACTTAAACTACCATCTATATGTGTTTTTAAGAGCCAGGATGTGGGTGCAAATAAACGTAATTCTTTTGCCTTTTATCCTGAGAAGGTGGCTCAATATGATAGTAATGAAAACAAGGACAGAAATAGCTAAATTTAAAACTCTGGTTTAAGATAATGGCTCTTTAATGAAAGTATGGAGGAACACTGTTGTCACGAGATTCTTTATTGGCTCTTGCAAGACTAAAAAGGGTCAACAGTGATGTGCTTCATTTCAGGAAGTATGGCAGAGAATTTTGGTTAACTAGAGATAAGTTATGTAATATTCATTTATTATTGATATGTTTGAAAATGACACACACTTTTCAGGTGGAGTCTGGTGATTTTATATTATTTGTGTAAATGGGAGAGAGAGAGCCTTCCTCTCTAGAACCGAACCCGGCTTCCTTCTTTCCATTTATGGAAAGTGTCTTTGAGGCCCAATTTAGCTGCAATCAGCGAGGGTGTTCACTTTGCTGTGTCCAGGAGTGGAAAGTGCGGTGATTGCCCCTGGAGATGCATGAAGTATCTTCTTTGCTGGGTTTTCTAATGGATGTTGGGGCTTGAGCATCCATACATAGGTTATTATGGAGTGTTTGCTTATGCTTGTTTGCTTGTGAATGCCAGTACATGCTTCATGTTTGGCATTGCATTTGAGCTGGAGCTGGGAGCAAAAGGAGAAATAGGAACTTATGAGAGGGTATTTTTGAGGACGCAGGGGGAGATACCAGGCAACTGAGTGATTAATACACCGTTCTAGAGAAGGTGGGGCTTACCATGACAATGGATGAAAGTCATGGCTTTCTTCACTAGGAACTTCGGAAGCCTATGTCATAGCCCAGGGGAAGAGTTGACAAACAGCAATTCCCTGGCTGTGTCACCAGAGCTCATCAGTCCTTGCCAAATCAGAGCTTCCTGGCTGCTCTCATTTAAATAAACCCTTTTGGAGAGTTTTTTTTTTTTTTTTTTTTAAGTGAACGGATCAGGTTTCTAATTTTAGCCGTGACAGCTTATAATTAGAAACCTCTCCAAACTTACTTGTTTACAAACACCTGCATCAATAGTGCATGTTTATCATTTTGGAATGGGCTGTGCAGGCATAGAAAATGGGGGTGGGGTTGGCAGGCTCCCTCTGTTTGTGTGTTCTCTTATTCCTCCCGGATGCGACAACCCAGGTAGCATGCCTTTGTGCATGTATGTGTGTTAGCACGTGTGTGTGTGTGTGTGTGTGTGTGTGTGTGTGAATGTTTTCTTTACTTCCCTCCCAGGTGGATGCCTCTAGCGCATCTGGCAAATGCTTTGGCCTGCGTCACACTGCAGGGCTCCCTCCTTTCTTGGGAATCAAAGAAATTGGTGGTCACTTATTTGGGACAAGGTTAGATTTTAAATGACACCCTAGAGAGAAATTTTAGCAACTAATTTTAGCAACTCAGGATCTGCATTGGATAAAACGCTTTCTCTATTTCCATAATTTCTATATTTATATGTCATTCAGCATACTGTATAGCTGAGTGATTCAAGAAAAACAAGTAGGGAGAGCTCTCCATAATATAAATAATTCTACATTTTATCAAAGCAGAAATACATATCTGTGGTTAGAATGAGCCCACCTAGTGAAGTGATGGTTTCTTGCAGACTGAAATGCAATGCTATCAGGGATCATCAAAAAGATGACAGCGGCGTGGTCAAATGATAGAACACTGCCCTGTTCTCACTGATTCCAGATCATAAAATGTCAGTAGAGAACCCACTGGGTGCTTTGCTTTGAATAGAATCTTGATGATTTCTTGGGACAAGCATAGTTATTCCTTTCAAAGAATGTAAAAAAGATATTGCATGCCAAAGCAAGATTTAAAATAAAAAGTAAAATTAGAACACAGACTCACAGACCAATATCTAATTCTAATTAAAGTGGAGATTCTGGAGGAAACCAAGCAGGTGTGGGCCTGAGCTGTGACACTTGAGTCCACCAGCTGGGAGGGTGACCGTCAGATGCCTGTTTACTCTCCAACATCCAAGACCACTTAATGTTCCCGGGAGGAAACAAAGTAGAAATGATAAACAAACACTTTCCACGCAGGGCTTGTTGGAAGACTGATTGTTCCCAGAGACGTGAAAGATGGAAAATCTGCTTCTCAGATCTAATCTGGACATAGCTACCTTCTTTGCTGTTACACCCGAGATCAAGTGGATTAAATGACTATTTTAATATAAGTCTCTACCGAGCCTAGTCCTTTTCCAACCGTGTACCATGTTATATACCGATGGATGTGTGTGTACGAGTGTGATTACGTATACAGACATTCTTTCAACTCTTAAAAATGCACACTACCTTTATACCAACTTGCAATGAACGTTTAAAGGATTTAACATGTTTGCTGTCTTGTATCAGAAGAATGATGGAAGATTCAATGAGGAAAAAGGGCTGTTGGCACAGCTTGGAGGCTGTTACTTTCACCAACTGTGGTGTCAACTATGATCTTTTTTCAGTGTTTCTGACTATGGGGCCTCTTCGCTAGAGATCCCTGGGTCTTTGGGATTTCATTTTTTTATTAAAAAGAAAATGAGAACATTTTTCCTGCTTTTACTGAGCACCTACTCTCTACAGAGTTTTAAGTCAAGATCGAGGGGGAGGGCATGAACTAATACAGATGATCCTAGCTGTGGAGGGTGCCCAGTGTAGAAGAAGGGATCTGAATATACTCTAGGGCATTGGGATGTATTGCAAGAAGCTACAAATAAAGCTTAGTGTTGAAGTATTTGATCTGGTATGTCTTTTCCTTTAAGCCCAGCAAATTTCTGAGCCTCCCTTTGGGTTGAGTGGAGTAGGGCAGCCTACTAGCCTAATACCAACAGCCCTATTGAGTACCCTGTGTACCTAGCACAGATGTAGGGAGTGGGGTCTGGAGTCAAATTAGGTTGGTTTGAATCTGAAGCCAAACACATGCTCACAGTGTGTTCCCTTACACAAAAATAGCTGAGCTCCCTAATTCACAGTTTCCTCATCGTCAAAACAAACCATCTCAGGGTCTTTTTATTTTTTTTAAAGGTAAAGGGTGTACTAGCCTTGTGAAGATATTTCACAGGAGAGGAGAAAATCTAATTGTTGATGGAAAAATCCTGAAATATTTCAAAACTAAGACTCTCAGCCGTTGACAAAAAAAAGAAAGAAAAAAAAGGTTTTTGATTGCTAACTCACTGCCATAAAAGTTTAACTAAAGCAACAGCTCCACTTATTAAATCCCACAGTAATAAGATGAATACTTTGAAAAGAATGAGAAAATTCCAGTTGGAGGGCAGGTGAATGTGGAAAGGAGGAAAAAGGGAGAGTCAAGATCAGTTTCCTTCTTGATCAGACCGTGGACAGTAGACAAGGCGGTGATTTCAAAACTGTCTCAGCCAAGCTGCTGAAGAGACAGAATTTGAAGTCACCAGTTCAGGGACTTTCTTCCATGACCAGTCCAAAAGATCTATTCAATTGCTACTTATATAACTCACTTTGAGTCCACTAGTCTGAAATTTTAAAGGAAAATAGTGTCAAAGTGCTCGTGAAATAGAGGCCAAGAATGTGAAGTCAAATATGTGTGTTGTGGGAGATGTCCCTACATATTAAAATTAAACTAGAAGCTCTTGTCATCCTTTCTCTCTGTTCCCTCCTCTCTTGTGAGTAGTGTGTGTGTGTGTGTGTGTGTGTGTGTGTGTGTGTGTGTGTGTAGTTTATCTGTAGTTTATCTAAGTTCCCATGGAGGCCAGTCTACAGAGATTCAGACAGAGTTGGTGGGATCATGTTGATCACTGGTTAGAGAATATTCCTATTCAGGAGGCTTTGAGACAGGGCTAAAAAGTAAAAAAAAAGAGAGACAGTCTTCAGATTGTAGGAGCTTACATTCATGGTGCAGGAACAGAATGTACCAAGGTGCCATGTGAGAACATATTAAAAGTTTGTGAAATTGATAGGGTAAACTTGTGTGTGTAAATGCTTTGGAAGGGAACTCACACTAGATTTAGTGAAATCAGAAAAAAAAACAAAAAACTTGTGGAGTCATGAAAATACTCTTAAAAAAGGTGGAGGGGGACCGTTAAATATCTCCTCCATCTGGATGTTCAAGATGAATCTCAGAAGACTAGGTGTAAGAGGGAAAGTGAAATATTTGTCATGGGGGGGGTGCGGCGGCAGAATCAGGAGCCTGGAGGCATTTGTCAATACTTTACCCGGTTTCTACCAAACACGCTTAGCCTGCGGCCCAGAGGCAAGCAGCCTGGAAGTGATTTCTTTGACCTTGGAGGAGGAGTCTTCTCTAGTCTGTATTTTTCAGCTGGGATTCAAAGAGAGGATGCTACTTAGCTCACAGCTCTGGCATCCCTTGACGAGAGCTGACAAAGAACAGGATAGGCATGGAAGAAGAAATACCGTGACGTTGACTGGTTGACTTCATGTAGGAGACTGTTAATAATGGGGTGTGGCCTTTGGGCAGAGGCACCAGTGTGACTTGGGCTCTTAGGGAGAGTTTTCGATCTTTAAATTCTGAGAAGTACTTTAGTCTTTTTTTGGAATAGCTCTGCCTCCACTCAGATTTATTTTTTACAGAGTCACCAGAGTTTTAACTTCAGTCAAGTTTTTGACTTTTGTGTTAAACCTAAACATCCCATTAAATAAGGCAGGGCCTAGCGAGTTTTCTTCTCTGTATATCTCAGTTCTGTGACCGAAGACCTTTGAAGGGGCCGGCCTTGTGGAGAAAACTGTCTGAAGATCATTTGCGGGCCTGCTTCTGGATTGGCACACTGAGTAACCCTGGCCCCCATTCCTCAACTTCCTCTTATATACCTACCCGGACTGGTAGTAACGACAATAGCCATTCGTTATTTTAAAAGTGCGTTAGCATTTTGCTAAATACCTTTTAAAAATTGAGATATAATTGACATGCAACGTCATCATCATTTCAGATGCATGAAATGCTTTTTATACATCACCCATTTAATTGTCCAAGCAATCCTAATGAGGTAGATATTACTAGTCCCCCTTCAACAGTGACAAAATTGAGACCCAGGCACGTTCAGTGAGCTGGCCAAAGTAGTACCGCAGGGATTTGAACTCAGAACGAGCCTGCTCTGTGTGGGCCTCCCACTGGCAAGAAGACACTCGCATTGAATTAGAAAACCTTTCCAAATACTTTGAATATGTTAAAAAAACAAAGTAATTTAACATAGGGGAAGGGAAGGAAAAATAAAATAACATGAAAATAGAGAGGGAGGCAAACCATAAGAGATGCTTAACTCTAGGACAGGGTTGCTGGAGGGGAGGTGGATGGGGGGATGGGGTAACCGGGTGATGGGCATTAAGGAGGGCATATGATGTAATGAGCACTGGGTGTTATATGCAACTGATGAATCACTAAATTCTACCCCTGAAACTAATAATACAGTATATCTTAACTAAATTGAATTTGAAAAAAATTTAAAAAACCAAAGTAACTTGTAGATAGAAGATGTTACTTCCCATTTTTTCCATACAATGTAGGGAATTCTCGTTCTTGACCCCCTCATTTATGGTGGGATGTTCCATTCTGGATTGCTTGCTAACAGTTCCTCCATGTTATTAAGGTCCTAGGAAGCACACAGTGAGCCTGCTATTCTGCAGGGCACTCTGCACTCTGGTTCCTGCTCTGTGCTCACAGAGCCCCGAGCACCACCTGAGAGGAGGAGAGGTCTGACTCACCCTGCTTCCATGCCTTCGAGTGGCTCCCATCTTTGTCCACCTGCATTAGAAGGTTTTGTGGGAGCAAGATGGCTTCTTTCTCGGAGGAAGCCGCGATTGTCCCGGTGGTTCAGATGTCAGCATCCGGATGGCAGGACAATGTGTTTCATTGCTCTGTGGCCGGTGTGAAGCTTACTACAGAGTGCAGGGTGCCCCAGTGGTTCACACGACTGAGCCGAATTGGGGAGAAAAGTCCCCTCGGGCCGATCGGGACTTCAGAGTCAGGAGTGGCAGGGTTTGAGACAGACCAAGGGGAACAAAGACGTTTCCAAAAAGATATGTGTTGAAACAATAAAAAAAAAAAAAAAAATTCAAAAGTCGGACTTTGACATAAAAGGATTTCAGAGTTGAAAAGAGAGGATTTCAGTAATATGGGAGAAATGGGAATGTCCTTTGTATTCAGAGGTCGTCTCAGCTCGAAAGGCTGGGAGGACACCCATAGCTCCGTGGGGGAACAGCTCCTGGGACTTGCGCGTTTGGAAAGGGGGCTGGATGGAGCACGGGTGCCGGGGTCGGGGGTGGGTGTGTGGGAAGGAGGCGTTGCAGAGAGGAGGACAGGTGCTTCTGTGGGGAGAAGGGCCAGGACCCTGCAGGAACACTTCTCTAACAGGATGCTCCTTCTCTCCTGGGCGCACGGGCCACTCCCTACACCTCTCTCTCAGGCTGCACTCTGGGCAGAAGGTCCTGGCTGGGGACCGGATGCAGCACTCAGCCATTGCTAATGAGGTTTCAAGGGTGCTTTTTCTAATATAAATCAAAGATTATAGGTGCACCCCCTTTTCATCTACCCCTCCCTGCCATAAGCCTTAGTCATGGGTTGCTGCCAGCTCGTGGCCACGGGGGACCGTCTATGCCTAAGGCTATAAGTGGAGATAGCTATTTAAGAGGTTTTACTTTTACATCTGAGCAGCCAAATTGTGCATGTAACAATGGGGACCAATTATTGCACAATAGAGCATCCCCAATGAAACAGAGAGAGTGTATGTTTAATATGCAATGAGTGACACTGTCTTCTCCTAAACAATGAGAACATTTCCAGGCCATTGGGGAGAATGGGATTCCATTCGGAAGTTTCAGTTGTTTGCAAAAGTGATATGTACTATCATTTAATCCATGATTTTGAAAACAATCACCCCCAAATAATGAAACAAGTAATAGTAAAATATCACCATTTGTGGTTCTGTATATGGGATATAGAAATTTTCTGGGTTTGAAGTAACATATATATATACCCTTTTCTTTGGAAATCGAACTTTTGTTGGGTTCTAGTTTATCTCTAGCTCAAGAGATTATAGTGTTGAAGAGTTTAAAAAACTTAGAAAATTCCATCCTATTGATGGTGGTTGTCCAGTGGTCCTGAATTGAATGGGAATCCTGAATTGAGAATCCTCGTTTCCCTCAAGGTTCTTAAAGTCGGCTGTTTTATCCTCCAACAGAAGTCACTGGAAAAAAAAATTCACCATCCACTCAAGATATTTTATAGAGGAAGAAATGTGGTCCGGTGAGGATAAGAGATTTGATTCAAGATCATAAAATGAAAGAACTGAATGGTCAATGGAGAACTTACTGAAAATTTAATTTTCAGTAATTAAAATACAATGAAAGTAGCGGAGACAAAAATTCAGGGTGCAGCTTTGCTAAAGAAGGCATGTGTATTAGAAAAACATGGGGTACGCATTGCATTTTTTAATGTAACATGGTAGCATAGTTTTCATTGGTAAAATTTAAAGTGACTGACTCTTCCTGGTTTGCCTAGGACAGTCCTGATTTTTGCACTTTAGCATGGGGAATGCTTCAAACTTCAGGACACCTCTCAGTCCTGGACAAACAGGAGTGGTTGGTCATACTGAATTTGGCCAAAAGAAAAAAAAAGCTACATTATTCGGTTAAAGTTGTCATATTTTTCCTTCGAAGCTAAGTTTCTTCATGCTCAGCTATCTTAAGAGGGAAACTGAAAAGCAGCAGTAGTCTGGACTATCCTTTCCATCTTCTAGAATATTCTCTCCACCACATTTAGGACAATGGTGGGGGAATTCTCCCCAAGCCGACTGGAGTATTACTATAGCACCCAAACCCTGCTAGGACAGGAGTTAGGGAAGGTCGGCAGACTTTCTCTATAAAGGGCAAGTTAGTAAATATTTTAGCCTTTGCTGGCCACACATAGTCTCTATAACATGGTCTCTTTCTTTTTTAAAAACAACTCTTTGAAAATGTAAAAACTCTTTTTAGATTCCAGGGTATATAAAAATAGGCTGTGGACCAGATTTGGCCTCTAAACCAAACTCCCCTGTAGAGCATTGCTGTCCAACAGAAATATAATGTGAGTCACATTTTTTATTTTAAATTTTCTAGTAGCAATGTTAAAAAAAATAGTTAAGGTAAATTGAATTTTAATAAGCATGTAATTTTTACCCAGTATGTCCTAAATATTACCATTTCAACATGTAACCAGTAAAAAAATTATTAGTGAGATATTTTCCATTTTTGGATCCTAAGTCCTGGAAATCCAGACTAGCCACATTTCAAGTGTGTAACAGCTGAATATATGTGGCCGGTGGCCACCGTATTGAACGGCCCAGTGCTGGAATATCTTCATAATGTATAATGTGACAAATATTTAGCCCTTCTCCTTTAGTCTTTTACCACTTCGATGAGCACAGACACAAAACAAATCAAAACCAGAAGATCTTAGAACTGGAAGGTGGCTTAGAAGATCATCTGGTTTCACACTTAATTTTGTAAACGAGGAAGCCGAGGATCAGAAAGGCTAAGTGGTTGGCCCAAGGCCACACAACTAGTTTAGTAGCAGACCTGTTACTAGGACTCAGGTTTCTGGACCTGCCAGGGGTCTTCCCACCCCACCGCAAGGTCTCTCCGTTCTGTGGAATTGCCATTAATGACCCTGTGCCTGGGGGTCCTCGGGAAAATGGTTGATATTCTGGTCACCTAGACCTATGCATAGCCCAGTGTTAGGTACCATTTATGATCTGTGGCAAATGTGAGAGGTCTGGCTGGGAAAAAGGGTAGTGTCTGTGGCTGTAGAGGAAGTGAAGGGAAGGGAAGACCTGTGTTTTGATCACCTGGACAGACAAGCGGGTAAGACTACGGGGGTGCGGGCGCGCATAGTGCATACTTGTGTGTGTGTGTGTGTGTGTGTGTGTGTGTGTGTGTGTGTGTGTCTTTATGGGATCCTGCCTCTGGACCATCCTACTGTCTCTTGAACTCGGGCAGCATCCCAGATAAAGGGTGGGTTCTGGGGGCTAGGACCTGCTGTGATGGCAAAGGATACTGAGTACTGGTTGTTCTCTTTTCTTTGCCTGGGAAATGCTTGCCCCTTGTGCTAAAGGAGGGAGTGAGCTGAGTAAATATTAGCTGTGTAATCAGAGTAAATGGAAGAAAGAGAAGTTTCATTGCTTTTTAAGTAGCCCAAACCCCTGCCTTTCCTCGGGCATTTTCTTTCTCTTTGGTCAGTGTGCATTTTTCTTTTTTGGACCTGACTCCTTTTCTGTCCACTTAAGGGAGTTACAGACCAGCTAAAGAATTTTATGAATAGGAAAGCCCTGTAGTGCATTTAGCTTGGGGCAATGTCCCTTAGAATAGATTGTTTCTGAGTCAAGTGTATAAATATTCTGGCTCAAGACTATACCCTTTTTTCTTAATGAATTGGTCTGGCGGTAGTTAAAGCCAAGTGTGGTCTAGCAGAGTGCTCCAGAGAGAGAATTGAATGGACAGAAAGCCCAGTCATAGTTTTCAACTTTATGTAACGTGTTTCGCAGTATATTAGAAAATTAACTTAATGACAAGCGGCAGGACCTGTCGTGTGAGTCGGTCAGTCTGGGAACAGTTTGGTGTCTTTTCTTCTCTTCCGTGACCCTCCCTGTGGAGTGAATTTTGGAGACACAACAGCTGCCATGGGACCTGCTCAGTTTCCTGGTGACTCATTCAAGTTTATCATCCCTTGCGGTCAGTTTCTAAGCTGGCGAGGAGAAAAAAAGGAATTTTTCATGGACTACTTTAAAAGAGGGCTGCTAATCAATTTTTCTTATTATTTTATGCCCTCTGCTTTTTCCACTACCCCCACCAGCTGGTTAATCATGCAAAAGCTGAACACTCCATTAGCCAGTACATGTTCGCCCATGGGCATTTCTGTAGTAAATTAGTTCTTTCTATTTATACAGGTAAGTCATGGCCAAAAGTCTTATACGGTGCCAAAGGTAAGGGTTAGAATTAATTTCTTCTTTTCTTCTTCTTCTTCTTCTTCTTCTTCTTCTTCTTCTTCTTCTTCTTCCTCTTCCTCTTCCCCTCCCTCCCCTTCGAGTTTTTCAGAGAACTCATTTTAAACTCTGAGTTCTGGTGATGGGCAATTACTTTTGAATTAAAGAGGAAATGGAAGGCAGATCTTTTTCTGGAGGCCCCGGTGTTGTAGTATATGGACGGTTAACGTGGCTTTTGGTGCAACCCTTGCCTTTCAGAAAGCAGAGGCGTAGGGTGCCAACGCTTCATATTTTTTTTAAAGGCAAGGCCTAGAAAAATATTTGAAGAGGCTCTTTCAAGTCAAGCAGAAGGCAGGATAGAGGCTAATCAGAGTCTTTAACAAATTCTACTCAAGAACTGGTGTCTATATATACATGTAATTAGGTATATGGGCTGTGCACAAACCCATTAACTACATGTGAGTTTCTTTCCTTTCCTTTTTTTTTGTTATTTTGTGCTTATTTCTAGAAGTTGGAAAAAAATATTCTTTCTTACTTTTATATTGTCAGAAAAACTGCTTGTGTATTTGGAGGGAAATACTGGTGGCTGACTCCTAAATTTGCCATTCCTAACAACACAAAATTAAACTCAGAAGTCTCTCTCCCCCTTCTCCTGGGAGGAATTATTTTCACAAGGGGTTCTACAGTTTTGCAAATTCAGCTGAACAGGCAATGCGCAGGCCTCTTCTGAACTTGGCATCAAATGTTGATAAGTCTGTCCTCGAAAGGAGTGTTGGGCTGTGTCTACCAGCCACAGTTTTCTGCAAGTATGAGTAAAATTTCTGCCTTCGATGTGGGTTCTCTTAGTCTATTTTCTGCATAGCTTCCCAGCAGAAGAGTCTGTTGGCAATATCTCTTCTGGTTGTTTCCTTCATGGATGTTTCAAATCTTTCCAGATCTCATCGTGGAGTGGTTATGGTGATAGAGACTGAATTTCTTCCTTCCATAAAGCTGAAATAAGACGGTCTTCTGTAATGTCTGATTCCTTTTGAAGATTATATTAAGTAAAAGTACATGCCTGTTGGAGGGGATGAGTGAAGGGGGTTGTATTGAAATTCTAGGAATGGGATCCAGAGAGAAGTGCAAAGCCAAATCTGCTCATCATTTGAATTTTTGTGATTCTTGTTTCACTTTCTAGAGAATGGGGAGAAATATCAGTTGATTGTTGTTATTCTTTTCTTTTTTAAAAGATTTTATTTTATTTTTAAGTCATCTCTACATCCTGGGGCTTGAACTCACAACCTCAAGATCCAGAGTCACATGCTCCACCATAGGGCCAGCCAGGTACCCCTGAACCCCTGATTGTTGTGATTTTTTTCCCTGTTCTGATAATAGGGCATTGGTCTAGAAAGCCTTGATAGGCATGAAGATTAGAGAAAGCCTAAATGGACACAATAATTATGCACATGACCCTCTTGATGGCGAAGGCATCTTTCATTTGTTTAACCCTTAAAAGGGCAAGTGTTGTACTGTATTGTTATTTGTCTGCTTTATTCCGTCATATTTTTATGCCTGGGGTTTTCACATAATCCCGTCCTGAATTAGGAGCCCGGGATTTGCCTCACGTATTCTGACCCCTTTCTGATCTGTGGGTAGCTTCTTTTCGCCTGGTGGGCCAGGAGTGAAACTTTTTCTTTTCACATACTGCTTTAATTTCAGTTTAATGGTGTGGTTTGCGACTCTCTGCTTGCAGTTTCAGTTCCTGTTGAAATACTAAAATCTATTGTGTGTCTCCCTTTCTAGACAACATAATTGCATTGCTAACTGGCAGGGGCAATTAAGTGTACAGTATTATGAAAAAATAAAGGTCCCAGGCCCTAAGATTTAACTTGATTTCTAATTACACCAAATCCCCTCTGTGAGAGTGGCGCATCAGGGTTGAAAAAGGCATATAACAGAGAATTAGAGTCTAAGGAGAGAGGGGTAGAATTCAGCTAATCTTCTTGACGCTGGTGCCTGTCATCGGGTGGAAGATTGGTGACCGTTTCTTCTCCTTATCATAGGCGTTCAAGCTCTATGCATTCTTTTTTGTGTGTGTGCCGGAGATAGTAACAAGATTGTTCTCTGTGATTTTTTCCGGAATTAGTAGAGTTGTTAGGAAGTTGTTCTTTGGAGTGGGAAATATATATATATTTTACATTTCCAGGTCTTTCCTTGTAAGATACATCTTTTCAAGCAATCTTGGGGGAGGTGGCCTGCAGTAATACCTAACAAAGAAAGGGGTACTGCCTGGTCAGAGAATTTCTGGCAGTTGAGTGAAACCATGAATACCTGAATACATGAATTTCTTCTGGGTCTTGGCCAGGGTTGGCAGGGAGGGCATGCGTTTTGATGGAATACAAATTTCCAGCAGTGGGGCTCTGCGTGGAATGTTCTTTGTTAAGCAAGTCATCCATAAGGTACCGTAGGCTGTTCGTGTGTAGCAGTATATTGCAGGCAAAGTTAATGCAGTTAATATTCAACTGAACTTTCGGGGGGTTACTAATCCCTTAGGCGGATTCACTAGAAAAGGCTACATATTAATAGTCCTCCAAGTCGGGCACCCCCAAGTGGATAGCAACAAGCGTTATCCCATGTAAAACATTACAGAAGTCAGCCGAGCTCGGGATAGAGGTTCTGTTTAATAATCCTTTTGCTGGAGCCCTGGCCTTCTCTGAATCCATAACTCTTTGTCAAGGAGTAGAATAGTCTTGAGCGAGTGTACGTTTTCCATACTCTTTAAGTAAACGCAGTAATGTCTTTGAAACTCTTGCCATTTGCGGGGTCTTCCAATAATGTGTGACCAATTTAGTTCTGATATTCTGCTGCATTTAATTGAAATAGGGCCTTTCTCCTCTCTCTTTGCCTGAAAGGGAAGGATGTTCTGTTGCTCTGTTGGGCCGATGGGCTGGATCCAGGAGGGGATCTGGTCAGCAGGTACAGTGGTGGCGGACTCACAGGCCACAGGTCAGAGCTCTGTTCGTGCCTCCAACTCAGGTAGGAATTAAATCACGAGTTGCTGAAAGTTCCATGGGGCGCAGCAGGCCAGATGAGAGGTCAGGAAACGAGAGGCAAGGTGTTAAGTGACCATGCACGGCTGACCTCAGTGGGGAATAGTGGGCCAAAGGTTGTTCTCTGCTGGGGGTCATGGGCTTAGCTTTTTATTGTTTTACAAGAATTTTCCTTTTTTAGCTCTTCTCTCATTTTAGGCCATATATTATTCCTGATAGGACTAATCTGTAAAAGGGAGAATAGAAAATCAGAGTGAAAATGACCTACTGTGACTCTAGTAACCATGTAACCTTATACTAGCTGTTTTCCAGGATGGGGATCTCCGAAGACTTTGATATGGTTCTCCCTCTTAAAATGATTTATTAGTATAATTAACATTCATCCAATATTTTTCAGGACACTTCAGTTCTATTCTTCTATTACCATCAAATGTCCTGATCCTTGGTTCCTGTGTAATGCAGATGTGGACTCATTTGGGGCTTTCTGCATAGAGCATGGGCAAGGAGAAGACGTCAGGTTTGTAGATATCACTCTTTTAACTGATGAACAACAGCCTTAGTGGGTAGTGGAAAAACATTAGCGTTTGAAAACACTTACAATGCATTTTCAATTATCTGTGGACATTTTTGGCTTTCCACAGTGGACTATTTGACCACAAATAGTTGAGTTAATTTTTCTTGTGCATATACTTTTTCCACAGTACATATTGATTTACCCCAGAAGTTAGAATCAAAAGGTCTAGGCTGATGTTACTTAGGATTTTTAAAAAGAGATTTATTTTTGGCCACAGTTATGTGAAATAGACGTCACCCTATTGAGCTTTTACTTTTAATGACCGGAACTGGCAAAAATCACTCTGCAGAGACACGTGCTAAATAATTCTTGCCTTGTTTTCACAAAACAAAAGCACCCTGTGTATGCCTTTTCCCTATTTCCTAGATTTCTAAAGACTTTTTTGAGCCAGATGACACTGTACACTTCAAGACCAACCAGGTAGGGCTCTTTTCCTTCATCAGTTACCCTTGTTCCCTAGGCCTTTGAGCCTAAGGGTCCTTGGCGGAGTGTTGGGAAAGGTGGGGAGGTATTTAGAAGCTCAGATTTCACAGTCAGGTGGCCTAGTTTAAAACTGGGTGCCATTCTTGCTAGAGGGAAGACCTTGGGCATGTTATTGAAACTCTTTGTGCCTCAGCTTCCTCCTATATAAAATGGGAAGGATGTTGCTAAATACCTCATGAAGCGGTTGTGAGGAATAACAGAGAGTGTTCATAAAGTACTCGGCACAGTGGCTGGCCCATAGTAATGCACAGTAACATTTAGTAGTTGAGGCACTGTGTATAATGGTTAAAGAAGCAAGCTCTCTGGGGGCCAGCCTGCCTGTTTTACAAGAGATCTCTTGCTGGGTCACCTGGGTGGCATAGTTGGTTAAGTGTCTGACTCTTGATCTCAAGTCTGATCTCAAGGTCATGAGATCGAGCCCGGCATCGGGTTCCAGGCTCAGCGCAGAGTCGGCTTGAGTTTCTCTTTCCCTCTTCCTCTGCCCCTCCCCCTGCACTCTCTCTATCTCTCATAGAAATAAATTAATAAAATATTTTAAAAATAATAAAAAAATAGATCTTCCTGATCAGTTGAGTAATCTTGAGCAAGTGACCTGCCTCAATTTGCTCCTCTATAATAAAATGGGTTAATAACAGTACTTACCCCATAGGGCTCTGTCAAGAATAAATGAGGTGATGAATAATAAAACACTCAGAAGAGTTCCTAGCTTAATAAGTGCTGAATAAATCTTGGTGTTATTGTTATTATTCTTATAGCTGCTGGGAAGGAAGACCTAAGGCGCACAGTCAATGAAAAGATAAAGATTGAAGGAGATGAGTAGAAACAGAAAAAAAGGAAAAATGGGGCAGAGAAAGATAGAGATTAAAAATCAAGAAAAAAATCCACGTTTGATGGTGAACGATTGAATGATGCCTGTATCTCCAGAACTCCGTGTCTTCATCCCTTTGTCGTGGAAATTGGAGTGGGTGCCGTGGGTGGGGGTGGAGTGAGTGATCCCTCTGGGTTCTAAGCTCTGTAATGTCATCAGAAGCAACGGTGACAAAGACAACCCATCTGTTTTAGCCTGAAGTACGTACAGCTCTAAAATTTCCTTGGAAACCATATACCATTATGTCTCCACTGTTCATTGCAAAACATTTTGTTTTCCAAATGCAACTTTTAGGGTGATGGTATCTCTTGCCATGTCACAGCTATATCTTCCAGCCACCATCTTATTTAAAAGTTGGTCTGTCCCCTCATCCCATGCCACACGTGGTGATTTTCCATGGACTAATCAGAAACCACCCATTAGTCCTGATGGGCAGTCAGGGAGGGCTGATGTATGGCACAGATGGTCTTTACCAGTTACAGGTTCTCATTTGTGCAGGGGGGTGAGGATTGCCCTTGCCCGCCCCCACCTTTTAGTCTGGGACCCGCGGGGTGGGAAGGGGAGTGGGCAGGGGAGTGGATCTTATCACAACAGAAGCATGTCAAGGAAGTCCCCACTCCCGTAAGGGTTCCAGGAAAGCGTCTCGAAGACGGGGATTTCCAGAGTCATTTGAATATGGGTGGAAGATGACTTTGGAAATTGTAATTGGTGTTACATAAATTTAGCTCTTAAAGATTTTGTCTTCCTTCCAAGTAGTTCCAAGAAACGGTAAAAACTCACCTTCACTCTGACTGGTGATTTCAGTGTCTCCAGACTGAGGACAGTGGAACTTGTAATACCCAAAGTAGAAGTAACTGGACGCCCTGGGAAACCCCCCTGGACACCGTGTGGATCCAGAGCTTCTGCTGGACTCCTTCCTTCCTGTACTCTCCATAGCGGCTTCACCGCTCGACAGGGAATTGATACACAAATCCAGCTGAGTTTATTTCTTAACACATATTGAGAGGTAAACCGCAGGACAACTTTAGATTTTTTAGAGGCACACTGAGTTTTGTTCAAGCCTAGCATCCAGTCTGAGAGAACGATGCATCAGATGAAAGCGCCATTGACCCTTGAAAAACATGGGTATGACCTGTGTGGGTCCACTTCATATGTGGATTTCTTGCAATAAACACATAAAGTCCTTATAAATGTAGTTTTTCTTCCTCATAATTTTCTTAATAACGTTTTCTTTTCTCTTTATTGTTAAGAACACAGTCCATAATATAACATGGAGACTACTTGTTAGTCAACTGTGTTATCTGTAAGGCTTCTGCTCAACAGCAGGCTATTAGTAAAGTTTTGGGCGAGTCAAACATTACACGCGGATCTCTGGCTGTGTGGGGTCGGGTGGGGAGGTTGGTACCTCTAACCCCCACATTGATCAAGGGCCAACTGTTTTGCTTTGCTTCTTTTCTCCATGTGAAAGGAGTCTTGTTCTAAGGAGAGGGATGTGATGATTTGCTAAAAGATAGCTGATTTGGCAATTTTCTGTACCTCCACTCTAAGGTTAGTTTTCAGAAATGTGTCAATCATAGCCCACAGAAGAAATATTTATAGAGAAGATGTGACAGAACGCCTTAGTCCCACTGGACTATCAGCCTGACTGCCTCCTCTCCTTCCACATCTATGGTGAATGCTTGCGGTGGGCAGATACTGCTCCAGATGCTCAGGGTGCCACGCCGAGCGCACAGAGCTTACATTGCTTCCTAAAGCCCTGAAAGGGCCATTTGACTCAGTTGTGAAATCCTACGGTCACCAGACATACCAGTCAAGGTGCCAGGCAAGCATGGGGTCGATGCCCCCATTAAGCCGGCCCCGTAATGCTGTTGCTGCAGCCTCCCAGCTGTGAGGACCGTTGGGAAGAACTCATTTGCTGTAAAGTACAATGAGCGTTAAAAGAAATGACCGTCAGTAAATTTGGGAAGTCTTAGTTTTGATTTTCCCCGCCTCGCTGTGTGCATATGAGCGGTCTGCCATTTGCTTATGGGGACCCTGTCATAACAGTTTCAGGAAGTGATTTGTTAATAATCAAGTTCTCTGAATGGCCCTAAATCTGTAATTGATGTGGGTCTGGATAAAGCAACCCTTCCACCCGCCTATTTTGGGGACCATTTTTTTTGGCAGGGTCTGAGCCAGAATGAACACTAGCCATCAGAACAAAATTTAGGACAGCTGGGATGCTTTGCAGCAAAGACTTTTTGGCTCCACAGTTCAAATAATCACAATAGCAGCTCAATTTAGCCTTTGGCTGAATGGCTTTGGCAGGGCACAGTGAAAAATAATTATTTCATGGCCTGCTTATTTTTCCCTTAACCAATAAACTCTCAGACCTCTTCAGGCTTATGTAAATACTCTGCTGTGGATGAAGCCGAGCACGCCATAATATCCCTATTTAGGAAATGGTTGTATTTCACCCTTGTGGGGTGGAAAGCAAAACTCAACAACTTTTTGAGATATCTATTTAGAATGGGGAAGAGAAAAAAGATGGGAAGAAATTGAATGGCTGGAAAGTGAGTCCACAGTCACAGCTGTAGAGCAAAGCAGGGGGAGTTTCAGGTCTTCACTTAGAAGGCGAGGCTTTAGGATGTGTTGCTGTGTCTGGTGGGGAAGGAAGAATATTGCATGGAGTGTGCTGGACTGTGCTAAGTGTAGAATCATAACAACGAGGAACAACAGTCTGATCTTTTGTAGCTGCAGCTTTATAGGCTAAATATATATAACGGTTCTCAACTTTTTGTTAAGTGCTTGCCCGAGTTGCTCTCATTACATTCAATGTGCTGTAACTCTGTCCCTGTTTCATAAGTCCTTGCTTTTGCCCTGAGTTATTTGAATGGAGTCATGGAGAGGTGGATGGGATAAATTAAGGATGGCAGCAAGCCTAACAGCCACCCTAGACCTGAAGCCCTTCAAGGTTTTTGCTCAAATCCCATCAATCTCCTGTATTTTATATCTGCCTTTTCAGGTCAGCTGCATCTTAGTGCAGGGCATCTGTGCCACTTGATGACCAATTCCTATTCAATGAGTCCATGGCTTTGCAGCTCAGTTGGTCAAAGCAGACTGTTAATGAGATCGGTCATGGGTTTGATCCCTATAGGAGCCAGTTAACTCCATTCTGTCCCATTAACCCCTGCCAGCTGCCTAGGGCATGGGTGGAAGGGGGTGAGAGCGTGTGAATGGCTCACTGAAAGCCATCCCCACTACTGGGCAGCCAACTAGTCCCACTGACAGTGGGTCAAGAGTGTTCTCTCTGAGTGGCAGCAGATGGGGCATTAGAAGAAGTAGAAGAACCATGAGCTTAGTGCTGCTTGTCCTCCCCTGTGTGTGTGTGTGTGTGTGTGTGTGTGTGTGTGTGTGGAGGGGGGATGGGCTGTAGTACAGGGTTTGGGAAGGGTGTCAGGGTAGGGGTGGCTGTTCCTCCTGTTATGGAAAGTTGGCTTTTCCTTGTTTTGAAAAACTTGCACCACATCAGACTCCTACTATGATCCTCATGATGTGGGTTTAATGAGTGGCATTTCTTCTCAAAGTATCTTTAAAAAAAAAAAATCAGTAGTCATGTCATGCATCAGGATGAATTTCTAAATGTAAATGAGATTCTCCCAGTAATTTATTTACATTTGTTTTCAGCACAACAAATGAGACATCACGTAGCTTCATAATTTTCCATGACCGAGTCACCAGCATGCAGTGTGTAATTTACCATGATTTAAGATGCTTATCTGTAGATTTTTCAACAGTACCTTATAAGGCTTCAACAAGAGAAAGAGATCGTCTGTACCATTTCACTTCTTGCTCTCCCTGACATTGCCACCCCAAGCAAGTGTTCTGGGGCCCACTAAAATGTATATTCTTGCTTCCATCTTTGAAGGATCTTACATGGAAGGTAGAGAGTATTGGTTCTTTTCCTATTTCAAGTAGAGGTGTCATCACTGACAAAACTCTGGTATAAGGAAGAGGAAGACAATTATTTCCCTTTGGATATTAGAATGTGTGAACTCACAGAAGTTACTGTTCAAGGCTGGGTTTCCTCATTGTGAAATGTTATAGTAGGTAATGTTGAGAGTTTAGCAGTAACATTCCGGGTTAGGTGGATGATTAGACTGAGTTTGATGCCTAAGTGAATACTTTACAACTTCTTTTCTTTTCAGAAATTTTGAAAATGTGTTCTATTTTCCTGCATTTTTACATTTTTTCTGTTTAAAATGTGGCACTATGCTACCAGTCTTCCTTCATGGTTAACATCCAAGTCCAAAATAAAGAGGAAAAGATCTCCTAAAGTTCAGTATGAGGCACTTAAATGCTGTTTACCCCAGTGATTTTTTTTTTTCATGCTTCTTTGCTGATTTGAGCAAAACATTATGTGAGGGTGTACCTGGACCTTTGAGATTTAGGGCAGAACAGGAAAGGGAGATTCCATGTAGTTATTCTGTGGCTTTTCAGTGAGCCTATGGCTGAAGGTCCACAAAGAGTGGTATTAGGGATACTGGAGTTCTGGTATTTTATCCAGGTAGCTCATTGTGAATAAGTCACAGTATGGCCTTCGCCTTTGCCAAGCAACCACTGAAATTGGTAAATTCAAAATACTTCCTTATTACAGCTAAGATGCAGAAAGAGATGTTTTTTTAACTATATTCTCCAAGTCAAAGTTTCTGGTTTTGTTTAGTAAACAAAGTTAGAGCTTCCTATTGGCACAGCCACTGTACAAGGCACTGAGGATGAATAAGGTATAGAGACTCCTACCAGTGCTTGCTATGGTCCTCTTACTATGAGAGAAAAACATCTCATTTCTAGAAAGAAAGAAAAATAAAGTTGAGGAAAAGAGAAGGACAAATGTGACAGGCTCTGTGTTTCTTAATACATAAAGCATCTTCTTTAATGATTTGTCCCAATTTCACTTGGGATGTACTAGTTAGTAGTTTCACTATGTAGTATTTGAATACCTGAGATGAATGTTTTGGTCCTGTCAGGCTAACCTTTCAATAGTATCCTTGTATACGCTAAACATTGTTCTGCTTGGAACATTTTTCTCCTTACCACAGAGATGCTTGTAACGTATTTGTCAGGATTTTTCAGGCATCAGCATGTAAGCAAATGTTGTCAACATGTAAAAAATCTCCTTTGGAGGTGGTGGGAAAGTCATGCATTTGTGGAAAATTCTATGGATCTACGTCCCCCCTCTGTGTCTTTGTCTGTTGGAAACTTTAAAGCAACTGTAAAGCAAGACCTCATTGGCCGAATTCTAATCTCTGTCTACTGCTGGTGATACCTGTTTAAATGCTGTGTGTTTCTAATTTGGTTACTGAAGCAAGGTCAAAAGCAGAGAATTTTCTTCAGCCCGAGTACTGAACTGTTGAGAGTTCTTTCACGAGAACCACAAATAGAGAACAAACCCCGAATTTATCTTATAAATAAATGACATCTGAACTTTTCTCCAACTTGAAGGTTAGTGGCTGGTGGCTTTTCATATACCTTTAACGTCTCCAGTTTCAGTGAAAAGTCCTTTGAAGCACTTTTATTCATGAAGCAGATATTTATTAAGCATGTGCTCTGTAAAGTGCCTATGCTAGTTACTGTACTGAGGATTCCTGAAGAGTCAGGGAAGATGAGTAGACACATAACTACAGAATGTCCTTGTGCCATATGTGGCCCACGTGGCCATGTGGCAAGTGTGTGACAGCAACAGGCCCAAGATGCCTGGATATATAGGCATCAGATAGCCGAGTTGGTAATTATACTTTGCAAATGAACTCCAAGGAAGTGTGAAGAGGTCAGGGTAGACTTCGCAGATGAAATTCTGTTTGGGAGAGGGTACAAGGTATTAGTAATAGTCCCCCACCAGGACCTAACAAGGGAGAGAGCAGTCACCACACAAGGCACAGTGTGGGCAAAAGAGCAGAAGTAAGAAATTATTTTCAGAGAATTGTGAATCATTTGGCTAGACTGGACTATGGGATCTGTGGATTGGGAAGAAGGGGGCTGAGCAGGAAGGTGAGGCTAGAAAGAGAGGCAGGAACCAGGTCACAAAGGCTTTGTGCACTATATCAAAAAAGTTTGGTCTGTGTTGAGGAGAATTATGGAAGGGCATTGAAAGATTTTAGCAGGAAGGTGACAAGTCTCAGTTTTCATTTCAACAAGATCACTCACTACTGGGTAGAGGATGGATTGCATGGAAACTGAAAGACCTGTCAGAATAAGATCCCTCCTTTACACTGTATTTTCGAGTATTTGTCTTCCCATGGCCCAACGTGGCCCAGCGAGAACGTGGCCCAACGACGCACAGATTGTAGAGAGTTGTAAAGGAAGAGCAATGGGCTGACGAAAGAGTTGGGGGATCAGATCAGGATGGAACATGATATGGTTAATCATTGAGTCAAGATGGAGAAAGGCTAGGGGATAATTTAACAATCCTATTTCCATGGTGAAGTTTTGTTCAGATATATCTTTGATTCGTTCAAATCCAAAATCTATTAGCCACAGTTCTGAAATCCAAAAGATGCTGTTGTTGGTTTTTATTTTTATTTTATAAATTTGGCCACAAAACTTATTTGGCAACAAAATCTGACCTGATCTGACACCAGGCTAATTATGGTCTTTTGTTTATTCCACTAAGTGTGATTACTTCTGTCTTTTGCTGCAGAAATATTAATGTGTTTGTGGCCCTGCTGAAGGGTTATGTAATCGATAATGTAGCCTTTTGTCATTACCATTGTTGCTAACGCTGCCACCGATAACTATCACTGTCAACTAACATTTCCCCAGCATAATAGAGGTTTTAGGACATTTTAATGTTTTTTAACTGACTTTTTCAAAAACCTCATGTGATAGATATTATTATTACCTCCATCTAAATACATGAAAAAAACCGAGGCACAATCAAGTTGGGTGACTTGCCAAAAAAACATATTTAGGAAGGGGTCAACCTGGAAATTGACTCTGATTTTTCTTTTTTAGGTAACTTTAAACAAAATCAGTACAAATGCCCTGCTGGTCAACACTGGAAATAGAATAGGTCCCCGCCCACCTTTTTTTTTTTTTTCCAGTTCTGTAGACTTCTCCAGGGATCTTATAAGTAAAAAAATCAAGATAGGTTCCATTGTGTCTGATGTGACTCAGATGTGATCCTGTCTGACAGCAGCATGAATAACAACACTTTCATTTATCCTCAACGCGAATGAGGCTGAGAAGAGTTGTTTTTATTCTATTATGCTCTTCTCCATTTGTGTGTTGGTGATTTCCACTGAAATGTATTGCATTTCCCCCCTCGCTGGCTAGCAACTGTAGTTCAACGGCCATAGATTACACACTACTCCACGAGATAGTGCAAGTGCAGTGCTGGTCATTGGATAAGATAACTGATGTCTACGGTTCTAAAATAAGAAGCTTTTTACTTGTATATCATTGCAGAGTATTCTGTCCCAACTTCTGATCTATACCATGCTTAATGCTGAAGTCAACATCCTAATGTTACCAAAGAGTAAAACCCTACATCACTTATTGATTTGCAGTCTGTTAAAAAGTGACAACTGGCTTTTTTTGGGTTTTGTTTCTCAGTAAAAGAGTTCACTTATTGGATTTTCACTTTTCCTGTATTGTATGAGGATAAACTACATAGACAGACGCCTGGACATATAGGCATCAGATAGCTGAGTTGGTAATTATACTTTGCAAATGAATTCTGTAAACACCCATATTTTACTCAAATTAGGAATTTCTTAATGACATTGGCCAAACTGGATCCACTTACAGCAAAATTTAACCACTGGCTTTGGAGACATGATCAGTAGAGTCAAAGAGAGAGGATTAAGGGAAATACCTTTTGAGGGTTCTCTTCCTGCAGGAAGCAAATGCTAAAACGTGATTTCCAGCCTATACTCCAAGTAATGATGAGGAGGAATGATAATGGGGAGTCAGAGTTGGAGGAGGAAGGAGAAGATAGGGAAGAAGGAGGGGGACCCGGGTGGCTCAGTTGGTTAAGCATCTGGCTTCGGCTCAGGTCATGATCTCAGGGTCCTGGGCTTGAGCTCCACTTTGAGCTCGCTGCCCAGCAGAGAGTCTGCTTCTCCCTCTTCCCCATTCCCCCACTTGTTCTCTCTTTCTCAAATACATAAATAAAATCTTTTATTTATTTTATCTTTCTTAAAGATTTTATTTATTTATTTGACAGAGAGAGACACAGAGAGGGAACACAAGCAGGGGAATGGGAGAGGGAGAAGCAGGCTTTCTGCTGAGCAAGGATCCCGATGTGGGGCTCGATCCCAGGACCCTGGGATCATGACCTGAGCTGAAGGCAGATGCTTAACCAGCTTAAGGACAGAGCCACCCAGGCTCCCCAAATACAATCTTTTACAAAAAAGAAGAAGATAGGGAAGAAGGAGGAAAATATCCATAACAACTTAATTTGGAGAGCAGTTTACAGTTTCACCGGCTCTCAGAGGTTGTAAGGTAGGCAAGGCATCATTTTAAACATGAGATTTAGTTTCAACTAAACTGTTACTTCCATAAGGTCATTTATTTAATGACTCGAGAAGCCAAATTCCAGATCACTGACTCAAAGTTCAGTAATTGTCCCATTATGCAATCTTAAAAAAAAAAAAGAAATGGTACCTATTTCATAAAATGTATGCATAATTCTGTGTTTACGGTGTGTAAGTTACTAAAATTTCAGTCTACTTTATGATAATACATACCTCACTCCTTCACTTTCCTGACCTTTTCATTTTCCCACCATCTTATCTAAGTTCTAAGATTTGTTCTTCATTGGACTCACTGGACTTTCTGCATTAAGATCCAAGAAGTAGATATCTCTTCCAGTGCATTCCCCATATCAGCATTTTCAGCCATAGGAATGAGAAGGTGAGATCGACCCAAGCCTCCTTCTGAGCACCTTTCTCCTTTTCTCACTCCAGATCTAGCCAAAACCATCTGAGGTCCCTGAAATGTCAAAGCATGCTCTGTCATGCATAATTAAGATCCCCACTTATTTCTTCTTGGGTATTATATATATTTTCAATTAGTTAAAAAGTATGATAGAGTAAACGGTTTTAGTTTATTAAGCAAAATATCATATATCAAGATGGCATAAACAGAGGCTCTGCATAAAGAAAAAAGAAATCCTTCTATAAACTCCCACAATGGAAGGATTAAAGAAATTGTGTGAGTTTGAGCCAGGTTTCAAGAAAATAAACCCGTGCTTCTATATATTTTATACTTCCTCCAAACTCTGGGTTCAATTCATATGTGGGTAGTACAGATCTGCAACATTACCAAAGGAGAAAATTTGCTTTTGCAGCAGAGGTCTGAGTGATGGTCCTTCAATGCAAAATTTGACATTCATATAAAAGGGAGCTAAAGAAGACCAATGAAGAGATGGTAGAAACTGGCTGCAGCCAGAAAAATACAAAGTAAGGCACATACTCGGCCCCTGCACTATTTTCAGCACCCCAGGCGCTGACCTCTTCGGGGTCCTGGGCTGTGTTGGTATGTGGAGTCCTACAGAGAAGTGCCTGTCATATAGAAAATAGATGATTGGATTCAGGTTTCTAAGAAGCTGACTTTAGAGCAGGGTCACTCTTCATTATTTGCAGAGCTTATTATTCCGTGGGTTTTCTGCTTTTTCTTTTTCTTTTTCTTTTTGTTAGTGGTGTTTAGAAAGTATTCAAAATTCAGTTGCTTTTTGGGGTGTAATGAATGTCTGGGGAGTTGGGGTCATGGGCAATAGGAGATTTGGGTCTAATTAGTATTGGGTATAGAAGTTCTACATCTTATTTAATCATATACTCAACTGTCCAAAAGGCTAGAAAAAGTGGAGGATAAATAAATAGAAATAAGATAATTGAACCCATTTTAAATGCGCAGGAACTAAAATTAATACGCCTCTCTTTTAATGTCTTATGTGCATTTTCTTATCTCTGGAATTTCTTCCTTAAAAGCCCTGGATGAAGAACTTGCCCGGTAAATATAGCCCTAGCCTGGATCTGGCGGGCTGTCCCACACCACGACGGTACTAGTGGGAAATTTCTTGGGGAAAACTTTTCAGTGCCTTTTATTATTTCTATTTCCCTACCTGTACAGTTTCATAGGGGGCCAGTATCTAGGGGAAATGTGAAGAGCAAGCAACCAGTGAGAGAAAGCAGTATCGGAAAGCACTCGTTTTAAAGCAGTTATGAATACATATGCAGAACAGAACAGTACAGAATGAAAACAATCGCAGGTTTTGATAGGTATGTTAGAAAAAAGTCACCGAACGTTTTCCTATTAATTCTAGGGCACTTACACTATTTTTAAACTATCCCACAAACCTTTGCCTGACAAAGGAAGAGTACGAAATAAAACCTTAGTCTCTGCAGTGACAGCTATCTCCATAGCAACGTGCCTGTCAATCAACACCCACTTCATCGAGCTTCAGAAAACACCCCCAGAAATAAATGTCAAAAGTCTTATGCAGGTTCCAAATTTAAAATCAAAATTTAAAATAAATTAAAATAAGAACCCAAACACCCACAGCAGTCACAAAAGTAAATTTTGTTTTGGAAGGAGGAAAAAAGGGGGTAAAAAAAAAAAAAAACAAGGGCCAAAGGAATTCTCCAAAAGCGGGTGCAAGAAGGAAAAAAAAAGGGAGGATAGGCACCCCTCATCCCCCTCCTAGTGTCACCCAATGAAGCGTTATTCACCTAGAGGAACATCAACTGTCATCCATCCATATCTTTTTCCTCTTGCTTTGATGCTTGGCTTTGATTTTCATGATCACATCATATTCACCTTCTCCATCCCTGTGGTGTGCTAGTGGTCCAGTCCCTCATTTTGATGGGATGGGGTGAGACAGGGTGCTTATAGCCAGTTGGGTGAAGAACGTGCTTTGTCAGTCTTTCAGGGGGATGGCATTAAACAAA
The DNA here is from genome assembly GCF_037043125.1 of Eumetopias jubatus. Lineage (NCBI taxonomy): Eukaryota > Metazoa > Chordata > Mammalia > Carnivora > Otariidae > Eumetopias > Eumetopias jubatus. Next base: position 14,731,959 of record NW_028274818.1, read on the forward strand.
CACCTATTGACCCTCTTGGCAATTAGCATGATCACACGGGCCATTTTATGTCCTTAGTTGCTGAAGTATGCTCCAAGCATATAGCACTAAGCATTCCTCCCTCCTTTATCCAGAGATAAGATACACTGAAAGCCTAATACCATCCTTCAGAGTAAGTCTTCTGACTTCACTTCTCTCTTCCGTGAGTCTTAAGTTTCTTAGCTAGAGGGACCTTCTCAGGAACTATAGTATGTCAGAGACTAGAGAATGCTCATCCTTCACAAAGTTGGAACATGTTGAGTTAACTTGTTAGAATGTCTATGGACATGGAAGCAAATTGACAAGGGTTACACAATTTCACATTATTTGCCAAATTTGGTATAATTGTCATTCAACATCGTATCAGTTCCTAAGCCTCTGTTCTTTGCTATTCATGAAATGCATTCTTCAAACACTTCTTTGGCATTCTAAAGTTACAGATGCTCAGAAAAACTCCCTTGTATAGGGTCACCTTAGCTACACATCTTTTTTGTATCAGTGTGTAATAAAGACAGCATGTGATGGGCCTGTTGTGGGTTGAGGTGCGTCCCCCTGCACCTCAGAACATGAACCTGTTTGGAAATAGGGTCTTTACAAAGGTAACCAGGTAAAAAGGAGGTCATTAGTGTGGGTCCTAAACCGTTTGGACTCATATCCTTGTAAAAAGGGGAAATCTGGATGCAGAAACAGACATGCATGAGGAGACTTAAGAAGGAGACCACCATCTTCAAGCCCGGGGGCCCGTCCTGGAACAGATTCTACCCCCACAGACCTGGGAAGGAACCAACCTGTCTGACACCTTGGTTTCAGGGTTCTAGCCTCTAGCACTGCAGCAGTATAGTTCTATGGCTTGAGCTACCTGGGTTGTAATAGTTTCCACAGCAGCCCTAGCAAACTAAGAGAAGTCTGAAGGGTCCGCTTTCCATGGTGTTCAGAGAGCTCGATGAAGAGAAAGCAGCGGGCCTCGATCACCGCTCAGCACATGAAAGAGGCCACAGAGCATAGTTCCTGAGGGCAAACATGTGGGGAGGCACACTGAGAAAACTGTGGGAGGAGGAAGGGGAGAAATGCTCCCGTATGCTCCAGTTCCTTTAGCCTAAACTCGGCCTCTGAATTTGCCTTTTCTAATTTACCAATCTCCAGGTCAGCTTCTTGGCATCAGTATCTCAAAACTCAAAACCAGGGTTTTTCTAAGGCTGTCAGGGGAAGAGCTCCTTCAGAAGCTCTCAGGTTAGGTGTGCATCAGTAACTCTTTCCAAGATAATAAAAACTGGGTCCAGGAACTTCTTTTTTGCTTAATTTTATGCATTTGTGGTTTGGGGCCTCTATGACTTCCTCTTATCATAACTTTTATTATTTACTTCAGTAGGTATTGATTGTATGCCTCTTGTGGGCATAAACACTTGCACGATTTCTTAAATTCTCAAGTTCTAAAGGAAAACAAAGTCTTCAGTATTATGGAAATAGGTGGGCTTCTCAGAGGATTGGCCAAAAAAAAAAAAAAAAATCAACAATCCACTAGAATTATGGACTTCTACTGAGGGACGGGTGTACTGAGAAGCTGATGAAATTTAGGTGCTGGATCATCTCCCTTGCCTGGGTTCCTTCCAAAGCTTTGTTATTTTATGTGTATATTTTTGTATTATTTTAATTAAAAAGAGTCCCTCTCTGATGGATACATTTCAGGCACCTCAAAACCTGGATGTGTGCCTGGTTTCGGTGATGGTGGGTCTTCTAGTAATCAGTAAATCCTGCAAAGGGGGCGGGAAGCCAGAACAAGGGGGAAGTTAGAACAAGGCTGAATACAAAAGTCAGGGCCAAACATGAATAGTCCAAATGAAACAAGTGATCAGGCACTAGTGTTCAAACTGGGACAAGAGGAGGAATCCAATTAGTTTGAAGGTGGGCAATCAGGGACCACGGAGGAATTCCCTGGGGAATTTAGATGAACATCTGAATGTGAAGTACCCACAAGTGAGGGGCTTTCTGTGGGGCATGAAGGGTGGGATGTGTGTGCACACTCAGAACTCTCTTATGTCCTTTCCAGGACAGAAACCAATCCCAAAACAAGGAGAGAGGAGGGAGTAAGCTCTCAACTAAATAAAATGAGGGATCAGGAATTTTTAGACCCCTTTGGGAGAGTATCTTGCAAAGTGCTTTGCAGGTAGGCACTCAACCAGTTAGCTAATATAGAGGGGAAACCGGGGGGTACAGAAGAGTTTAGCCCTCGCAGCCTCTGTTCCCTCCAGAGCCCCTGAGTATTTTCAATTCATGTCACAGTTTTCTAAGTCAGCACTCAGGTAGGCACTGAGAAGGAAGGCCAGCCTTGCTTCCTGGCATTGTAATACACACCTCTAAACCTGTTTACTGAATGCTAGAGAACCCTCATTTAGGTTGGGACTTCCTTTTATGTTCCAAATAAAACCTAAAAGCAGGAGAAACAGGTTTGGAGGCCAGCATTTTACATCAGTTGCACTTGGCTTCTTCTAGTGATAGTCAGGCAATGTGTCATTTTCTCTTTAGAGTATATATGCAGCTGGGAAATGAGTTATTTATAATAATAAGACTTTGCACATATGTGGATATTTGCATAGCAAGCAGATCATATGGAGTTGGTGGTGTCTGGTGGGTAACCTTGGAATCATGAGTATATCTAATTATTTAATGTGGCTTGTTGGAATTTGCAGGCAGTTGCCTATGAATATTTTAGCCTATTGGTGCTGAAACCTGTCGACCAGAGATCAAAGGCATTTTCAGAACTGTCTCAAGGGATGGGTAAGGAGGTATGGGGCTGACATCATAGGGAAGGAAGAGAATCAAATTTTCTTGTCTTCCCTTTTTCTGCCTCAGCTTCCCTGACTCTACTACACTCCTCACTTATTTCCTGTCATATTCCAATCAAGATCATTGTTTCTCTGGTCCCTGCCTATTTTACTCAAACTCTCTTCTCCTCTTCAGACAGTCATTCAAGGACTGCTTTTCACAGGGCAAAATTTGGTGGGAAGTTACATCTCCCCCTTTCATTCTGTACCTTTGAATGACAAGATAACCTTTCACGAGGCTCAGTTCTGTATGAAGATCAGCGTTAGTGCACCGCCTGATGGGTGGCATATATGGGGGAGAATTCATCTGAACAGATTTTCTATCGAAGGATAAATAGACCCCCAAATCACAATGGTAATCAGAGCCAGCCGCCTCGTTTCTGATGATTTTACAAATCAGTTGGGCTTCAGAGATGCGTCAACATGACACTGTTCCCACACTGAGTTGTTTTGGCTGCAGGGGTGGCTGCTTTTCTCTCTCTCTTTTTGCGTTCCAGCTGCATTTGTGAGTGTTTTCATCCTTTGCTAAAATATGTTTCTCAAAAATGTGATTAACAGTCATTTTCAGACACAGATATTGGCTCTCCTTCGCCAAAGAGACACAGCATGCAAGAACAGGCAAACATCAAAATAATACAAAAGGGTATGTTTATTCATCGGAAACTGTGTTAATGACTACATCTGCCCCTCTCATTTTGGGCTGGCTGGGATCATCTCTGCTCTTCTGATTTGCTGGTGTTTCCCCCTGCAGTGAGATCTCTTCATTTTGTACTCCATAAATAAAAAAATCCCCATGGTTGGTCTGATGTTTATGCTCTGAGTGTAAGTTAGAGCAATTTAAAATTGGAAAACCATACTCAATGGGATATGCTCACGAGATAACATGGATGTAGAGGTCTGCTACTCTGAGCATTTCTTAAACAACTTTCAAGTCACAAGTATTCATGCCAAACACCATCAACAATAGACAATGAACAGCTGTACTTGCAGAGCATCATAAAGCAATGGGAAGTTTACATTTGTTTTATAGCCTGCCATTTTTATTTGTTGATTTTTCAAGTCAAATAAAATAATGAGCTTGCTTGGGGCTTGTCTTTGGATTTTGGGATTTGAGAGTTTTAAAAACCTTAAAGCCAGTGACTTCATCACCAAAGGAGTTGCACCTACTCTAGGCCAGGTTCAGCAAAAGTGTCCATTATCTACCATCCTATGGAATGAATTTTAAAGAGCAGTCTTCGAGATCATGCCTTAAAGGAATAAGTCAGCCAACACAGAGCATGCCCCTGTGAGCCCTGCATTATGCTAGGTGCTCTGAGAGCAGTAGGAGGAGGTAACACCTAGTCTTAAACATGTAGAATTTATATCAGATTGACTGTAGCAGGAAGTATTTTAGTGACAAAGAAGCAGACCGAAATTACAGAGCTGGAAGTGCACATAACATGTTGAGACGTAAAATATTTTTCTTACCATGAAGAATGAGGATGTTTTAACTGTTTTCAAATAAAAGTTTGGACATCTGCAAGATAATTCTCCCAAGTGTGTTTGCGTCAGGTGACACAGAAACGTGGCCACTGAAGTCTTTGGACAAGATTTTAGAAAGTTGTTTCTCAAGTTTCTAAATCCTGAAAAGTATTCCTTGTATCTGGTGGGAGGATGCAGTAGTTAGTTGGGTAACACCGGTCTGTTTCGTTAAGTTTCTTTATCTCAGAAGGAAGTGGGATTTGTTTCAACTCAGTCAACTCAGTGCACAGCCTTGGAAGTGTGGACTTAGGTAGAAATCAAGGTCATTGTTCCTGATTTTAAGATTTTATTTTTAAGTATTCTGTATACCCAAGGGGGGCGTCGAACTCATGACCCCAAGATCGGGAGTCTTATGCTGTACAGACTGATCTAGCCAGGCATCCCTGTCCCTGATTAATAAAATAAGACTTGTAAAATTTTTGGAGGTGGCAGTTGGGGTGGTATTTGACACGGCAGCTTGTCATAGACACCTGTGCTGTCTTAGGGGCTTCAGGGCTTCATTCATTATCTGTACTGGTCTTCGCTACCCTCCTACCCCCCTTCCAAGAGTTCCGACAGCCACTGGCAGCACCAGCCAGAGAATGCAGACAACCTCAGGAAATTCAGTGTGTTTCCTGTGCAACTTCAGGGAAATCTTCCTTCCCTACTGGTTACCACCCAGTATCCCACTATGCAGAGATTTGGGGCAGTCACTGGAGGGAGGAGTTAGGATTCAGCTGCTCTCTCCTTACACGGAAGATATATATACTGACTGGGGAGAAATAATATAGCATATGGGAAGAGCTCTGCATCTGGAATCGGAAGCCAGTATTTAAGACAGCTTTGCTATTTAGCCTTGTGACCTTGAACAACCCCTTTGGAACTTCCTGAGTGTCAAGGTACTCATCTGTAAAATGGAGATAGTAAGACTTAGCTTGCCCATATCACACGCCGGCTGTCAGGCTCAAAGGAGTGCAAGAGTGTGAATGGTTTGTGGTGGTGAAGATTTTAATGTCTCCTGCGCTGCGTTTGTGGTAGTTGGTGAATCACTACCTGAAACTAATATAACACAGTGTATTAACTATACTGGAATTAAAATTTAAAAAAAATAAAACAACAAACTATATATATATATATATATATATATATATATATATATATACATATATATGTAGCTGTTTTGTCTAAGTGCCTCGTTCCTTTTGGACATGTTTGAGCACCATGGATTAAAGGTGAGAGTGTGGTGTGGGACTAGACGCACAGGGCAGAAGAGCTGAGGTTTCTGACTCCCCTTGGTAGATGGTTCTTCTGGTTTGTGTCATGGCTCCTCTCTTGGACACACTGTGGATCCCTTAACCATCCTTCTCTTCCAGTGCATTTGCCCCCACCTTGATCCCATGATTGGGTTGGGGCTTGTTTTTCCTGTTTGCCCCTGGCTCTTCCGTGGCACCTGGAAGAGGGTTTGGCACACAGTAAAGACGCAGTACAAATGCACTAAGTGAACATCTGAGGGAGGAAAAAAGGGAAGGAAGGAAGGCAGAAAGGAAAGGAAGGAAGGAGAGAAAGAGGTCCACTTCTTTGCTAGGTTTAGAAAGCTTGGGTTTTATCAAAGAAAATCTACCTAACAATGAAACAGGAAGGGGAAAAGTTTAATGGAGACTGCCTTGATAAAGATATTTACAAAACTGAAGGTTTTCACTCCCTAATCCTTTAAAAGGAAGCCACAAATTTCTTTTTACAATAATCCTCACAAGTGCTGATATTTTCAGGCACTGCGTTGAAGATAAGGATAATATCCTTGAATTATTCAGTAGCGCAATAACAACCTTCCAAAGTTTGCTATGAATGCTGTTGACTTAGCGTCTCTTTCCTGCCCCCTCTTCTCCCTTTGCAAAGAGAAACTAAAGTTATTGAATTAGCAATTACATGACAGCATGGAAAAATGTCTTAAAAATTTTAGATTGACACTATATGGTGATGGTGCTCTCTCTCTCTCCCTTTCAACTCCCCTCTCATAATTTTCAGGGGAATTGAGAAGTCAATATTCAACAAGTCTTATTATGTTGGGCTGGTGCGACTTTCTACTACATTCGAATACTGTATGTATATGCATCAGAGATGATGAAATACCCCTTTTGCTCTTTTTGTGAATGTCCTGTGAATTTAATCTCTGTCCCATCTCTGAACTCATTTTACTCCTTTTATTTTTTTAATTTTAAATTTTAATTTTTTAGAGAGAGGGGAGGGGCAGGGGAAGAGAGAGAAAGAGAATCTTAAGCAGGCTCCATGCCCAGTGCCTAGCCCGTTGCGGAGCTCGATCTCAGGATCCCCAGATCATGACCTGAGCCAAAATCAAGAGTCAGATGCTTACCTGACTGAGCCACCCAGGTGTCCCTACACAATGTCCCTGTGTAATTACACAGGACATTGGTAAATATCATGGATTTCAAGTCTAGATTTTAGTATTAATTTCATTTTTCTTTTAACCCTAATACTTTATTCATTCATGAGATTATGATTAATAAGACAATTATGGGTATTCATTGTGAGTTAAGCCATATTTCCAAACCAGAGGTTATAATTCAGCTAATTGTGTTACTGGAATTAGTCATGACTTCCAGTTTTTTATTGTTTTAGTCCAAGCATGTAACTACTCATATGTGTCTAGTCATTGAAGTTACTTTTATCATGGCAAACATCAGTTTAAAAATGAATCTCAAATCTGGTCAAATACAGTAGCTGATTCTGGAAAGTATTTATTTGGATATCTCCCCTTTCCCAATTTTAAATGACGTTGCAGTGACCAATAACAAGTGAATTACTGACTATAAATACTCCATTTGGTTAGCTTCGTGGTAGGCTTGAAACAAGGCTAATATTAGTATTAATATGAGCCATGAGACAAGCAAATAACACTTATGCACGCAAATTAATTTATTATTATTATCGCGTTTGCCTTTTCAAAACAAACATAGCTCCGATTCATTTTAATGAAAGAGAAACTGATGTTTGGTGAAGAAAATTATTTCTACACATTACCTTCCTTAACCTTCTCAAGCACAGAAGCTGAGCATTATTTTGCCTGTTTTGCAGATTGAGAAACTGAGGGTTGATTAGCTTCAGTAATTTGCTCAAGCTAGTAAGTGGCAGAGCCATTATTCATACCCCTTTTTTTTCCTGACTCCACAGTTCATACATACATCCTACAACATTCGGTGCTCCAAATTAATACTTTTTAGTTTTAGTATTTTAGTCAAATGAAAGTTTTTGGTATATATTTTTGTAACCTCCCAACATAGTTTTATCTAGTTGTGATCTTATTACGAATTTTGGGTTCAGTTCAGAAATTTAAAAGCATGTTTGATTAAAAAAAAAAATGTTGTAAACAGTAGCTAACCGATGATCCCAGAATATTTGAATGTTAGAAAATACGACAGTTACCTATTACTTAGGAATGCATTAACCCCCAAACTTAGTGGTTTCAAACCGTAATAAGGACTTATTCTCTCTTATGGTATCTGGTGGTTTGAAAATTTAGGAGCAGCTTTGTCGGGAGATTCTGACCCAGGGTCAGTCATGAGGTTGGCCTGTCACCTGCAGTTGGATGTTGGCCAAGCGGCAGTCAAAGGAAGGCTTGAATGGGGCTGGAGGATCCACTTCCAAAGTTACCACTCATACAGCTGTCAATTTTCTTCCTCTCCATGTGGGCCTTTCCTCGTGGCACGGAGGCTGGCATCCCCTGGCGCAAGATTCCCAAGAATGAAGCAGAAGCTTCAGTGTCTTTGATGACCTAGTACCGGAAGTCAGACTCCGGTGCTTCAGCCATATTGAAGTGATCACACTGGCCAGACCTAATTCACTTTTCACTGCTCACACAAAGGTGTGAATATCAGGAGACAAAGTGCGTCACCGGCCGTCAAGGAGGCTGGCTATCACAGATACAAATACTGTGTGTGTGTAATTTTGTAGATAATAGTATATTGATACCAACTTCTTAATTTTAAAGGCTAGGGAATGGAACCCAAGACTTGCCTTCATGCTCATATAACTTCAGGGAAGAATCTGCCTTAGAATGATTAATATACAGTGTGTGTAATCTTGGTCTCTTGTTAAAAATATAGGAGTGCACTTGTCATGATGAGCACTGGGTGATGTACGGAAGTGTTGAATCACTGTATTGTACACCTGAAACTAATAGAACACTGTGTATTAACTATACTGGAACTAAGATTAAAAGGATAAAAATAAAACAACAAACTATATATGTATGCATATATGTGCTAAACTCATTAACAGTTGGAGATTTGAGCTTGCGTTGTTTCTAGTAGAGATTCCTTGTGAAGGGCCATTTACATGTGCTGAGCTGGGGTAAGCTATTAGTGCTTAGTGATTCATTTTTGATGAGCAGGTGACTTTTCTGAGGTAAACAAATTTTTTTTATTTTTTTAAATTTTTTTATGGTTATGTTAATCACCATACGTTACATCATTAGTTTTTGATGCAGTGTTGCATGATTCATTGTTTGTGCATAACACCCAGTGCTCCACGCAGAACGTGCCCTCTGTCATACCCGTCACCAGGCTAACCCCTCCCCCCACCCCCCTCCCCTCTAGAACCCTCAGTTTGTTCCTCAGAGTCCATCGTCTCTCATGGTTCGTCTCCCCCTCCGACTTACTCCCCTTCATTCTTCCCCTCTTGCTATCTTCTTCTTTTTTCTTTTTTCTTTTTTTCTTAACATATGTTGCATTATTTGTTTCAGAGGTACAGGTCTGGGATTCAACAGTCTTGCACAATTCACAGCGCTCACCATAGCACATACCCTCCCCAGTGTCTGTCATCCAGCCACCCCATCCCTCCCACCCCCCACCACTCCAGCAACCCTCAGTTTGTTTCCTGTGAGGTAAACAATTTTAAAACATAAGTGTGATTATTCACCCTGTTCAAAGTGCTGTTATGGCTCTCCAGTTTTCTCAGTAAAGTCAGAGTATTTCATGATGTCCGAGAAGGCCTGCCCTGAGCTGGCCCTTATCTCCTCCCACTCTCTTACTCCCCTCCCTCATGTCTCCACCCCAGCTCCTCGGGCCTCCTAGCTATCCCTTGAGCTTACCAGGTTTGCTCCTGCCACAGGGCCTTGGCATTGGCTGTTTCCTGTACTTGAAATACCCTTTTATATCTATCCTTGTGATGAAGCCCTTCCATAATTCAAGCGTTTCTCAGATGTTACCTTTTCTATGAGGTCTGCACTGACCATTCTGTTTAAAATTGTTGCCCTCTGCTTAGAACAATGTACCTGAGACACGGTAGGGGCTCGAAAGAATTAGAAATGAAGGCATAGGGAGGTGCCGATGCTGCTTTTTACTGCCCAGAGCAGTTCGGTGTCATCCACTTGGCTCATTTTCAGACACCGGTGATTGGTCATTGCAAAGAGTCTCTAAACATAGTGATCAAATGTGACTGTTCTTTATTTCTGTGGGAGATTTCCTGTCATTCAGAAATCAGCACTATTTCCATCCTCATATCTTTAGAGTTCCAATACAGAAAAAGAACAGATGAAAAACACTTCTACTAAGGCATATTATAGGGGACAGGTTGATATTATTTAAGGGAGGAAATTAATTGAGCCATTTCTGTAGACATTAGGCAAATTGTTTCACTCGGAGTTAAAAAGCAACTGGGGAGTATTAAAGTATAGGGTGCCTGCATGTACTTTATGATGATCTTAGCTTATGACCTTATATTGCTTTTATTTCTCTATTAAATCAAGATATATCTCATTGAGGCTGCCATCCCACATGACACAGCATGGTTCATTTTGGTGCATGTGAACAGAATTGTCTCTGATGGAATGGAAAGGTGTATCTGTCTTTGACATGGGCATCGTGGGGGCAGTCTCCCCGCTGGAATTTTGAATCGTATGAATCTCCATGGAGTGGGGACAGAGTGCATACACCTTTACCATGTGAGTTGAGTGCTTCGCTGAACTTCCGTCATCCCTAATCCTGAAGCTGTGTCTTGCCTTCTCCTCTGTGAGTTTCCAGTGAGATGTCCCTACATGTTCCTTCATTTGCTATTAATATAGCGAGAGGCAACTGAGCTTTCCAATTTATGAAACATCTACAGAAATCGAAACTATCTATGAGATAACTGTTATGGGTTGAATTATATCTCCCTCCCAAATGTTGAAGTTCTAACTTCCAATACCTCAGAATTTGACCTGAATCAGGAACAGCGTCTTTGTAGATGATCAAGATGAGATGAGGTCTTTAGGGTAGGTCTTAAGCCGATATGACTGGTGTCCTTAGAAAAGGGAGAAATTTGGACACAGAGAGAGGCACCGAGAATGGCGTGTGGAGACGAGGTTTCATTGCCATAAGCCAGGGAACTCAGAAGATTGCCAGTGAACCCCCAGAAGCTAGGAGAGAAGAATGGAGCAGATTCTCCCTCACAGCCCTGCGAAGGAACCAACCTGGTGACATTTTGGTTTTGGACTTCTCACCTCCAGAACTGTGAGACAATACATGTCTGTGCTTAAGCCATCTGTCTGTGGCACTTTGTCACCATAGCTCTAGGGAACTAATATAGTAACTGTTCACTTATGTATCGCAAAGCAGGCATTTAGCAGCACTCAGGTGACACCAAAACAATCAACTTAGCACACTTTAGATGTGAAAACACTTGAGTGCAAGATGTATGGAATAGATTAGGCTCATGTTATGAAGTAATTATTTAACTCACATTTCCATGGAATGCTATTTGTGAATTATAATAGCTTGATATCGTTATGCCTGCTACAAAATGACTATAGAAATTATTTGGGTATTAGAACAGAGGCCCTGAAGAGGTATTACCTCTTTGGGAGAAAACATGGAAATGATCTAGTCTCCTCTCCTCATGTTACAGAAGAAGGAACTAGAGGTGAGTAGTCTGCCTCAGTAGGACCATAGGAGCTAAGAAGGAGGCTTGATCCAAGATTCCCAACGACTCTTGTTTTTTAAAACCAAATTTCCTCTTATAAAGTCTGCATCATCACAGAGTAGCTACTCAACCAATGTTTGCTAAATGAATAAATGAGCCTAAAAAAGTTTTAAGTCAGTCTTTAGAGTTTTGGTGAAATATGAGATATTTTTCATTAGTTGAAGTAGTTCAGAATTTTACTACTTGGGATAGGAAGAAAAGTGGACCTGGGCTGGCCTGGATCCCAGTGTGCCCCAACTTTGCTGTGTGAATTTGGGCAGGTCAACCCCTCTAGGCCTCAGACATCATCCTCATAGCAGAGATGAGAATACCTTGCAAGGTTATTATAAGTATGAGATCATGTATGTAAAGGATGGGACACAGTTCCGAGCATGTAAGTGTGCAGTAGTGGCTCTTTTGATTTTATCATCTTTAACAATTATACACACAATGACTAATATCTTCCCATACATGTAAACTGTGCTGTTGCTATGGCAGGTGCATTTGAGCCTGCTTTCCTTTAATAGCGATGAGGTGTGAACCCCGTGGCAGCTCTTGTCTTCCCCTAGTTTTTCCTTTATCCAAGGTAATGGGGGCTCTGTGGTCAAGAGAGAGGGCAAAACTGAATAGTTCACATAAGAGTCAGATCCACACCCTTCTCTTTTCTGACCCATTCTGTACCCCACCATAAGAGTCATAAGTAATCAGAGGTAGTAGACCATGCCACGCATGATTATTGGGGTAGCACTCAAGATAGGAGGAAGTGGCACACTAGCTCCAGCCCAGGGTTCCTGGGTTGCATGGACCATGCAAGTGTGAGTGTCCATGTTTGGTTATCGTTTTGAAATCTGCTTCAGATACTGGATATCACCCAGATTCTCTTAATGGTCATTTATAATTTTGTCATAAATCATATAAATGTGTTGAAAAGCATTCTAAATCCATTTCTATTTTTCTTACTTGTCCCATACCTTGGGGTGTAGGAGATCTAGTTTATTTCATGCTGTATGAAGGAATATTTCCACTTATCTAAGTAGAGTGATTAAGGATATATACTCATATATGCACACTGCTGAGCCTAAAATCACTGAAAACTGATTCTTAACTGTGATAATATAAATAATAAAATGTGAGCAAAATGCTAAATTATGTAGGGATAATGGAACAATAGAAAATATTATAAGTGGCTTTATATTTGCAAAAATGAAGTAATGTCTAGGTAAAATATGCCATTTTCAAAACCTATTTTTAGGCTGACATCACCCAGCGAAATGAGGATAGTATAGTAAAATGGTAAGAATATAATTTCCCCATATTGGTAGGGAAACAACACTGGCAGAGGTGTAGAAAAAGCGTGTTGACATTTGGAAGTTCATTTTTAGTTTCTTGCTTTCTTTTTCTTTTTTTTTCTTTGTCCTAACTTTTTCCTGCAGCTTTAAGTAGGGTCCTAGACAGTGTTGGTATCTGTTCCTCAGCTAAATCATCTGTATTACATTTGAGGTATTTTGCTTTTCATGCATTTTATTATAAGAAACAATTGCTTGAAAACAGGGCCTTTGTTTCTTAAGAGGGTAGCTGCTTCCACTCAAAATCACAATCCTTTGTGACATTAAAATTAGCTCCTTAGCAGGAAATATGATGTCACTAAAGGTGGGGAAGCATTAAGTAGCAAGTGGATCAATCCTTAGGAAACAAAGATCCTGTTTTCATGCAAATAACTTTAGTGATTAAAAAAGGAAAAAAAAACCCAAACTGAGCATAGGTGAAAGAGCTGTTGGCGCTACAGTTTTAGCGAAATAGCTGGAAGCTATTTAGCCATGTAAACTGATGACCTTTACAGTTCTCTCAAGGTTAATGGGGTCCAGGAAAGTGGTAGTGTAATAATTCGGGTTTCTTGGATGTCCCACTGACTTATACCGTGTGTCCCTCAAATTTGCTCGCATTTTGTAGGGTGGAGGAGGCTGGCGTTGCTTATAAGATCTATTAGGAATCCCTCTGTTCTTATTCTAAGCTTCTTTCTATTTAGAATTATCCAAGGATAGAGGAAAGATGACTCTGGTGAGGAAATTGTATAAATCCTCCCTTTTATTCGTGGTAAATGCGAAGCTGCAATTTGTAGCTCAAATATAAAATAGCAAGGGGTATTTGTTATAAGAAACGTGTAATGTAATATCACAACTCTTCAAGTTTAAGACATCCGTAGCCAGAAAAACCTCAAAGCTTGGGGATTCAGTAGAACCCTGTTACTGAAACACATATCTCAGTCTCCCGTCTGTCCCCTGCTGAACAGTAAAAGGAGAGCTGTTCGCTCCTCTTCTGAACATCCAGGGTGGAAAAGCTGGATGTGGGTTTGTGTTTCTGTCCTCAGGGCTGCCTAGTGAAGTGGCTGCATGAATATCCTGCTGGAGGCAGGCTCTGCAGGGCCGCCTTTAAGGAGCTCTTGAGAGGCCAAGTGTTTTGGTGTTATCAAGAGGGGCTCATTATACCGAGGGAATCAATTTAGAATGACTTTAATGGGATTGGGAGTCAAACTGCAGTAGAGCCCTATGACAAAGAGAATTTAAAGTACCCTGTATTTATTATGCCTTTCTCTCTTTAATTATGTCTGTCTTTAATATTCTACTGTTAGCTCCTTTAATGTTTTTCTTCTCCACGTTTTTGGCATTTTTATGATTTGCAGTTCCATTCTAAATGGGCACATGTCATAATGTCATCTAATTCTATTGAGAAAAATGCCCCCGTTTCCTGTGGCTTTTGGCCAAGCCATACTATTACTTTTGATTCGAATATTTTTTTTCACAGATTATGTAGGCTGTGCAATATAAAGTAGAAGACTCTTTCCAATTTGAAAAAAGAGATTTAATGCTTTCTTTTGCAATCTCCTTTGGGGCATAGGTGATATGTCTTACAGTCAGATTCTTAACACCTAATACAGTGTCTGCTCGCTGGGAGTGCTTAGTAACTGTTGGTTAAATAAATGAATGAGTGAACGAATGAATGATGTCAGCATTCAGACCTAATCACATTAGACTCTCAGTATTCGTATAAAATAGGGTGTTGCCCTCTGTTGACTGGGCCGTGGGAGAGCCCAGCATTTCGGGGTATACATGATAGACTGAAATCAAAGTCCAAGTATTTTTGGATATTCCTTGACTTTTTCTCATTTTCCCTTTACTCATTTATTTACTCATCTTTGAAAATAAGGGCCCTACTATGTGCAAATTATAATACTACATTTTTCCCTCTTTTTTCTTCTTGACTGTTCTTTTTCACTTCTTCTCTGATTTATCTATGCATCTCTTTCGATTTTTACTCTTCTTTTCCCTTGGATCTTACCTGTCTCCCTGTCATTTACTTTTTCCTTCTCTCATTGCCTTACTCTCTCCTGGCTTCCCACTTTTTCCCTTGACCTCTAGAACTTACATTTCTGTTTCCAATCCTCTGCATATGTACATCTTACACTGTCCTTTCAAAAGTATATCCTCTTGCCTCCTTATCTGCCCATTCCTTCTTTTTCTTCTTGTAAAGTCCAAAGAAGCAGAGACATATAGTCATATAGGAATCATCCCAGATGCTTCACATTCACTTCAAAACCTTGCTCAGATTTGTTTATGACAACTGCTCATCAGATCCATTCCATTATCTTCAGGTAAGATCATGCCCAAAACGCTTCAAGCACAGGATAAACTGTTCTTTTAGAAAATGTCAATAAAAGCCCTCCCCAAAAAGCTATCGTTTGACTTTCCATAGTGACTTACCTTTTGAATTTTGGCTTTGATTGGAGACCCTGGTCCCTTCTATATTTCTGTCATCCTCTGCTTTATATGCAGAAAGACCTTACAACAACAAAAATAAAAACAAAATAAAATTGGATCAAAATATAAGGTTGGTTTATAGTAGAACCAAAAGTATAGGCAAATATAACCATGGAAGAGAGGAAGTGCTATAAGCCATTCTTAAAAGTGTGACCGCATTGATTTATTCAATAAAATTAATTAAAGTCTAGATACCGTATTAGTTTCCAGGGATTCAACAGTGAATAAGACTAAAGTCCTCCTAAGGGGGTTAATATTCCACTATAGTGTGGTAAGGGACATGATAAGAGTGTAAGAATGGCACCCAACCCAGAACTTGGAAGGTTCAGGATACACTCCTTGGGAGAAATGACAGTTACTCTTTGAGTCAAGGTTAATTTAATAGTAACTAGGAAACATGGTGGAAGTCAGTGATCCATATCTGGCAGTTGGAAGCATTACAGGAACAACATGGCTGGGGCAAATGTTTTCTGTGATATGTGAATACAGGGAAGGAGGCCATGGGGTTCGTGAAACCATCAAGGTCCTATTGGCTATGCTAAGGAGTACAGACCTCATCCTGGAGCAATGAAGAGCCACCAAAGGATTTTAAAGAGGGGAGTGGTGTTTGGAGAGATGCTCTGGAAATATCATGGAGAATGGGTGGAGTAAAATTAGAGATGGGTAGAGTGAGGAGGTTGTAGTCATTAAGGGAGGGATGGCAGTCACCTTGCCCAAGGTGGTGATGGTGAGCATGGAAGTGATGAGAAATTGAGGGTATGTGAAAAGGATAGATGCACAGGCCATGATGATATGTTGGATGCAAGAAATGAAGGAAGAGTAGGGGATCAGGAATGGCATTCAGTTTCTTGGGCTCTGAGGAAAAGTATTATTTCTGAGGAGTCATGTCAATTACCTTTGATCTTTAAGTGCAGGCCAGTGTTCCTAAAACTTCCAGACTGACATCCCTGAAGGCTAATGCCATCTTCTCTTCCATCACAGTGAACAGCAAGCCTGGCTTCTGCAGGTGCTCTCATCTGTTTGCAGAAATCCTGCACAGCAAGAGCAGGGCCACGGAGAGCTATGGGCATATTCTTATGCTGTTGAGCAGCTTGGATTGAATTGAGTGTTGTCGAATAAATGGTTAAAAGAGATTTCTTACTGTCCCTTATGGATGAATTCAGTCAAAATTGTTGTACCAAGATGCACGCGTGTGTGTGTGTCTGTGTTTATGTGTGCACACATGTGTTTATACATGTATGTCCGTTTACAGTGTGTGTGCATGCATGCACGCATGTGTTGTGTATAGAGATACATCTCTTCCAGTGCCTCCATCACTGGGAAGGTCTCATTTAATGCCTCTGAGATGCTGGTGGCACTTGTGATGTGGATACCTACACGAGTTCCTGGAGAGGGGTCACTAACCCGTTTCCACAAAAGTAAGCCCGTCAGTTATAATGATTTTTTTTTCACGGCCTAAAGTCTGGACTAAATTTGAACTGGTGACTTCAACGTGAGTGACTCCATAGCCCATTACCAGTCCCCTTAGATACATAATCCACTTTAAAGATAAATTTTAAATAGTCTGCTATGGGAAATGTAGTTAGCAAGCTCAGTTATGCTTACATGTAAGATCTCTCAGAAATGCACTTACAGATTTAAGGAAAAAAAATCTTTGCATGGAGTAAAATGTGCATGAAAGATGATTCATTTTATTAGAGCAATTAAAACATTGGCTCCTGTTTTCATCCATCATACTCGTGAAATAAAAATATATTGGGGAAAAAATGATATTTACATGGAGATAAAATTTAAAATATAAGAAGATAAAAGTCCATTTTTTTTTCTGAAAGAAGTAACTGAAAATCTGCCATAGGTTATAATTCAGGCAGAACCTCATCATTATGGACCAGGAGCCAGAGTGAGATCATTGTGGAACAGGAGCCAGGGTGAGCGCAATCTCTACCCAGTATTTTTTGAGGCACAAATGTAGCCAGGAGTGAGTCATTCAACAGGGTACCACAGAGGTGGAGGGTCTTGGATATAAATGGGCAAGACTGCGGTACAGGAAAATCTGTCACCTTAACCTTGGACGTGCCGTCATCAGCTCCCGGTGAGTTCACAGAAATCAACTTCTCTGATTCCGGTCCGTGCCTTAGGCCACGTCCACACTGCAGTGATACTCCAGGTGACTCATAAATTCGACTGTCTCTGCTCCCAAACTCCAAGTGATATAACCTTTCTTTCTTGGGTTGCAAATAAGTCATATAAAAATAACATGGGGAGTGATTCATCTGTGTGGACTTTGCTCATTGCCTTCCTCTGAGAATGTACCAGTGAAGAGAAAACCGGTGTCTTGGGTCCTGTCAAGGAGAGGTAGGAGAAGGAGGGAGAGGGTGAGAGAGGGACGGCTTTCCCTCACCTTGTCTGTTTGTTCAACACTTGTCAGCGCAGGGTATCAAGAAGGACGCGGGACTTGGAGAAATACGAGGGGCAGCCCCTTGGGGCTAAACGTACTACCTTGCAGACTTGTGTTAAAGGGTGAATGAAATCATTCATATATTCTTTCACTCATCAAGCATGTACTGAGTTTTTACGAATTGGTAAAGAAAGTGAATAATACAGAGTTCCTGCTCTCATAGAACTTATATTCTAGTGGTTGAATAGATCGAATACGCAATCGAACAAATATATAAAATACCAGCAGGTGGGTGGTAAAGCAAGGTAAGGAGTGAGAAGGACCAGATGGTCATGCTAGTCTACATAGGGTGATAAGGAGAAACCTCTTTGATGTAAGAGGTGCCCTTGTTCAGTGCCCTCCTGAATAAAGTGAAGAGGGAAGAGTATAGGGAAGCTGCCAGCACAGAGCTGGGCACATGGTTAGCACTTAATCCGTCATCACTCTTATTATAATTACTGTCATCATCATCCTTGATAATAATGGTATATATGAAGCCTGCATGCCCTTTTGAAAATTTGAGAGTGTATAAAATATTATAGGAAGTTTTTTTTTTTTAGGGCACACTTATACTGGAATTCTATATCTATGTATATAAAGATCTTGATTTTCAGTTACAGTTTAACTTGGGAGATAGCTAATCATGTTCAAAGGAAGATCAACAAAGGCTGATTGTTTTGTGTGGTTAAATATCTTGAGACTCCCCCCCCCCTTTTTATCAATTAAAAATTTCTTGCCTACCTACATCGTGTCACGCACTGGGGAAACAAAAATGTAAAATTGAGACTTTGCCCTCAGGAAGCTTATAATCTTACTTTTTTCCCCTTGATAATTCAGGACTCTTGCACTGTTTGTTTGAATAGAAACTGCAGGAGGGATTTATATGCTGACAAGGCTCTGGAAAGTGTAGAAAAAATAAGTTGCATTTGAGTGTTAACTTTGATGTTTGTTTAGTTTTATAAAATATGTAAGAGGATTTTCCATTAGTGAATAAGACTTTCCAAAAGCTTTCAGAATCTCATGTCACAAGTAGTTAAATATTGCTACAGGGGAGTCAGCAAGACTGACAGCTTGGAAACTGCAGTGCTATCTGTGGTTTAGGATGTGTGGCCAAAGTGAAGCCCCCACCTCCCATCTTAATTGAGGTCATGCAGGTCCAACAGATTCATTTGGTCTGAAAAATCCAGACTACATGGGAATCCAAAATTCACTTGGCAACTCTTTTATTATCCTTTGGCCTTTGTAAGCAGCCTAGCACACCCTGTCTGGGGAAAGCTAGGGATGAGAGTCTCAGCCTATGTGTATTTCAGTGCTGGAATGAAGTAGAGTTGGGGAAAAGCGATTTGCACATGAGAGGCACGTGGGGTGTGTCACGTGGCACGAATGAAACGCACCTCAGAATTGCTTCCTGGGGTCTGTTGCTGCTATTGGCAAAGTCTGTGGCTTAGGTTTGGGACCGGACATGGCACCTGCTCAGAGAAGCTTGCCCTCACTTTAACATAGCTATGGCTCACCGCATGACCTCACTTCTCTGGTGTTTGTCCTTCAGAGGAACATTCTCTTCTGTTCTACTCCATCCTCTTCTGTAGCTTCCTATTAGGTATGCATTTACGTATTCATTGGCTGTCAATCCTATTGTATGTGTAAGCCTTGAAAGGGCGGGAACTTTGCTTATTCACCTTTGTATGCCCAGCGCTTGGCCCAGAGTGGGCTCCCAATGAATACTTGCTGAATTAACGAGGTGAAGCAATGATGCACAATAGTGGCAGCAGTACCAACAATAAAACCCTGGGGACTCAAGAGAGTTTGGCTAAGGACAGTCAAAATGTGAAATCAGAGCGAGGCTTCTAATGTGTGTTTAGATGGCAGAGCACTTGGTGCCCTTTTTAGGACCATATGAAATAGTGACACATGAAATTAACTATTTTTTCTAAACTTTATGATACAAAGGTGGTATTATGTGCCAAATGTTAAAAGAACTGTATGGATGGGGCTAAGTCATTTGCATTGATTGCTTTTAATTATGTATACTTTTAACCTTTAAAAACTTTCTTTTTTTAATTTTTAGGTGAGAGGTATTATTACTCAGCTTTAACAATAGGGCTCATTGATTCAGGCTACAAAGCATCCATGTTCTGGAGTAGGGGTGCACATTGATTAAAAGACACTGCTCTAGCAACATCATTTTTGACCTTCATGCTATCCTTCAGGTTATATCCTTTGCTGACACCACTGACAAAATCTGGATGGCTGGACCCAAGAGTAGACCCCTGCTGGCAAAATCTCTAATAATGACATTTCTTTGTGAATTCAGATAATTTTAAGAGAATTTGCTGGATACGACAGAGATTTTCTTAATGTTGCTGTAGGTTATTTATGTAGTTTGTTAGTCTCCACATTTCAACTAAGAGTCATTATAAAGGGCTCAGGATATCTCCTTTCCCCCTGAACCTCACTGCCTCACACATCATTCATCTAGGCGAAAGCCAGGCCCCCTCTCTCAGAAAGTAAACTTCAGGCAACTGTTCAAACAACCCAGCAATGACTGATACAGAATACCTTTCCTCTCACCAGTTCTTCCCAGTCTTCTAAATACCTGCTGTTGAGGCGTAGTGGAACCTCATGGAAATTAGGACATACTGCCGGGAAGCAGCTAGCTAGCTGCGGGAACACACTTTTTCTCTGAATATGAAGGAAAAGGTGAGCCATCCGTGCGTTGTTGGACACAAGTGAATAACGAGTACACATCTGAAGGGGAGGAAGGAAATTAGGGGCTGCATTTAAACACACATACACATGTTATCAAAGATGTGGGCTGAGATTTTTGATTGTGGTATCTCAAAAAAATCATACTTTCATATATTGCTTAATGAATTTAACTGGAGACAGGGTGATGCATTAGGTAAATCTAGAAATCTCTCTTTTTGAATGAAAACATGCTGGTGTCTGATGTTTGATGTCCCATCTATTGACAGGAATTACCTACACCTAAATTTTCAGACAAGTAATGAAATACAAATTGTAGGCACTTGGGCATGCAAGGACTCCTTCTGCAACACCTGTCTTTCAGGTATCATGGTGGAGGTGTGATTGTTGCCATTACAATAGAACTATGGCTGAGGGACTACAGTTAACTTTTGGCCTTCCCTTGAACAGAATCGAAAACTTGAGGCACTCCAAAAATGCATATGAAGCTTTTTCTTGTTCTTTATGCACATTTATTTTCTCATTCAGTTTTATCTGAATAAGTACTCATAATAGACATTCTTCCTGAGATGCAGTCAGTTACTAAGGATAAAGGGGAAGCCTGCCCAGAAGTGTCTGATTCTGCTCCCCAAAGGCATAGGTCACCTGAGAAGATACTAAGAAGCAACTGCAAGGACCAGAATCTTAGCCAGGGAAAGGTATGTGTGTGAGGTTACCAAAGTGATCCACAAAGAGAAGCCAAGTATGAATTGAGTAGTCAAGCCATCAAATCAGAACCCACTGGATCTGAGAGAAGGGGTTCCTAAACAAAAGGGCAGAAATTAAGGAGGCCAGAGCCAAGTGCTGGACAAACAAGTAAGCTGAGGAAGGAGCCCCATAAAGCAGGTAGGAGGTGGGGGGCAGTAGTCTTCTTACCTGCTCCCTGTATTTATAGGCAAAGGCCTGCCCTGAGTATTGAAAGTTACAGTGAAGGAAGTAAAGAGCAAATATGAGGGATCCTGGGCAGAGGTCAGGGCAAGATAAAATCGTCTGTCATAGATAGTCCAAAAAGTCTCTATAGTTTTCATGGAATAGCTGAATCCTGATGGTAAGTCATTTTCCTCTTGAAGTCTCTGAGTCAAAGTGACTAGAAAACAAAGATGCTAATGGATGCATACAGCTTCTGGACTTAATTATAATTGGTAATGTAATAGTAATTATGCAACTCTAGGTGTGTCTTTACTTTCTTCCAAATGTGTTTTCTCTTTTGAGGCTTAAATACCCCAGAGCTTTAGTTTGAATTCCCACAGAAACAGACCCCAGGACAAAGATTCAATGGCAAATAGTTTATTTGGGAAGTGATCTCAGAAAAGTAAAGAAGTAAGACAGAGAAGGGAAGGCAGCCAATAAAAGGTTTTGTAATCAAGGAAGTTATAACTGGAGCTCAGTCCTGCTAGAAAACTCTGGGAAACCTTAAAGTGATCCACCAAGAAGTGAAGCAGATGGAATATTTGCACACCAGCTCTTCTGTCATTTCCTGGTTAGGGCTGTGGTGGGAGATTAATTCCTTGGCACATCACCACACAAGCAAGCAAGCAAACCATCATGGTGGCCAGAGAATGCCTTCTGGCAAAAAATAGAAAAAAAAGAGGGAGGTAATGGTAGTTGAGGCAGCCTATCCTGAATTGGTAAGGGAGAAGAGATGTAGGCAGGGCACTGCTGGCCTCTGCTCTATCCATGGAGTACCTTGGCTAACTGTCCTGGTCTTAAGCCCACATGGCCAAAAAAAAAAAAAAAAAAATCGTAGACGGAAATGAGTGTCTTCATCAAACTCTGGACCTGGACTTTTTCTATAGGACCTAGATGGACAGCTTAGATAAAAACCTTCAACATCCCTTCACAGTCCTTTTCTCCCTGTAATTCACTTTTCCCCTCAAAGAGGAAGTATGATTGTAATGGAATCACATCCATTATAACAAGACATACACACTAAGATGTTCCAAACCTGAGCACTGGAAACCTATTTCCAAGCAGGAAGGGGATGCTGGACCAGGCAGCAGCAGTGATGATTCTCCCCTTGGGGAATCGCTGGTACCACTGGCATTCTGCTGCTTAATGAGTTGCTGGCTTTTTACGTTTTTGGTTCAAGCATGCCTGCATGATCCCTCTCTTGAACACAGCAATGCTAGAGAAAGGATATAAAATTAAAAATGCAAAATTAGCTACAAAAGTGAACATTTGTTCAGAACAAGAAAGGAAATCACAACAAAATTTAAATTTAGCAAAGCTTACACATATCAAAATATTAAAAATTCGGAAAAATAACAAAAATTTAATTAGCTCTTTGACACTCCTCTATAAAACAGTTTTTTTACCTTTTATGGCTTCATGCTCTTTGATTGCCTCTTCTTATGACAACAAAGACTTTGTAATTTCATTTTCTAGAGAGAGAATAGAAAGATAATTTAGTCTTTCCTCTAGCATGTTGACTAAAATTTGCTTTTTGTTATTGATGGTTTAAAAAAACTTCTTTCAGTTACACTACTCATTATTGGCAATGTTATGTAAATTTTTAGGATTGTTGTCAAGTTTTTGGAAAAACTCTGTCAAGCTTCTTTCATATATGAGCTATGAGATTCAGAAGAGTCTTCTAGACGACAACTTGTTTCAGACATTTCAAACCTTATTTTTCTTCCATGACCACATATAGTCAGTGCCCCCAAATGACCCCTTTACATCTCTATATGACCCTTGGCCCTGCATTCTCAGACATGTTGGTACCCATGGTTGATGGAGTGGTGGGAGCCCTCTTGTAGGTTATTCCTGCATGGGATGACTAACAACAGTTTAACTCTGTGTGGAAATGGTTGTGAACCACATAGCTAGAAACACTAAACTCAAGCTAAACAGATTGCTAACTCATCTGTCCCCTAGCCAAATGCCAACAATGCCTGAGGCCACTCCTAGGCCATCCAACCAAGGAGAGTGCGGAGGGAAAGTTGGAGCTCAGTTGTCGTTGAAATTTCTTGCTTTAGGAAATGTCACCAAAGTATCTAACTGTGTATACTCAGGGCCTTGGGAGGGATCTCCGTAGTGAGGAGACCTAAAGTTGAGATTCCCCTTAGTTTCACTGCCTTTGCCCACAGCACAGTTTTTAGAAGCTCTCCTGGTCTTTGTTTACTTCACATCCTGTCCAGGAGACCTATATTCTAGCTCCCAAGGACTGGTATACATCTGTAAGGATCTTGCCTAGCTCTTTGCTTCCCAAATCATTGCCTCTGTGTGGCAGCCTCTCCTATCCAACCTAACTCTTCTGGATCAAGTCTAAGGGAGAGGTTTTAATGAATTTACCCCCTTAGGGCTTTGCCATGAGCTGTCCTGAGTGCTGGCCCTCCCGTCACCCCCCTCCCCCGCAAGTGAGTGATAAGATTATGGTAGCTGATACCATAAATGACACCAGACAAATGGCTTTTAAGCAAGACTTGACCCCTATTGCATTCTACAATATGGAAGAGGTGAGTTTTATCCCATTTAGCTTTATGGAAAAGCAATTTATTAACTAAAAGTGATCAGCCTATCCTTTATATGAAAAATATAGGGGTGGGGAGGATTTTTCCATCATAGGAAGATATAGAGCCATTGACTGGAATTCAGTTATCAGGGAAGCAGGTTTGCCTTTGAAATGTTTGGATAGATTTGCACCACTTCTTCCTTTTCCAGCGTGAGTGTGAGGGGGAAGGTGTGAGGGTGAAGTTTCTAGAACATATTCTGAGTTATATTGACCAGCCTCTTCCAGTGTGTGGAGGTTCTCTGGGGGAGGCACTTCTGTTTGCTAAAGAATCTCTTTACTGAGGTTCCTTTCTTGTAGGGTTGGGAAAACCCAAAAGGTGGTTTATAAAGCTGTTCAAAAGAGTTTCTTGCCCTACCTCATCAGCCTCTGATACTCATAAATACGTTTTGAAGTTAAGAGTAATTCACAGACTCTCTCCAAGTGATCTTTGACGGATTTGGTTTTGTGAAAGTAGCCTTGGGATCTGGACCTGCCATAAAAGGACCCACACTGGCAAACTCCATCAGGATCTTGAATTAGAACCTCACTTTTGCCCATGAGGCAGCCATTGTAATCACAGGGAATGATAGTTACATACGCTGGTGATTTGTATGAAATTATTTTTGAGTTTATTATTTAATAAAGAATCTTCAGAAATAGGCAAGTAAAAAATGTCATTTATGTCACAGATGGAAAAGCTACATATATGTATTAATGGAATTCATTCACTTGTTTATGGACCCAAACTTCTCTTGGGACTCTACAAATCCAGTTGGCATGTAGACCTCTCTCAGTTTGACAGGAAGGCAGATTCGTCACCAGATATTATCTGTGAATAGCCCCAGCTTATGCAGAAAATTCTCTAGGAGGCTCAATAAGAGATTCTCTTCTTTAGCAGATAGTCTAGAAAAATGTTGAGGGGAGTCAGCCCAGAGATTTTCAGCGATGTTGGTTGGTTGTGCTTTTGTGGAGCAGACCAAGATACCTGGGCCATCCTCACCGCCCAAAGAATCTCTGTAAACATTCCTCTGGTCAGCACTTTTCCATTATAGGAATTGTTAAAAGTCTCAGGTGTCATCCCCCAAAACACATGTTTGTTTCTGCCAAAACATTGTAAAAAGCATCCATCTTGAAGATGTGAGAGAAACAGATACTTGAAACTGCAGTGTGTGCTCTGCTTGTTAAGACTTTGCCGAATAAAACTTTTATGTGTGGGGAGCTGTTTTGCATGAAGCTGGTGCCAGCCCCTGTGAGCAGGTCATTCCCTAACTGTGGTATGGTTGCCGTTGGGGAATTAGAAGGTTTTAAAGTGATTGTAGGGATTTCTTTTGAGCTCTCAGTGCTTCAAAAGAAAAAAAATATATGTAAGGAAGAGTCTATTCCTGTCAGAGGTTCAGCAAAACCTGGACATAGCTCTTGTTTCTTTTGTTTCTGGAAACAAAGCATGAGATTTGCTTGAATCCTACACATGGGAAGCTCTAAATGTAGTCATGCTTTCTGGTTATTTTTAGTGCATGGGTCTCCACCTACTCTCCCTTCTTATTATTCTCAGCCCCCTCCCCCAGCACCATGACCCTATATTTAGATCTGAAGCATCATCGTGAGACGCTGTGTAACCACAGCAAGGTTGTGCCTGTAAGTGTGGCAGGATATGGGGTTATTTTGCCTAATGGAGGAGATATCCATTTGGGATGGTTTCACCCTCAGGGGGATAAGGCTTTGCTGTATGTAAGAAACTTAATTAGCAGGCAGGATCTCTTCTCATTTTGTAGAAGGAAGCATTTTTGTAATAATCTGGCATTCATTGCACAAAGCACTGCTGTCATGTATTGCAAACTTTTTGGAGTAGATTCTTAAAAAATATATATATATATTATTATTTTATTTCTCTCTCTATATATATGTGAGTATATATATAAAAAACCTCCACAGGAGAAGGGTCATTTTATTCATATTTGGGTAAGATAAGAATAATTCTGGTTAATAACAAATTTTTCATCCAGAAAGATGTATATCTGCTTTTGAAAAAAGAAAATAAATATATAAAGATATATCAGGAAATGACCAAAAAGAAAAAAAAATAATCAATGCCACTGTGTTTGATATTAATTTTAATAGTAGCTAAATATGTGCTAAGCACATTTCATGTGTTGTTTCATTTAATCACCATGTGACATATCCAGTGTGTCGTAACATTCCCATTTTACAGACAAAGAAGCTGAGGCTTAGATAAATAATCCACTCAAGGTCCCTGAACTGGTCAGGTTTCAAACTCAGGTAGACTGACTCTGGGCCAGAGCTTTTAGCCATTATCCTCATTGCCCTCAGATAAAATTTTCTGATGGTAAAAAAAAAAAGGGGGGGATGCACCTGGGTGGCTCAGTCGGTTGGGCGGCTGCCTTCGGCTCGGGTCATGGTCCTGGGGTCCTGTGATCGAGCCCCACATCCGGCTCCCTGCTCAGCGGAGAGCCTGCTTCTCCCTCTCTCTCTGCCTACTTGTGCTCTCTGTCTCTCTGTCAAATAAATAGATAAAATCTTTAAAAAAATTTTTTTCTGATGGTTCATGTTACCTTGTGTGTGTGAAGATAAAGTTGATTGTGACCTGGGCATCTGCAGGTGGCTGAAAAGACCAGAGTCTGTGATGTCACCCTTTATATAGGCAGAGTCCTTATTGTCCATTTAACTCTAGGTCTTGATTCAGAAATATTAGAAAGAGGTTTTTTGTCTATTGCTTGTCCTGGAGTAGAGTTCTCCCCTATAGTTCTCTTGCTACTGAAGGCCAGGTGTACAACTGAAAAGAGTAAGTTTGGAAGCTGCAGATTGGTTTGAAGCAAGATGTTCTTTGACTAGCTACTATTCCATTCCATTAGGATAATTTCCTTTCCTTCCCATTTCTCCTGAAAGTGCCTTATAAAACCACGGGCTCTTCAGAAATTGCCCTTGTCACCCTCCAAATGCATCCCTGTCCATGAGTACAGGGTCAGGATGAGCAGACACTCTCTGAATGGGGGAATGGGGAAGGATGCACTCCAAACATGGCTGGGCTTTGTTTATGGGGAAAAAAGCAAACAGTGGGAGATAAGCTCTCAGGTCTGTTGTTTAGACTAGCATATCACTGCTCACCTAGGGCAAATAACTTGCCTTGTTCCTTTGCAAATCTAAAAAAAAAAACAACTTTTTTTTCCCTTAGAAAATACCCAACTACACTTGTGTGCTTTCTCTTGAAGACAGTACTGTGGTATTTGTATCTGAGAACTTGCATTTCATTATTTTCTTCTTCTGAAGAATGGTGTTGGGTGCAGCTAAGCAGTTGTAGACTTGATATCAAAGTTTCGTGTTTAAAAAAACACCCAGTTTTTAAAATGGGGAAAAAAACCCTGGCATTTTAGGGAAAGGTTTTCTCTGAAGGAGGGAGGAGAAAACTATGGAGAATAATGAATTCATCAAGCTGAAACTGCACGAGGCAGCGAAGCGCTCAGGCTTCAATACATGGCAAATGGAAAGAGAGCTCCCATTACTGTTGAGATGCACAGACACAGCCCTGCTAATCACTTGGTCATGCTTGGGAGACACTAAGTCATCACAGGCCATGACATGGTGAGAACAGGGTGCCAGGGGTTTGTCGTAAGAAAAAATTGTTGATTTAACATCCATAACCAGCAGCACTCCCTTCCCCGACCCTCATCCTCAGAAGACGGGCCTTAGTTGGAAAAATGCTTGTGTGTGTGTGTTTAACTCTTTAGATTCAGCACAATCGGAAATCCTATGGGAGGTAAAAATTGTTGAGCAAGGGACTTCTTCAACCAAGAGATTACTTTTTATTTATTTCCACAATTTATTTCCACAATTTTATTTATTTCCACAATTCTCTCATATATGGAGATGCGCAGTATTAAATACAAAATAATAAACATCGACATTTATCGAAGAGTCACTTTGAGGCAGGTGTTGTTTTGAGTAATATCTGTGTATTACCTCATTGATTCCTCCCAAGAGCCCTGTGAAACAGGGTACCACTATTGTCTCCATTTTATAGAAGATAAGTAGCCTGCCCAAGGTCCCATAGCTATTGAATAGTGGGACTGAATTTGGAACTGAGATTGTCTGACTCTAAAGCCTATGCTGTTGACCACTGTGCCCTGTATTAGATTATGTCCTTTGAAAAATCCAGTGAAACCAGATGACAAATTAGTTGAAGAGAGAAAGTATAGTTTTCCATTCTTTCAACATGTATTTTATTAAGCATTGTGGCAAATGATGGTAGAGTGGAAAGACAGACATGCACATTCCTCCAATTTAATCCCATTCTTGCTGTGATGGAAAGACGCATTAGGGCCAGAGGTGGCATGGAGGAAAAGGCATTCCTATCTCCCAGGATTGCTGTCATGTGCACTGCTATGTAACTAGTGACTAGTATGGTATCTGGCTCTCTTAGTAGTTACTCAATAAATGGTAGAGTCAGGAAAAGGGTTCACATGGGTAACATTTGAGCTGAGACTTTATGGATAGATAGAAGTTTTCCTGTGGTCAGGATGAGAAAAGGGATTACAGGGTGAGAGAAAAGCATGTGTAAGATAGGAGACCGCCTAAACTGTCTTGGAAACGACACTGGTTCTGTGTTGCTGGAGAGTGAGATGGAAGATGATGGAGTGGAGGTGAGAGAAGGAGCCACGATTGTTCAGCTTATGGGCAGAGTTATCATGCACATTCTGTACCATGCAGTCGGATATGGGTTTATTTGAAGGAGTGAGGATACCATCGAAGTAATGTGAGACAGTGGAGGTAGAGAAGCAGCACCTTGGATGATGGATGGAAGGGGTTGGGGAAGTGGTCAAGACTAGAGCGGTCCTGGGTGAGATTATGTGAGTGTGACCTGGTGGTATATTAGATGAGGAAAGAGGAGATGGGCGGAACTGAGGATAGATTGCTGGTTTGAAAAAAAAAAAAAAATAGTAAGCAGGGCTACCATTAATTTGATGAGGAATACAAAAACGGTACAGACTTAGATTAAAAATTGTGAGGTTAATTTTGTCAGCTTTTTCAGGTTTGAGGTTTCTTTGGGGCATGGCTGAGGGTGTCTAAAAGATGGTCGGACACACATGATGCAAAGTTAGGCAACAGACCATGTCTGAAGAGGAGCCATCAGTCAACCTGGAGGCCGCAGCTAGTGAATTTTACCAAGTAAGGTGATCATTCCATGCGTGGCAGTGTAATACAGAAGGTGAACATTAGTACTACACGAATTCACAAATCGGAGAGACAGAAGAGGGTTCAGTATGCCACAGACGGGGTGTTTAAAAGGACTTCATGTAAGAAGGGATTCGGGACTAGAAGTTAAGCTTTCCGTCGGGTGGAAAGAAAAGAAGGGGAAACAATGGTTTTGTACAGCAAAGTCCTTGGGTTTAGCAATGTGATAGTTTAGAAGCTTCCCTTGGGAGATGTCCATTTCAGATATTGGATTGTTTGTTTCTGGAGGTTATGGGGCTTTAGGAATTACTTTAAAAGGAACTCAGGGCTCAGAGACACATGTGCCATAGTATGCAATCACTGTGAAGCCCTCTTCTGAAATTGGACGGCTGAGTATGCCTAATGTGTTGGTGACAGTTTTCCTCTAAAATAAAATTTCAATTTTCATCCTAATTACCAAATACTTACTCTAGTTCTTATTATGGCACCGGTCATAGTTCTAAGTACTTTAGATCTATTAACCTTAATTTTCACAATACCTATGAGATAGGGACTCTTATTGTCCCCCTCTTACACAGGAGGAAACAGAGGTGCAGAGTTTGAGTGACTTGCCAAGCAGCTAGTAAGTGACTGATAATGGATATTGAATCTAGATGTCCTGGATCCACTATCTTATTCTGTGTCGTCTCTCTCTGGTACAATGTCCAGATAACCCAAGGACTGAAGAATCCCAGCCATGAGCAAGCTTTCTATCTTTTGAGAATCTCAAGGGATATTTATGACTGGCAAATCCTAGGTTAGAGTAGGAACAGGGGTGGGGGTAATACTGTAACACTGGATTGGGGCTGTGTGTTTAGTGCCAAATCCAAGAGCAGAACCCTGGTAAGTTCAAAGGAGAGGCTTAATGCCCCATAAGGCCAATCCTGAATCACACATTAGCACCCTTCAAAGAAGGGCCTCTCTGGCATGTCCCCACCATGGGGTCTCAGGAACTGGGGCCAGACCTCATGCCAGAGAAAAGGGGGAATGCTAGAGGGGCTTTTCAGTTTTCAGAGTCAAGCCAGTCTAAGCTACATCTGTGAGTCTACCTGGCTAGCTTCCCAGAGAAGAGAAAAGACAGAAGGGTGGGAAAGAGAGACAAAGCATGGGAGCAAACTTCTTTAGGGTGGGCTGTCAGATCACGTGAGTGAAGGAGAAGAGAACCAGCCCATGTGCACCAGCTTGCTGTGGCCTTCAGCTCCAGGAGTGGTTCGCCCCTTTAAGCATGTAGCACATCAGCTCTAGGCATGTGTTCCTCTGAGAGAACAGTAAAGGGAAGAGACCTTGAACTCCTTCAAGAAGCCAAAACAGCCTACAGTTTTCATTTCCTCAGTTGATGCACAGAAACAGTTTCCTACTCGATACAATGTAGCTATACATTACTGGGGCAGGATGGGGTACATGCATAGAGATGGCTCTTTCTGCCCTGTCATTGAAGAGATTGGCATTCAGAAGCATGGCACAAGGCATTGGGAAACAGAGACACAGGGTTGGCCATGGTAAGGATGTGGATAGAGATCAAAAGATAGATAACGCATGTGACTTTGTAGAGTTAGCGCAGTGTCCGGGAGATCTTTCTTGATTCTGGTAGGATTAACGTTTGAATAGATGATATTCTATTCTCTGTGTAAAAAGAGTGAGAGCTGAGTTTTAATACACAGTCTGACACTGACTGTGTACCTTAGGCCAGGAACTAGCAAACTTGTTCTGTGAAAACCAGACAGTAAATATGTTCCTTTTTCTCTTCAGCTCAGCCATTACAACACAAAAATGGCCTTAGGCAGTATGTAAAGTAATGAGTATTGCTGTGTCCCAATAAAACTTTCTTTAAAAAACAGGTGCAGGTAGGAGGGTGGAGGTCAGGGGAGTCAGATATGGCCCTGTGGCAGTTCTTTGCTAACCCTCGTTTTAGGCAAGGGCCTTGAATTCTCCATGTCTTGTTTCCCCATTCATCCTATTGGTAAATTATTCTCACCCAACAACTCAGGAGATTGCAAGTGCCTGGTATTATAAATAATTCATAGATGAAGGAAGGCTGGTTAGGGAGTCAGGACACTTAGTCTCTTGGAGGGCCAGGCACCAGCCAGCTGTGGGACCTTGTACTTATTCTCAAATTTTAAGGAATTTTTCAGTTCTTACATTCCATGTAGAAGGGTTTGAGAAAGTGCTCTCCAAATAAGAAGTGCCATTAAGACTAAAAATATAGCTAAAAATTTCACAAAGTAGTCCCTTCATTTCTTACATTAAAAACAGAAGTACAAGTCCTCACTGGAAAATTAGTTTGTGTAGTCTCCAATTTGTTAGGGTTTTTCTCCCTAATATCGTTGGGTGGCATTAGAACTTGACTGCAAAGGGCTTGGCAGATAAGGTCCAATGCCCTAGGAGAAGGCAGAGGAAATGTGCTAGTCTCGAAGATTGCAAAGAAAGTTTTGCCTACACGTTTCAAGCCAGTAATGGATCAATTATCGTTTCTCCAAACAGTGCAAGAAACAGACATAAGAGAGAAGGAAATGACATTCCACTGCCTTTAACCCTTTTAAGAATATAAATGTAACAGTTCTGAGCATAGTATATGGAGAAGATAATTTTGTCTTTGCTCTGGATGCTCCGTACCCTGGAGTCCACTGTGATTAAACTAATAGAGGGGTTGGGGGGAGCTCCAGATTCACCTACTTCCCCCTAGGGCACTTGATTTAAGGCTGGACGCAGAATGGAATGTGCCTAAACACTCTCTTTCTCTCTCCTTCCTTATGAAAGTCATAAGAGTAATAAGGAGGAAGGGCAGGTTCATTTGAGTACAACCTATCATTTAAGCACACAACAAAACACAATCTTCATTATTGAAGAGTAATAAAAATGAGTCTAAGTGGCAGTTAGGTTCCTACAAATAAAAATTGCTACCGTTGCCTGTCTTTGTGAAATGAAGAGATGAATGTTACCTTTGTTCAATGAGCCCATAGTTAAGAGGTGTTTAACATTGAAGGCTATTGCTTTAAAAAGATATTGCCAAGTAAATGTCAGACCAATGGAGACACTGGATTCTGAAGGTTACACCTGCCAAAGGTAAACTGAATCAAACAGCCAGTGGCCCTGACAGGGTTTAGAGACTCACCCAATAGCTAAACATTTGCAGCCTCATGGAAGAACGTCTTCATTTCATTCTTTTCAACTTCTTTTTCTTTTAACCTGGGTGTGCTTGAGTAGATGGGGGGAGGAAGTACTATGTGTGTTATACACACACACATACACACACACACACACACACGCACGCACGCACTTTTAAGCGCATTTTCTCCATTGACATGCTAGATTATACTCCTATAGCTTCAAGTAAGTATTAGTTTAGAATTATTAAAGTGATTTATATTTTGCATATTTATACATCTTCCACACCTAACAATTTCTTCATACTTTTTGTGTTAGCACTAGCAGTTTTGTTGGATAGACCTTTCCAAGTAACTTGAAGGATGTTTCTATTAGTTGATGTTAGACAGACTGCAAAACATGCTCTAAAATAGACTTAAGCCCTGGGAGAATTGCAGAGCTAATGAACTTACAGACAATGGTTGGACCTATCATGGACAGTAGCCCTTTTTGCAGTCTTCAGCATAGGGTAAGACAATTTGATGCTGAGCTTTTTGGTAGAAGTGGTTAAAGTGATCTATCCCAGGTATCTGCTCTTTGAAATAGAATTATGTAAAACACCCAGCAAGTGGTGGGTGCTCAACAAATTGTGGTCCTTTCCCATCGGTATGCGAGGTGTTCTGGTTAGTCCATCAGTTGCCTGTTTTTGAATCTAAGGATGGCTCTTTGCAGTAGAAGAGATTAGATCCCAGACTTCTGTGTCTCTTGTACCTCCCCTCAAGCCTTAAAAGTAGAGCAGCAGAATACTAGAAAGAACTGAAGTGAATACTCCCAAAATTCTGTGGGTGCCTCCTTTAACGAGCACTGAGTATTTCCAAAGTGTTTGAGCATTATTTACTTCTCTGGCTAGATAGAGATCAAGGCCAGAATAAAGGAAGGACCTTCCAACATCATCCAGTGAATTGGCAAGACAACTACATGTTCTGCACTTTTCTGATTTGCTCACATTGGGCTACTGGCTTTACCAAAAATGAAACAGAGTCTGCTTCTTTTTTGTCTCCCCCCTTTCCATATCTGTCCTTGATCTGACCAGATTGTTGTATTAAAAAAGTGGTAAAAGATAAGACGTTGAAAGAAGAATGTGAAGTAGAACACTGATGGTTCTTTGGTTGATAAGGCATTCTGATCTCATTTCTGAGTCCCCAGTTGTTTATTTTTATTAAAAATGTCTGTAAGGGTAACTCTTCCAAGTATATTATCCAAGATAATGACATTAACTAGCTTTGCTGCAGAATCAATAGGAGTAACAAAAATATACTGCTGATTAAGAGTGACACAAAATAAACATGTTAACTAAGACAGGTAGCCTCGACAATTTAAGCATACATCATATGATGTTTAAATCCTATCCGCAGTTCCTATTTTGGGGAGGAAATTTAGAAATTACTTTTTAAAGTATTTGGATTTGTAGCCTGCTGAGATAATTCTGAAAAAAAAAAAAAAAAGAAAGAAAAAAGAAAGAGAAAAGGCAACCCAGAAACCACCCTCCCTGTCCTCCAAGGGAAGAAGAGAAAGAATGGAGGGAGGTGGGAAGGGAAATAAACTTGTATACTTCATCCAGGGAAAAGTAATTGAAAATGCTAATTCTGTGCCCACAGACTAAAACTTTGAAGGACAGGTCCTTGTCATTGGACTACTCGAGGAACAGCAGAGCAGAAATAAAAATAGACCATTGACCAAAAATATCCCTTTCCAACTGAGAAGTTTTAAAGGGCTGCTGCCCATTTTTCTGTTTAAAAAATTATAAACCAGCCTTTTTATTCTTTACTTTGAGAACTTTGGAGACTAATGTATATGTGGTTTAGGAATAGAAATATTATGATTCTCAGTTTAAGAAATGTTGAGATCTTTTTAGTGCTATTTTTTTTCCCCCTTTGGAAAATGAATTATCTGCAAGGGTCAAGTTCAGGTTATTGTCACAGCAGACATTTCAGAGTCTCAAGGCAGTTAGCAATTTTTTGAAAAGATGAACATAGTTGGAAATTACCTACTTTTTTTCTTTAAATAAACAGAAATGTTAATGATAATGATTGCATTTACCATAATCATTTCTCTCCACTTTAGCTTTAAGCTCAGGAATTACACTAGGGTTTGTGACTGATTTTCAGCGATGTAACCAGTGGGGTGGGGACACTTATGGCAACATGGTTTTGGGCAGTGCCCGATCACGTACGACATTAAAAACGAGGCATACACTTAACTGGTTCGTGAAAATCAAGGATGTTGTCAGAATGCAGGGCTAGATTTAGAATCCGTTCCTTCCTTCTTGCTTTCTTTTCTTCTTTAACATACATTTATGAATCCAGCACTCTCCTAGGCACACAGCAGTGAATAAAGGAGAACTGAAGCTCTGCCCACATTGAGCTTACATCTAGGAAGAAAGCAAACAAAGAAGGATAATAGGCAGTATGTCAGAAGATAGGAAAAACTAGAGAGAGGGAAGGAGGGTGGAGATGTACTTTTCTCTAGGGTGGTCAGGGAGGACTCCCCTGAGATGACATTTGCAAAAAGACCTGAAGAAGCTGCTGGGGTAGTTATGTGGCTGGTGGGGAGGGGTGTTTCCTGGTAGCGGGAACAGCAGATGCAAGCGCCCTGAGGAAAGGAGGTGCGTGATATGTTCAGGGAAAGCGAGGTCAGCAATGGAGGGAAGTATGCCGGAGAGAACAGGAGGAGGTAATGACGGGGAAGAAATAGGGTCAGGGCTACATGCGTAGAGTCATTTAAGTCCCTGACAACGCTCTGAAAGAGATGAAGCCATTTTTGGGGAGGATTTTGATGAGAGGAGTGACATGATCTCACTTACTTTGTACAAGATCATTCCAGCAGCTGTGTAAGGAATAGACTGAGGAGAGGCAGGGGCAGAAGCAGAGAAACCCACTAGGAGGCAACTGCACAAATCTAGGGGACAGGGGACAGTGGCTTGGACCCTTGAGGTATACATGGAAGTGAGGAGAAGTAATTAGGGTCTCTGGATATACTTTGAAGGAGGTTCCAACACGATTTGGTGGTGGTTTGGATGGGGGTAAGAGAGAAAGAAAATCTTTGAACTGCAGGCTCTCATCCCACAACCTTGAAAACCTGAGACAGTTTCTCACTCTCCTGTCAGGGATAACAACAAAAACATAGATGTGCACTTCATTGTACTTTAAAAATTGGAAAGCTTTTATTTACATTATTTTGTTGAACCTAGGCAGTAGGTATTAACTCATCATTCAGACTAAGGAATGGATAGATGCCCAGTGATATTAAATACTCTGACCAAGGTTATATAGCTGGTCAGTGGCAGAGCAGACACTTAAGCTCAGATTTCATGCAGAATTGGTGTCATAAAGATAATCTTCCTTATTAAGTGCTGGGACCATAGCTTCTGGTGTTCCAGCATTTCAGTTATCTGAGAGTCCTTTGAGGACCTAAGTCAATGCAAAACATCTCAGCTACTACTGTTAGGAATTCTTATGGTAGGTGAACATGTATTATCTTTTGTCTATGAAGACAGAGGTGCTGACCTACAGTAAAGTACATCTGACCATGAACTTGGTGTTCTTTTTTCTGGTAACTAGCAATGGATTTACCCA
Source organism: Eumetopias jubatus (assembly GCF_037043125.1). NCBI lineage: Eukaryota > Metazoa > Chordata > Mammalia > Carnivora > Otariidae > Eumetopias > Eumetopias jubatus. The sequence goes on from NW_028274818.1 coordinate 14,767,685, forward strand.
GTTTGGGCCGCTGCACGCTCGTGTAGTGACTCTTATGTACTCCATTGGCAGTTATCTGTGGTTTAGGAATGCCTTCTGAATTATGCGTAGAAATAGAGCAAGACTCATTAGCTTAACAACAATTAAAAATATGACTTTGACCGCTGAGAGAATGCTAACCAGCTAACGAACTTATAGTTACCATTATTTTGTGGGTGCAGGCAACGACTGGCATTGTTTTAGCATATCAAAGGCTTTCGCAGTTGAGAAAGCCAGCTGGGCACACTTCTTGGTCTGATGAGTGGATGTAGGGCTGAAGAGCAAGTTGGACTATCTATTAATGGAAAATATTATAAATAGGGGGAAAAAAAGCCCTACCGATTTAGTTCATCAGAGGTAATAATATCTAAACACCTTAACCTCAAAATCATTAGTCTTGAATATCTCAATCAATATGGATTCTCTCAAAAGTCAATTTGCCGCTACAAATATGATTGTTTAATAATTCACAAGTTGTGGGCCTTCAGGCTAGAAAAGGTGAGTGTAGCTGAAGGAAAAGAGGTAATCTCCACCTCAGATAAGATTTCAATTAAAAGAAGAGAACGTCTATGAAATAGAGTTTAATGTTATACGTGACAGTCGCATGTATGTGTGTGTTGAGCTGTATGTCCTCCTGGGGAGATATCCGTTTAGTTCAGTTTCATTGTTCACTTTCAGACCAGAGCTATTTAGCTATTTTCCTGAAGTATCATAAATATTTTATTAAAATGTAGCAAATTTTGGTTTTACTTACTAGATTAAAAACAATAATTTTAAATGGCTAATGACTGGTGCCAAATCATACAGACATTTTTCTCTGCAGTATTGGAGAGAAAGGACATATGAATCTTATAAGGCATTTTGGTAACTGTTTCGTGGCTTTTCTTTTTTTATATCCGAGAAGGTGATAAACTTGTTTTGTTAATTTTGCCTTTGGAGTAGCCCTTGCCTGATGTCATCAGTTTGGATCCTGTGAATTTCCAGTCCTTGTAATTCTTCCAAACATGTCACTTTCATGATAAATCTGTTCACTGAAAAGATGTTTTTAAGCCCAGCTTCAGGAGAGCTCTCCCTTATCCTGCAGTTGCACGATGTGGACATACCAATTACTAATGGTGCTTATAGGTCGTGCTTTGATTCTCTTCACTCTATTCTCCATCAAGAATCTTCTGGCTTAAGAATCTCTTTAAGCTGTTATGAGGAGAAATCGTTTTTTACATATTTTTTTTCCTCAAACAGCAGTTTTTGCAGCCACGGACTAAAATGTTCCCTTCTACGTTACTTTACAATGGAATAGATAGCTATTGGAATGGGGGTTGCGGGGGTCACTGCTATACACCCAGGAGAATGTCCTGTCACCTGAATGACTTGGTCCTGCCCCCACCCTGGGCCACACCCCCATGTAGGGCTGGGTGACCTTTCTGTCTATTTGCATAATCTTCCTTCCTTGGATTTATTCTCCATGCCTGGGTCAAAAAATGGGGCTCATTAATAAACATTTATTGAGCACCAACAGGGTATTATGTTCCAAATATATTCCCTTCCCTGTAGGCTTGGAATCTACAATTTTGGCTCCCAGCAGTCACCTCTGCCCTGATTTTGAGAAGAGTAAGTTATCTAAGCAATTGAAAGGACATTCAAATATTTGTGAACTTCAAAGGGAGATAGTCCTTCATCTAAAATGTCCTTTTAGATGGTTAAAATTTCTAAATATTCTACTTGTCTAGTAAAGTCCAGTGAACTGTGAGTTTCTGGGATGCAGATAACCCTGATAAGGTTAAAAATATTAACACTCATAGATAATAATTAGGTTATCAAGTTAAAAGCATCTGTTCAGTTAGGTATGAGGACTTTAGAGAGAGAGAAAAAAAAGAACCTCATAAAAATTGAAGAACATTGTCAAGGTCATTGGCATATAATTTTTAAAGTCATTTGGGCTAGGTGCTGTTGTGCTAAAAATTCGATCAGTAGGCAAAGTTGAAGAAGACACTGTTGTTAGGATGTGTGAAGCTTTTTACTGAAGCATGATACATAATTGGAAATGCCTTTAGCAAAGTCGCGTTTTAATGGGAAAATACTTTGTCATGCAGTTTTTCAATTAGTATTCACTAATTCAAATTGGTTTATCATTTAGCCAACTGCACATTAGATTTTTAGTGATGCATTTTCTCATCTTCATTTTTATTTGTGGATTTTCCAGTTGATAGTAAAACTTTCAGTGCCTTCACTAATGTTTCTGCGAGTGGTTCTTGGCACTTTTCTGCCTCTTGCAACACCTGAAGAGTAAGTTAGACATCACCATCAGTGGCTCAGTCGAACCTGATTTTGGTGAAGGGTTATGGAATTGGAGCTGTTTGTATTAGAATCCGGGGTAGGGAAAGGGATGCATTTTAATTTGAAATAAAGAAGGTGTTGATTCTTTTATGTGCCCTTCTCGCTTCCCTTCAGATTCAGAGGAATCCACCCATTTCAGTTTTGAAAGGCATCCTCCATCTCAGATTTAATATTCTTCTTTGCAGATTTCTGTACGAGGGCCCATAGTCCGAAATGTGTTTCCTGAACAGTAGGCAGGCAATCATTTAAGTATTTCTTAAGCACTGAAGGTGAACTCATCATTAAACAAGCTCAGAGGCTGCAGTCAATAGAAACATAAAAGAGATTCTCTAATTTTTTTGTCATTTTTTTTTTTTTTTTTTACAATTTGGTGGAAGAAAAGGCTAACCAAAAATCAAGTTTCCTGGCGTCCATAACAGACTTCAACATTCATTTATTCATTATTTAACGAATACCTCCACAGATACATTTCCTGCTGTCAGAAGATTTCATGTTTAAAAATTGCCCTTTTTAGGGGTGCCTGAGTGGCTCAGTCGTTAAGCATCTGCCTTCGGCTTGGGTCATGATCCCAGGGTCCTGGGATGGAGCCCCACATCGGGCTCCCTGCTCAGCGGGGAATCTGCTTCTCCCTCTCCCACTCCCCCTGCTTGTGTTCCCTCTCTCGCTATCTTTTCTTCTGTCAAATAAATAAATAAAATCTTAAAAAAAAATTGCTCCTTTCCCCCATTAGAACAGAAGTTTTATGAGGATTGAGAACTTTATGGCTTTGTCTTCTTCCTCGGACTTAGAATAACAACTGGCACATAGTAGAAATTCTATTATCTATTTGTTAAATGAATGCATGAGTGATTGAATAAGTGATTAAATATGTACTCAAGGAAGATTTCTCAAACAAACTGACAGGTATTCTGAAACCTGAAGGTTGAGTATGCGCTAGTCTAAGAAGAGGGAAGAGTAAGAGTAGAGTATTTAGTAGCACCACCTCACAATGAACTACTCAGGCGCTAACCTAACAAAATGTGTACCAGATCTCTATGAGAAAAATGACAAAACTCTGCTAAAGAGAAATAGAAGAACTAAGTAAATGGAGAGATATCCCTTATTCATTCCAGGGGCCTCAGGAACATGCTTAAATGAGGAGACTAGAGCCAGAATGTTGAGCGGGGATGTGAGGAAGGGAGAAGGGTCCCTCGGGGTAGCTAGGTAGCTAAATCACAGGTGAGCCTGCACCCACTGAGGGCATACAGCTTCCCAGGTGGGAGGGTCGGGTTTCTCTTCTCTGATCCAGTCTCCCTGGTTTCTATTTACAAGATGACTATTATGAAGTAGAGGTGGTGCCCAACGGTTTGGGAAGAGTGAAGATGAGGAAATGGACTTGCTAGGGAGGATGAATCCTCACTTTGTTCACAGTACCAGAATTATAATCTATGAATAGCCTGGGTGACTATCTGGTGCACCGTTTGAAGCAAAATTAATGGAAACAATTAGTCCTTTGGGGAGACTTTGTACTCCACTCTTCCCTTATGATGAGATTTCTATGAAAATGTGCAGGTCAGGGATGATAGAGAATTGCAGGGATATTCCTAACACTTACTGGGCTAGGGCAAGAGCGCACATGGAGGCTCACATACTGCAGTTGTTTGAAAGCTACAAATCAACCTAACAAATAAATAAAGTGTCTGTTGTACTTTTATGATACACCATCGTGGATCCTTTTTACTTAAAGTGTGATACCGGCCACACCAGTATCATCGTGGAGCTCATTAGAAATATAAACTTTAAGGACCTACCTCAGATTTACTGAGTCAAAATCTACATTTTAACAAGATCTCCACCTACTTTGTTTGCACATCCAGCTTTGAGAAACACTGCTCAGAGTGACCTGGAAGGCCAGGTTCTAATGTATAGTTCTCAGACTTCTTGGAGTGATGCCCTAGAACATGGCAACATGACAAGACCTGTCTCTCAACCCCCATCTCCTATCCTGACTCCCTTTTCTTTCCATTCCTGGCTCCTTCCAGTATCTCAGAGTGCCTTGTGCACACATGAATGAATACCCCAGTCTACGCATTCATACCCATTGAAATACTTACTCTTTGGCTTCCCTTCGAGCCTAGGAATGTACTGTTGGCAGGACAGTCAGCCATTGGGAGGATGGGTTCAGGCCTGAACCCCTCAGGCTTAGGTTGACAGGGCTAGAGAATTCCAGGGTCCCAGGACTTCGAGGGTCTAGAGGTTGAATGTAGACTCTAGGTGGGCATATCCCCATGACGCTTTAGACTTCTTGTGCTATGGAAAAGGGCAGGGTTCACGTAAGAGCCCTTGCTCTGGTCTAAGGGTAATATTGGATAAATGTATCCTTTTCTCTGGGTATGAGATTATTGTGGTGATGGCATTCAAGCTGCAGTGTCTTCAACCAAATGAGGCGATGAATAGATGGAAACGTGCCCTAGAAAACTCATCTACACATTAAAAATGTAGAGCTGTTGAAAGGCATCCAGGATCATCAAACACCTTAGGGGCTGACAACTCTAACTGCGGTCTGAGTTTCCTGTCATTCAGGAGGAAAGATATGTTGCGAGCAATTTAGGAGACTGACCCCTGCCACAGTGAATCTGAGGAGTGTGTGTGTGGGGAAACGTGTACGACTTTTCAGTTGCATATTTGACGTGCTCATAATAAATTTGATTTACATTTTCATGATTAGTCCAAAGCTAGCTCCCTAAAAGATATTCTGTACCCTCTTTCAAAATCTGACTCTCCATCAAATGGAATTTCTTTAAAAAAAAGTGTAATGAAATGTGATTAGTGCAAATGTCTATGAAATTTATTGTACTATTAAAATCCTATTGGGTCTTTGTTTATGAAATGTATTTTTCTGTATTTGAGGTTTAGGGAGGCTTGATAATGAGGCTTTGAAGATTCATGGCCTCTTTTCTATGGCTTAATTTAGGCTCTATATCAAATATGTAAAATAACATTATATCTTCCCACCACCTCTGTGGGTCATATATTTTGTTATTATTTCCCTGCCGAGTTTTTTTTTTTCTTCTCTTCTCCTTTTATAAATACAGAACTACTAATAGTAGGAACATTTTTAATATAGAGAGCCATTATCTAGAGCAGAGAGGAGTAAGTGTGGATGATGATTTCCCTTCCAAGTCTACCTGTAGTGTTAGGTGGACACATAGTGGTTTGCATTCAGTGTCAGCTGCTACCCTCATCCCTCTGTATAACTCATTCATTCTGTTTTAGGAACTGTGCATTTCATGATGTACTGTGCGTACCTAATCTCCCCATGGCCCCATCCTTCAGTTTGATGACCTGCTCATCAGAATTGCCATTGGCCTACAGAAATGGACATGCATGGTCCACTCTGCAAGGAGAGAAGGGTGCTGGCAGCACACCTGTGACTTAGGGAATCATCCATGGTTTTTGATCCTCTCTCCCTTCTATAAGCAATTCTTAGGTCCTGTGATTTTCTTTTTTCTTAACCTACATTGCACCAGTGACTTCACATTGAATCACACTTCACGTAAAATCTTAAACATGGCCTGAAAGTCCCTGTCTGGTCTGGCCTTACCTACCTCTCTCCCCTCATCTCGCCCCTTTTCCCCACCCTGGGCACCTGCCCAGCTGCCTTTTTTTAGATCTTTGGACTCAACATACTGCCTTCTGCCCCAGGACCTTTGCACCTGCTGTTGTCTCTGCCTAGAAATCTCCAGTTTTTGCCTGGTTAATACCCACTGTTTCCTCAAATATCTGTTCTATCATCTCATTGTGTTGGTCAAATTCCTTTATTGTGCTTCTTTTCAATAATGTGGCTTTGAGTAATGTCTGCCTCTCCAACTAGACTGAAACTCCTTGAGATCAGAGACTGTGTCTGCTTTAGCTTTTCCTCTGTCTTCCTAGTACTTTCCCTAGAACGCTGCACAGAGTGGGTCCATATTGTCCCTTGTGGGAAGAATCAGAGAACACTGCAATTTTCCTCTTCCCTGAGTTTTTCTAAGGACAGCCCTGCATGTTTAATATTTGCCATCATGTCATCAAATTACTTTTATACGTTGGTGACTCATTTAAAAATGCTTCATTTGGGAATAACGAAGGGGGATAGACAGGTGTTCATTCAACTTTTACAAGAGAGGGCCAGTAACTACTTTAGAACTATATGATTTGATGCTGTTAGGGTCCCAGAAAACACAGACAGAAGGCTGTCGTTAGAAGACTGAACTGGCTAAGGGATTTTATTAACTCTGAGCCCAGTTTTTATCCTGACACCAGAAAGTGCCACGTATTCTATCCCTCTACCTCTAGGCAAGATTGTTTTAATTCCCTCAAGTGATGGTGGTTTTTACCTCAGAAGGCAACTCTGTTCCCACCCTTATAACTGGTGCCACAGTCAGAATGCTTTTCCTGCTGCCTAATATAAACTCCTCTTGCTATAATTTAATAAGCCTGTTCTCTTTGTCCTTTCCTCAGGGAGAATCTGTTTTGATAACTATTCTTTACCTAGATGAATTACATTTATATAGTGCCTTACACTTTACAAAATGTTTTAAGTACATCATCTCATTGAATTTTTGAACAACTCAGGGAGCTGAGTGTCATTTCCTTCCCTCTCACAGAACAGCCCAGAGAGATGACAGAACTTACTCAGAGTCATGTGATTTGTACGTGACACAGATGGGTCTTGAACCCAGGTGTTTGCGTTTCAAAACCCCAAGCTGTTTTCCCCATATCAGGAGCCAACCTCGGTATGCAAGAAGAGTGATAGTCTATCTGGTTCTTCTCTGGCTTATGACTATCATGTCACATTAATGTATGTTTTCTCTGTTGCTGTTTTCCACACCTGCCTTCAATGTCACTGTTCTTTTCGGAACTATATGGTTTCTATGTGTGATATTGGCTACCTAGTCCTGAATACCGTGTCTTAAAAAAAACAACAACAAAACTTTGGAAGGATTAGATGTCAAGGACTCCTTCCATGGTGTACTTCTATTCATGCCTTCTGGTGTGTTCCCGGCTTTGTTGTTTAACCCCAGGATTTGTTAGCCTAACAGTGACTTTCACAATTTAGCATAAAAAAAAGAAGGTTCCTGCTTGTGGGAACCCAAGATCTAATGGATGAGGTGACAGAGGCCAGGCTTCACAGATTGAATATCTAGGCTGACGTGTTCATTTATATCCCTCTGTCTGTCATGCCTTCATGTGGGAACATATTTTTAAACATACACAGACAAGGGAGTTTTAAGCACTTAGGTCTACTAAACCCTGTCTTCTTAGAATGAAAACAGAGAGGAAATCAGAAAAAGTCGAAGACTTACCCAGAAGGAACCCAGTCAGGTGGAACTAAGCAGGTCCCCCAACATTTGGTGGTGCGTGGACGACATTGGGGCCTCCCACTACGGTCACCAACCTGGTGCTGGCCCTGTCCCCCATCTGTAGTGCGAGGGCTGCTCCCTCACATCTTTGAGCTGCTTCCTTCCCCTCTCTAGTTCTGTCCATTCCTTTGTGTTTATTCCATCATTTAGAACTAGAACAAAGCTTAAAGCATGAACTCAGGAGAACAAAACACTGCCAATTTTTCTTTATTAGGACCATATACATGAGGCCAAGTTTGACTCTTACTTTAGAATCATTAACAAATGGATTAGGTAAAATAATGGCAATAATGATCTTGTAAGAAGAACCATACTAGGTCATTTCTTTTAAAATGAATAATCTGTAGTAAAGATTATGTCACAATTTATTTTGTGTGTGTGTATGTTTCTCCTTTAGCCAAATGGTTTTCAATCGCAATTACTGAAGGTTCAATGACCTTCTGGTTCAATTGAATTAAAAAACTTAAATGAAGTTTTACTAGTGTCAGTCTTTGCTGTCATACAGGTAATTGAGAACATGATGTATGTTTACAACAATGCCACCTGTAGTTGGTAGCCTTTGTTTAAACCAAGGTAAAATTTTACATAAGCTGCAACAGAAAACAGCCTAAAATAAAAGTCTGCTCATCAACAGTGTTTAGGAAACACCTACTCCTCTAAGCACTAAGAAGAAATAGACAAAGAAACAGTAAGGTACTCAGGTAGTGACGACTTCAGGGAAGATGGAACTATACTTAAAAAAGAAATCCTTAATTAGAAATAGATTTTATGTGTTGTAGACATTGTCTAAGAATAGTGGTTTCTCTGTTTACTTTCTTTATGGTATCCTTTGATGAAAAGATTTTCATACATTTAGTTAGGTAGAATTTACCAGTCTTTTATGATTAGCACCTTCTCTTTTGTCGAAAATAATGTTCTTCTTCCTAACTGAAGGTCATAAAGATATTCTTTTATATTGTCTTAAAGTTTCAGAGGTTTGCTTTTCACAGTTTTGAATCCATCTGGAATTTGCTGCTGTGTATAGTATAAGGTAGGATTTCTTTTAAGGATAATCAATGACCTCAGTACTGTTGACTGAAATAGTCCATCCTTCCCCAAAGATCTTCCGGTTACTTTTTTAAAAAAATTTTATTTATTTATTTGTCAGAGAGAGAAACAGCGAAAGAGGCAATACAAGTGGGGGAGAGGGAGAAGCGGGCCTCCCGCCGAGCGGGGAGCCCCATCTGGGGCTCGATCCCAGGACCCTGGGATCATGACCTGAGCTGAAGGCAGCTGCTTAACGACTGAGCCACCCAGGCGTCCCTACAGCTGACTGTTGTTAGATACCAAGTTACCATCTGGCGTTGTCCTGTTTCTAAGCTCTCTGGTTCCGCTGATCGGTTGGTTTGTCTATCCTTGCATATATATCATACTGGTTTTCTTTAAGATTTTATTTATTTATTTGAGAGAGAGCGAGAGAGCACAAGCACGGGGAGTGGCAGAGGGAAAAGCAGGCTCCCCGCTGAGCAGGGAGCCCGATGTGAGACTCGATCCCAGGACCCTGGGGGTCATGACCTGAGCCGAAGGCAGTTGCTTAACCAACTGAGCCACCCAGACACCCTTTAATGTTTTATTTCTAATTCAAATTAAATACACACGTATGTACATATACATATGTATATATGTATTTTATATATATGTGTGTGCATATATATACACACACATATATATGTATATACACACACACACACATATATATATGTATATATATAATCTAGGCAAACTGATGTAATACAGTCCAGTTTAAATCCGGACTCTGGAACTGACTAGCTGCATAAATTTAACCAGTTCCTTAAACACCCTAAGCCTCCATTTCCTAATCTGTAAAGAGGGAGTAGTCTCTCATGGGGTTCTTGTGAAGATTAATAGTTCCTAGCATATGGTAGGCATTCAGTAAAACTAGTTTATCTATTATTGTTACTTTATTTAATATAGTTCCTAGCAAAGGCAGGCACTCAATAAAATTAATTTATCTATTTTATTATTACTTTATTTAATAGGCTCTCTATACATGTGTGTACATGTATGTGTATAAATATAAATATATATAATTTTTGGGGGTGCCTGGGTGGCTCAATCAGTTAAGCATCCAGCTCTTGATCTCAGCTCCAGTCTTGATCTCAGGGTCATTAAATAAATTATTTTAATTTTTTAATATATATATTTAATTTTTATGTATATAAATTATTTTAATTTTTTCACTTTGTTCTAAAAAGTCTGGTTCATATGTTTACTTAGCCTCATTTTGAATAAAAAAACATCATGGATTTTAGATTTGTGTTTGGAAGCATAGTTATAAGGGATTTTTTTTCCTTTTAAATATATATATTTGCACATTTTGAAGAGAAATACTGTATAGTTGAAGATTACAATTTCATGTGTTTAAGTTTGCAAACAGTCCAGGCAAGCAGTCTTCTAAATACTTTTAGACAGTTAAAAATTTGTTCTAGGATCTGGGGATATGATAACAAACAAAATGTTTGTGGAATGAATGGGTATACAGCAGCAAACAAAGATTTCCTACTCTCATAGAGCTTACATTTTGGTAGAGGGAGATAAACAATAAACAATAGAAAAGAGAGAGAGAGGGAGAGAGAGAGAGAGAGAGAGAAGGAGGGAGAGATCGAAGGGAGAAAGAGAAAAGGGAGAGGGGGAGGAGGAAAGGAGGGAAGGAGCAAAAGTAAGTAAAAAAAATAAGTTTAAAAGTAATCAAATCTTAATGCTAAGTATTATGAAAAAAAATGAAACTGCATAAGGGGAATAGAGAATGCTGAAGATGTGGTTGCTGTTTCATGCAGAATATTCCAAAAGATACCAAAGGAAGTGAGTAAACAGGCAGGTGGAAACATTGGGTGGGAACGTTCCTGCAGAGGGCACAATGAGGACGTTCTAGAACGGCACTTGCTGGGTTGTTGAGGACAGAGGAGGCTGTAGCAGCTGGAGCAGGCAGAACCATGGTTGAGATGAGATCGTGGAGTTCCTTGGTGGCAAGTCGTGTTGTCTCTTGGTGGATGTTGTAAAGATGATGACTTTTACTGACATGCTCACTTGGATTGCTCTGAGCAGAGGAGTTTCAAAATCTGATATATTTTGAACCAGTCACTCATTAAAATGGGCAGAAGACTTGAACAGATACATTAGAAGATAGACAAATGGTCGACAAGCACATAAAATATATTCGAAATCATTAGTTATCAGAGAAAGGTAAATTATACCCACAATGAGATACCATTCATATCCACTAGAGTGGCAAAAATTGAAACAAACAAGCAAGCAACACCCCACCTACAACAACCAAATGTTCGTATGTAAAGCAGTCTGACCTTTCATTCATTGCTGGTGAGTGTAGAAGGTAGCACAACCACTTTGGAAGGTAGTTTCCATGAAATTAAAAATATCTACCCTATCACCCAGCAAGTCTACTCTCAGGTATTTACTGAAGAACAGTGAAAACACAGGTCCGGAAAAAGAATTGCACAGCATCTTCATAGAATCTTTGTTCAAAACAGCTAAAAATTGGAAACAATTCCAAATGCCCATCAATAAAAAAAGGAATAAATTGTGTTCTTTTTATATAGTGGAATACGGCTCATCAATAAAATGGTATGAACTACGAATATATTCAACAACATAGGTGAATCTCAGAAATATTATGCTATGCAAAAGGAAACCAGGCACCAAAACGTGCATGATGCATGTTCCATTCATGTGAACTTCTGAAACAGGCAAAACTAAGCTTAATCATGGAAATCAGAACACTAGTTGTCTTTGTGTGGGAGGTATTTGACTGGAAAGGGACATAAGGAAATTTTTCTGGGGCGATAGAGATGTTCTATAATTTGATTGAGATGGTTTTAAGGATGTATACATTTGTCAAAGCTCATCAATTTGTACTCTTATTATCTATATTTTATTGTAGACACTAATTAATTAGTAACTTAATACTTTAGTTTAGAAAAAGAAGATAGTATCACTCTCACTTCTTCATAGAGTATAATTTAAAGAGGGCCAGTACAGAGATAGAGAGACTAGCTGGGATGTCATTGCAGTGGTCTAGGAGAGAGGTGATGGTGGTGTGATCAGGGTAGTAAGGGTGAGGCAGTGAGGACTCAGCAGTCTCTAGATATAACTTAAAGGAAGAACCATATGGACTGTGACAAGTGGTGTGAGAGAAAGAAAGAGTCAAGGATGTTTCTCAAGTTTTTAGTCTGAGCAACCAGAAGATAGAAAATTTTGTGGAAGTGTAGACTTAGTGGAAGGATAGAGTTCGTCAGGAGTTATTTTGGAAATTTTAACTTTGAGATGCAGAGTAGACATCCAAATGAGTTGTCCTGGGTAGGAAGATGGAGAGATAAGTCTGGAGTTCAGATGAGACATCTTGGATAAGTTATAGATTCGGAATTTATCAGTGGAGTTATGGTATTCAAAACTGTGGAGTCCAGCTGTGAGCCTCTAGGGAGTGAGTGAAGAAGATGAAAGAAGAGGTCCAAGCACTTAGCTTCTTTAACAGTCAAAGGATGGAAAAATGAGGAATAGTCAACAGAGGAGGCTGGGAAGAAGTCACCAGTGAGGAAGAGAGCAAAAAGAAAGTGGGATCACCGAAGTTCAGCAAAGAAGTGTAGCTTCTTTGGCATCAGTTTTTTCCATTGCTCAATACTTTTGGCATCCCAGTGATACAGTGCTTTTCATAATCTGTCTTTATAATCTGGAAATCTTTACCCCTGTTAGGATTAAAAGTATAATTTTAAGATGATGGTAAAATACAAGGGTTTCATCATTTTTGTTTATTTTGTTGTATTTTTTTTTCAGTTTGGTTTAAAATTTTGTTTATTCCTTGATTGAAAACATTTGACAGGTAGTTGATTGGCACAGGAATGACACAGGAATTGTTCACACCAGCCTCCCATTAGCTTTCAGAAGTTGACGATTTCTTTGGTCATAACTGTGCTGTCCGCCATGTGACAGGCCGGCTTCTATGTATACGATGGCTTTATTTCCAGTGAAACACCACAGGGCGATACTTTTTGAAGGCATTTTAGGAGATTCACATTTAAGTTAAAACCAACGCCATATGCTGTTGCCAATGCAAATAATTCCAATGAGGTGACAATTAGATGAACAGCTAAGTTCACACCTGCTGAGGCAGGATCACTACTGAGTTGTCATAACTTTCTCCTCTGCCTGTCAGCTGGCAAGTGCCTTCATTGAGAAAACAGCACATATATTAACATGAACTGTATCCATTTATATATGACATCCTTGATATTCTGAGGCATACATTGTATATACGTTCGGAACCTGATTAGATAATCAGAATGTTGTTCAATGGGTGGAACACTCAGTCTAGGATCGTGGACTCATTTTATACGTTCCCTATTTCCGTAGGCCTTGATCAAGTCATTAGGAACTTTTAAGTGAATTATATTGAAAATTGCCTCATACATTCCGCTCTTGTTTTCTTAGAACAGGCCAAGATTCATCATGTTAAATTAAGCAGCAAGAAAGAGGAATAACAATGGTATTTCCAGAGAATCGAATGAAGCAACCTGAACTAGGATTTGATGGCTTCAGGGCAGGGATAGGGATTTCTTGTGGAGTGTCTTCACAGAACTTTCCTGAAAATGGCCACCTGCAATGTGTGATACTTCTTCAATGGAGAGTAGTCAATGAGCTGTAGTCATGTCTTTAAAAAATGTGATTATACTGAATTATGACTTACGGCATTTTTTATCCATGCAGTATTGCAATTTAAAAAAATAATGATGGAACTCCTCTTAACAAGTCCATTTTGTCA